>NC_142517.1:181245000-181582500 GCF_057876585.1 Rhinolophus sinicus | reverse complement strand
TTGTACCATTTCCCATCAAGAGGCTGAGTCTATTTTGCTATGCTTTGATTCTAGGATGGTTTTGTGACTTGATTGGCCGATAGAATGTGGTAGAAATGATAGCAAGAGAGTTCCAGACTAGTTTCTCAAGGGGCCTTCTGTTCACTCTTTTGGAATCCCCTGGCTCTGCCCTGAGAACAAGCCTGGTTGGGACTGCTGGATGATGACATACATGTGGCCCAGTCACATCATTGCCCAGGCAACAGACAGCCACCTACTTGTCAAGTAAATGAATCCATCCTAGATCAGAAGCCCCCAACTCATCTGTCAGCTGATTGCAGGCACATGAGAGATCAAGCAGAACTGTCCAACTGACCTGCACACACGTGAGAAAGAGTAAATTGTTGTTTTCAGATACTAAGATTAAGGGGTCATTATTATGCAGCCATAAACCCCTGATACCATAGGGGGAGCCATTGGACAGTTTTATGTAAGGTAGTGCCATAGCTGATCAGGACAGTAGTGACAAAGATCATTCTGACTGCTGTATAAAGGCATGAAGACATTGTAGGTGGCTGTTAGAATTGTCCAGAATAGATGTTGCTTGAACTAGGGTGTAGGTTTGGCAATGTTACAAAATATAGGTAAGGTATACATTTAGGCAAGGTTACTACTGGCTGTATATATGAGGTCAATGCCTCACTTAGTTTGATTTCTGATTAACTATCTCATGTGTGGATGTTGGCCAGAATTTCCTTCACATGTCTAGGCTATAGACAGAGCTCTTTATTAGTTTCTGACAAATATTGTTCATGTGCATTGGCTCATTTTGTTCACTTTTGTATATTCAGCCCTTTCACATCATGAATGTTCAACAAATATTCATTAATTAATAAATGAATGATGTGCCATGATCAAGCTAAATGCAGTTAGTTGTCATCAAATTTTGATAGTTTCATCACAAATATCACAAAATTTCAAGGAACTGTTCTGTGTTTCAATTTTTCCGTCTGTAAAATAGGAAGATTAGACTAGATGTAGGTTGTGAAAAATTCTTTCTATATCCAAAACTCATATTCTATTAATTTCCTTTTATTATATTGTTTATAAAAATTGCTTTTGGATAAGCCAATGCTAGGATTTGTTACCCATATGCACAGAAAACAGAAAATAATTATGCCATTTTTCTCATCGTAGAAAAGAAATATGGTACATTTCTAGAAAGTGACCATTTTATTCTTAAACCTAGGACCAACTAAAGTCGATTTTCAAACCATTTTTTATGAAAGTCAATAGAAAGAGCTATTAGGCAAGACCATTAGCATTACAGAACACATATTTTGAATGCCATGTATTTTGTATTCTCTGAAAACCTCAAATACTTGGAGAAATTGGCAGGTAATAAATAAATATAGAAACTCATAAATTTGTGAAACATTGTGCATCCATTAAAATGATGGTTATGAACACTGTATCACAATTTAGAAATTGCTAATGTGCATTCTGACATGGATAAAATGACAGTGATATATAAGTAAGTACCTATAGTTTTCTAAGAGCATTATGGTTTACAACAACCCTGTTAGGTAAATAATATTATCCCAATTTTACCGATAAGGAAACAGAGATATAAATGGGTGAATTGATTTGCACAAAGTCACAGAGCTGTTATAGGATCTCTGCTTTTCAATAGTATTAGCTGTCTTAGGCAATACAACTAAGAAGAGAAACAAAGAGGTATAATCATTGAATCAGAAGAGCCTAATTTATTGTTTGTTTGTGAAATGATCACCCACTTAGAAAATTTGAATCACTTGAAAAACCTTCATAAAAAGAGCGTAAGGTGATCTCTGAACGAAAATCAAGTGTTTTCTTACATTCTAATAAAAAGCAATCACAGAATAAAATGCAACATAACGAATGAAATAGGAATCAAACCAACAAGGATAATAAGTGACGGGTGTATAGCTGTGCTTCAAAGTTTTCTGTCTGACTCTTGACTCTCATAGACAGAAGAGGGGCCCAAGTACACAAAGTTTTGCTGATCTTTAAAATTCTACCAATGAGTATAAAAGTAATCAAAGAGCTTCTGTATAATTTAATACTGAAAACTGGTGTCACAGAATGTTATTTTAAAATTTTTAAGTACTAAGTGTAGACTTTCAGTGTTTATAATTATTCTGGAACGACCCCATTTTACATAAAAGAAACTTGAAGGCTGCTTGGTTTCCCTGAATTGCCTGCTTTCTGTTTTGCAAATATACCAAGTCATTTGCCTCTTTTTTGCCTAATCCAACCCATATTTTACCCATTTCTTCTTTGATACACATCACTGTATTAAATCATACTGACACGAATAATAGAAAAAAAGGAAATATTTTAGTACTGGATTCAGAGGCCTCATAGAGGATATAGTGGGCTATTTTGAGTAGGACGTTAGGGCAGTTAGCATCATGGGACCTCGACTTGAAAAATTTCTGCGGTACCCACAGATAGCCTTAGTTGGGGATAAAAGCACATCTAGGCACCTGTGTATGGACGAGAAACTGTTCTCATCAGGACAGAAGCTGAGCAATCTCACCACCCAGCTTCTTTCTCAATTGGATCACTCAGTGTGACTTCTATAGGGGGCAAATGTTGGTTAAGGATGTTAGAAATTCCAGAATTAACTCAGGTGACTTTCTGTGAATGGAGGGCTTTATTCTGCAGATTTGAAGGCACTCAGTGAAATGAATGCCATGGTCTATAAGAAAGGTCGGCCATAGGTGAGGATAGGGGGATGCACTTATATTCAAACGTTGATTATGAGATGAGCCATCAGTGTTCTGTCTTTGCTGAACATTTTGCTTATAAACTTGAGATATCTGTCCATCTGTCCATCCATTCACCCATCCACCCACCCACCCATTCATTTATACAAATAACTCATAACTGCTATGTTTAGAACGCTATGCTAACAGTTTGGAAAGGGTACAGAAATAATATACCAATTCAAGTTTAATTTGATAAAAATCGCCCATGGTCTTAACACTTCTCCACTTATAGTCAAAAGTTATTTGGTCATACTTTCTGCTGGATAGTATCTAGTAATACCATCATTTACTACTCTAAATAAATGCTCAATGAAATTAAATGGAAATGAGAGTTATGGTTATAGCCAAACTGTTCTCATTCTTAGGTGATTCCAGATAAGAGGACATCTACAATGGGGGAACTTCCCATGCCCTTAGAATATTCCTAAAAGACTCATAAACTTGGTTTGTGTGTGTAGCCGCCTTCATTTCCTCATATTCCCCACTACTCTCCCATTAACCACCTTACTCTATTTAAAAAGTCATAGTTCTCAAATCATGTGACCCTTTTGTGATGGGCATGCTTTTCATAAGCATTTGGATCCAAGGCTCTTAGTTTAGTTTGCCTCCAGGATTGCTGCCACTACCTTGGGGTTGGTCAGTAACACCCCGTGGCTTAGTGTCAGGGAATTAGAGGCTATCACCATTGTGGGGCCAGTGAGGAACAGAAGATGGAAGATGAATTTCTTTGAAAACAGATTACCAAGGAGGCCATGTGGCAGCTACTTTAGCCCATCAAAGCTCTCTTGGAACATTTTCAGGGAGAACTTGATTGCAAGCTATGCCTGGCTGCCTCCACTTCTCATTTCAGTAACACTGGGCATATTTTTTAAACTCTTCTGAGCATAATAACAGACAAGCAACCCGGTAATGCAAGGCTATAATTCCACTGAGGGGTGCTGGCGGTGACATGTACCATGAAGTCAGAATCTGAGTGGTTTGTCACCAGAACCCCCAGGGTAGAATTATAGACTCGTTCACTTCTTGCTTATTTTCTTTAATATGTAGATGTCACTTTGCCTCTCCCATCATCTTCCCCTGTAGTTCTTGCCCCTGATTTCCTTGCCACCAAAGAATACTTTATCTCCCACTGTTGTGATAATTTCCTATCCCATGAGCACTTTACAGCTCTGTGATACGGACATGTTTCTGCTTTCTTCTCTTGTCGGAGATTTGCTACTACTGCAAGGTCAGATTACCCAAAAGGTGCATTAAATTTGGGTCCTGGAAGTAGAGACAGCAGGGCCCTGTTGCCTGGTTTATAATAGGGGTTAACTTTAGATGCGAACAGAGAAACAATGCTAGAGCAGGCTGAGGTCGGGGAGGGCTGTAAGAAAAACTAGTAGACAAGATCCAAACATGGAAGAAGGATCTTCCCGATAGAGTTCAGTGAATCTGTAAGTAGAAGTAAGTATATATACATATTCCCATATGTGTATAGTTTTTGTGAATATATACATATCTGTGTATTCATGAATACTAGCATGAAATAATAATAGTTATGAACTGTGAGGGCTTTCTTTAATATCCCTGGGTCCCACATGGTTCAACCTGTGAATTGTGTCTGATTTTAAGTAAATTGCAGTTGAAATCCAGAAACCTTGATGAGGGGCTTGTATCTTTATTGTTGATTTCCCTGAAGCCAGGATTCAGGGGTTTAACATACCACAACCCATAGGAATCATTATGTCTTTCTCAACCCATAGTTTCCAATTGATTTTGCTTCCAAAAGCCTTTCTCATGCAAATGGCCCTTCAGTATTCACTTTCTCTTTTCCTTTTTTTTTTTTTTTTTTTTTTTTTTTTTGTACTGTTTGCATCCTGAGCACCTACATAAGAGAGCCCCAGTTGCTAAACCTGATACCTGGAAGGTTTTGTTTATCTTTCACTCAGACGGTCTTTCCCTGTAAAGATTTAGTATCCCAGCCCAGGCCTGGAATTCTGGCGAATGATATTTTCTATAGTGAACGTTTTCACTAAATGCCAAGCAGTAGGTTAGTTCATTTATGTTTTATAACAGCCCCTAGGAGTTATGGGTGGTTGATCACATCGT
Organism: Rhinolophus sinicus; assembly: GCF_057876585.1. Classification (NCBI taxonomy): domain Eukaryota; kingdom Metazoa; phylum Chordata; class Mammalia; order Chiroptera; family Rhinolophidae; genus Rhinolophus; species Rhinolophus sinicus. The sequence goes on along the minus strand of NC_142517.1, from coordinate 181,577,617 downwards.
ATACCTGCAGACACTGACACTTTTATTTCTGTGAAGTACTTGGCCCAAGATCACAGAACTAGTAGAGTCAGGATTTGAACTCAGGGCTTCTGCCTTATAAACTGGCTACACCCCCTTCAAGGACTGATAAATGGGAAGGTAGGTCAACAGAAGGGAGGGTTTATTTGGGTGTTAGCAGTTAGAGGTGAGTTCAAGGATTAGATGAAGGCATAGAATGGAGTCCACAAGGCCCTTTAACCTAATTTCCCACTTGAGTTTCTTCCTCCTTCCCCTGGTTAAGCAGGGTGGTGCTATCCCACTATTTAACAGTTTGGCTATCTCCTCCATCTAACACAGGCCCATAGCATTTCATTTTTTGTAAGCTTTATTACATTTATTGGGGTGACATTGGTTAGTAAAATTATATAGGTTTCAAGTGTACAATTCTATAATACATCATCTATATATCGCATTGTGTGTTCACCACCCAGAGTCAGTTCCCCTTCCATCAGCATATATTTTGACCCCCTTTACCCTGTTCTAACAACCCCCCTCCCTCCTTACCCTCTGGTAACCACTAAATGGTTGTCTGTATCTATGAGTTTTTGTTTGTTTGTTGCTTTCTTGATTCTGATATTAAGGTTTACCTTCTTTCAATATCTACCTCCACTGTTATGTAAGAATAAATTGTTCAAGCCTAAGTTGTTTTTCTGTACTGATAATCAAAAACATTTCAAGTGATATTCTTTCCAGTAATATATACATCACGTCATTTTTCTTTGTTTTAACTGTAGAATAATGTTAAACATATCTTTTTATTTATTCCTCTTTTTAATAAGGTGCCTCTAATTTTTTATGATTCAGTGTGAATTTTGTTGAATTCTATTTCCTTTTTCATATAGGTTAAGCAGTATCCTTCTATTCTTTTAGTTTTTTTTAAGTATTTCAGATTATTAGAATCAAAAACATTATTGGCATTTATTAATATAATGTATGCTTTTTCTTCTTTAACCTATTAATATAATGCACAGCATTAATAGAATGTCTAATGTTAAACTATTTTTGCATTCTGGAATAAATCTACTCAGTCATGGTATATTCTTTTTTTAATACACTGCTGGATTCAATTTGTTAATACAGTATTTAGAATGTATGCATCGATATGCATGAGTAGTCTATTTTGTAGTAGTGTGCAGTATTTTTGTGGGGGTTAAGTAAGCCTTATAAAATGAATTGGGGAACTTTCTATTTCTTTCTCTAAGTTCTGGAATAGCTTAAACAGATCATTTTTCTCGTAATGTTTTAATGGAACTTGCCCATACAACTAATAGGGCCTGACATCTTTTCTGAGGGTATTTCTTTAACAATTAAAAACAATAGTTTCTATATTTATTTCTCTGATTTTTCTATCTCTTACTAAGTGGATTCTGATCATTTTTATGTGTATTTTGTTCAGTCTTTTAAAGTTATTGCTTGATTTGTATGCTTTTATTACTTCCCAAATCATTTCCAAATCAGAATTTTCTTTTCATTCCTTGCTAGTAATGAGTTTTGACTGTGTGACAGCCATTGTTCTAGGCATCAGGACACAACTGCTACCAAGGCCGGCAGGGCTCCTGCTCTCCTGAGTTCATGAGAAACATTTTTTTTTTTTTTTTTCTCTCTCTCTCCCCTGAAATACCAAATGTTTGGGTTTCATTTATCACTTTGCATTTCTTTTCTGTCTTCTATTAAATTGGAATTTGTTTTCATACGAATTCCTTCTTTCCACTTTTTTTGCTTATTGTTCACTCTTGTCATGCTTAATGCATTAAGTTGTACTTGATATTAATATTGACTATTTTCTTTTCATTTAAATTTGTTTAGGACAGTTTGGCCCATTCCTTTATTTTCAACAATTTTGGTGGATTTATTAATATGTCCGTTATAACTAGCACATCATTGAATTTTTTTCTCACATTATTAATTTTTTTTTCTTTGGTCTAATACAATAGTCTTAAAAATTATCTTTAAATATGAAAATAGCTTTATTTTTATTATAAAATAATACATATTCGTAGTTAAATAGTAAATCAACAATGAAAGTAGGGTACAAAATTTAAAAATTCTTATCCTAGAAATAAAAATAGTCATACATATTGTCCTGAAAAATTGCTGTTTTACTATGTGCACACACATGGACAGACACTTCACTTTAATCAAGTGGATTATATTCTACATGCTATTTATAACTTGATATTTTTCTTAAAAAACATGTCAGGCTAACCTTTCCATACTATTAAATATAGCCCTATAACATTCATTTTAATGCTTACATACTATTCTCTTTTAATAGAAAGATTAACTCATTCATATTTGGAGTGTTTGCTACTAGATTTGGCTTTACTTTATCAAAGTATTTTATTTTTATATGTATGTTTTCTTGCTTCTGTTTTCCTGTATTTTATTGTAGTGATTGGCTATTTGCTATCCTTTTCATTTCTTCAAATGTCTTAAAAGTTATGGATCCTTGTTTGTAAATATTAAGAATAAATTTTACTTATTTTATTGTATCTATAAATTTTTTCTTAAAATAAGAATTTTAGCTTAGTTTAACTAATGCCCTCCCTCGGCCCTCAGTTTCTATAACAGAAGACCATAGACTGGGGTCATTTAAACAACATAAATTTATTTTTCACTATTCTAGAGTCTAAGTTCAAAATCAAGTTGCTGGCAGATCAGGTGTCTGGTAAGGGCTCTCTCCTCATTCGCAGATAGTTATCTTCTTGTATCCTCACATTGCAGTGAGCAGAGATAGAAAAAGAAATCTCATGTTTATATCTCTTCTTATAAGGCCTCTATCCTAATTGTGAGGGATCTACTCCCATGACCTAATGGCCTCCCAAAAGCTCTGCCTCCTAATACTGTCATATTGGGAGTCAGGCTTTCAGCATATGGATTTTGGGATAACAAAAACTATCAGTTCATAACACTGGGCAAGGAATTAGTCAGAGACTTAGAATGGTTCCAAATTAGTTCTTGGCCCTACGTTACACTAATTTCTCCTGGAGTGTAGTGGATATAAGAGGTTCCCTCCATCAGCATCATTCTCACCTGCACTGCTTGTCATTAAATCCTTCAACATTTCAGAAATATAAGTAGGATAACTTTCTAGTATGCAAAGGTGGTACTACCCTTCTGTATCATATTTTGGGGGCTATTTTAACAAGAAACTGAGAAAGAGTAGGTATTATACACATAAGTTGATTTGCCATCTTTGTACCTCAATCACATAACCTGTGATAGCTATTCAGTCCTATGTTTATCTTTATTACATATTGCTGCATAACAAACCACCTGAAAACTTAGTGGCTTAGGACAATAATTGATTTTTACCTCTCATGACTGCATTCAACTGAGTGGTAGTTTATTTTTTTCTTCTTTTTTTCTTTGAGCCTCTCATGTAGTTATAGATAGCAGCTAGTGCTTGAGTGATCCAAAAGCTCAGTTGGCTTACAAGGTGGCTTCTTCACTCATGTCTGATGTCTCAGTGCTACTGAAGGCCTCTTTCTCCAGCAGGATGCATTAGACTTCTTATATGTGGCTCAGGAGTCCAAGAAACTGGAAGTAGAAACTTTTAGTTCTCTTAAAAGTTAAGCCCAGGACTATCACGGCATCCTTTCTACCATGTTCCATTGACCAAAGCAGACAGAGCCAAGCCAGATTCAAGGAGGTAGAGAAATACATTCTACCTCTTGATGGAGGAGTGACATGCATATACAGGGTAGAAAAGAATGGATGGTGGCCATCCTTGGAAACATGCTACCACAGTGAGAGTAGAGATTCAATACATGTTAATACAATCAAACTTTTCAGCAGGCAAATACATACATACACGCATACATACATAACATGAATTTAAGTCCCTCTTTCCTTCTACACCTTACCTTTACTCTCAGTTCCCAGAGTCAACTGTTCTTAACTGTTTTTAACTCTTATGTATCTCTATCTTCATTCATCAAATTTAAATTTTGTTTATTAATAACTTGCATTGGAGATGCTAAATTCAAGTTAACTTGTCCTCTGCTTGCTCTCCTTGAATTGTTTTTGCCACCATTTTCTCAAGTTCTTCTGTTAGCTATCTCTGTAGCTTTAAATAATATCTGAACCTCAATATCTTGGCCCATCAACATTAGAATGTATCTCTTGACTTTTGACTATATAAATTTTTAACTGGTTGTTTCGCTTGTTATGGAAATGCAGGTTCAATATCCTTTTCCTTTAGAACTTTGAAGATATTGTTCTGTTGCCTTCTAGCATCTAGTGGTAATTTCTTCTAAATTCTTCTCTCTAGAAACTTCTTAAAACTTCTCTTTAATTTAATTCGGTATTTTGAAGTTTCACAAGATGTGTGCAGATGTCAATATTTTTTGGTCGTCTAGTATTTGGTAACTTCCTTAAATTTCATGATCGGTATCCTTTTTCAGCTCCGGAGTATTGCCTTGTATTATTTCTTCAATATTTATTTGTTTTCTCTTTTGAGAACTTTTTAAATTGGTTATATATATCCTTTTATTCTCTCTGTCTTTTATTTTCATCTATTTGTGAATGGGATACACTTTTTAGGACAGTTGCACTTTTATCTCCCAATCCTTTCTGTTATTATTTTTTTGTCTGTTATTTAGTGTTTAGAATTTAACTTTATTTTAAACATTTTAGCTAAAGAGCTCTATTTTGTTCTGTGAGAATTATTAATTATAGTGTTATGTTTTTGCTTTATGGATAGGATACATACATCCTTTCCAAGTATATTGCACAGTATTTCAAAATTATCTTTTGTTCTTTACTTACCCTAGGGTGAGTCTTGTTTATTCCCCTAAGTCCTTCCTTTTTTTCTTTCTGTTGTTGCTTTATCCTTAAATATATGGTGGTTCTTGGTTATGCATTATTAAAAATGAATACATAAATAAGTTGCTAAACAGGAGAGCTAGCTCAGGATTTTGTCTTGTAAAGTTCCATTTCCTAGCAGTTCTCTCTCCTGGATGGAAGGGCTGATTGTGAGCTTTGAGCAGTTGCGCTGTATGTCAACAGGCAAGATCTTTGATGTGGATGGGCAAGGAGTTGGCATGAATTTGGAAGGCAGCTAAGTTGGATGCACCCCAACCAGCCAAAGCCCGAATAGGGAGGGCTTCATTGTGGAATGCTACCAACTCTAAAGGATACCATATCCTTTCCCAGGCATACACACCCATTTCATTAGAATAAACTCTATGGTTTTTTTGTCTTGGCATATTGAGGGTACTTCATAAAGTGTTTTGTAGAATCCTGTAAATAATCCCCTAATTTATGCTATATTTCCTGAACTGTTCTTTGTTGTTTCTAATACAGCTCTACGTTCAGGAGAGAAGTTTCTTATTTGTGTTTTGGGTATAGTGTCCTCTGGTATATTTTCCAATAGATCTTTTCTACTTTTAATATTGCAAAAATTAGTCAAAATATGTTTTTATTTTTCAGGACTCTGACTCATATTCTCTGTTTAATTCTTAATTCATCCCCTCCCCCCCGTTTGTACATTGTGATGTTTATTTTATTTTGGAAAGGGGGGGGGATAAATATGCAAGTTTATCCTTCATTTTGCACTGGAAATGCTATGGTATAATTTTAAATGTATTATTTTTCTTAAAAAACAAAGTGTACCTTGAGTGCCATGAATTCAGTTCAATTCCACCAACAGTTCCTGAATGCAGGGCGGTAGGGATAATTATGCTAGATGCTGGGATAAAAGGATGAATAACACATGGTTCCTGCTATTGAGAAACTTACAAATTATTGAAGGGAGATCATACATGCAGATAAATAATTATAATAGAGAGCAATGGTTCAATGATAAAAATATACACAAGAAAGAGAAACAGTAGGTTAGGAAGTGATTAACTCTGCATGTAGCCCTAGAGAGACCTTGAGAGAGAAGTTGATGCCTGAAAGGGTTTTGAAAGATAAGTAGGATTTATGAGGTAGATGGAGTGCAAAGAAAGAAGAGGGGAGAATATCAACAAGGATTGTAGAGATTTACAAATAATTCATGTGCTTCAGGAACATGAAGGTTTAGATTATGGGGTTTGCAGCAGGTGGGAAGTCTGGAGAGAGAGGCTGGACCCAGATTGTGGAGGACACTGTGCCCCTGCCAATGTGCTGGGAATTTACCCTGAAAATCATCCACAGGCTTCAATAAGGAGGAAGACATGGCCAGGTTTTCATCTTAGATAGAGGTTTTGGTAACAGCATGGTACACAGGTTTGACGTAATATTAGAAGCTGAGAGATCTGTTAGGAATCTATTATATTGATTCTGACAAGAGAATATGATGAATTAGGTTAAAAGATGTATGTTGGAATGGAATTGAGATAATTTTGGAGGTAACATTTGTGAGATTTATTAATTAATTAGATATGATGGACGAGGGAAGGAAATACATAAAAACTGGCTCTTGCATTATGATTTCGGACCCTGGGATGGTAAAGGTATTATCTGACACTTATCAGAGAAACATGAGGGAGAGCATTTTGGGGACAGTTAAGGTATTCATTTTAGACATGTTGAGTTTGTAGGAACTTAGAAGCTCATTATATAAGGTACTGAAGCAGGGACAGCATTTAAGCTAAGAGAAAAGATCATCAAGGATGAATCTCTGGAAAATTCTGACAAGAATTATTTGAAAAGTACTGAGAAGGAATGATAAAAATATGGGGAAAACCAGGAGAGCATGACATCATAGAAACCACATTAGGAATAGTTTTAGTAGGAGAAAATAGCCAACTGTATCAAATGCCACAGAAAGCTTAACTGAGATAAGAAGTCAAAAATATCCATTGGGTTTGGTAATTAAGAGACCAGTGATGCCTCGGGGAAAATATTCTAGTATGAATTCAGACTGAAGAGAGAATGGAGATGGAGAAAATAGATTTGTATTATGAGAAATGTGTATGATAAGTGAAGGAAAGTGAGGGGGAAGTTGTAGGTGGAGGATATAAGATCATGAGGGTGATTATACTGTTAAAATGGGAGACTTGGATTGCTCATCACTGGAAATGAAGATGCCTCCACAGAGGAAGAGGCTGGAGGAAGACCGAGAATTGAGGGACCCAGAGGAGCAGACAGGGACATAAAGAAGAGAATATAGGTGGTGAGTTGATTTTCACCAGACATCACATTCTTGAATTTAGAGATTCTCTTGCTAAATATCAAAATGATAGAACGTGGCAGGAATATAGTTGGTCTGTGTGTGAGTGTATGTTTCTGTAAACTCATAGCAGCTAATGATCAAGAGCAGTGTAAGGCATAGCATAAGCCTGGAGGGTTAGCTCGTATGAGATATTATTCAGCAGATTGTAGTGTGAAGAGTTTAATTTGCGCCACCAATCAAAGTAGTAGTCATTTTGAAACTGAAAATTAGTTTGTTACTCCAGTGGGTGTGTCCTCTTTTTGAAATTTATGTAGACTGACACACACCTGTTCCTGGAATAATGATGGACTTTGCTCTTTTATAGAGCATGAAGTGCCATGCGAATGTGTGCAAATAGCCAGGCAAATCTATAGATTTATTTAATTTTTTTTAGGAGAGTACAATTTATTTAGGCCACAAAATATCAAATGTAATACAATGTCACAGGTTGTTAAATTTGATTTACTGAAATGCAGTGAGTCTTACCTGTTTATCTCACTGTGAGATTTCAAGTTGTGAGATCTTCATATTTAATACATATATAACCACAATGTAAGTGAGATTTTAGCCCTCTAAACAAATTCTTCTGTAATACCAGTATTCTCATTTTTAAGAGTTGCTTCAGCGTAATATAATCATCTTGCTATTATGTGAATTGTCAAATAATGTTACTCTTTCTCATGTTTAATTTCCAATAATCTGTTTTGCATCTCATCACCATCAATATATGTTAGACTATGAGGTGATCTTGGGAAGGGAGGCTACACACAGTGTGCTGCAGCGAATCTACCTTTGGATTTTGACATAAGAGAGAAATAAACTTCATTCTTGTTTAATTCATCTTTGGGTTTTCTGTTCCTTTCAGGCAAGTCAAATGCTAACTATTTCAAGACCGTTGTGTTACAATACTAATATGATTATACACATTTGAATTTTATGAAAAAAATATATAATTTTTATTTAAAAAAGAAAAATATATATATTTTCTAAATCTGGAGGAAAGAAGAGCTTTATTTTTAAAGAGGAAAAAGTTTATTCTCTCTGCTGTCAAATGTATATAAGAACCAATAATTAGAAGTTTCTATGCAAGGATGAAATTACTTATAGTCAATTTTGTGTAAGTAGAATGGACTGCCTTTGGGGCTATCACCTTCTTATCTGTTGGAGAGGCTTGACAGAGGTAATTTGCACATTGGAAACATATATAAATATACTAAATAAACGTCATTAGAATTGTAGAATACCAGATTAAGAAAAGACTACAGAGGTCTATATCTATAAAATGACGGAGTTATTAAAATAACAAATTTTGAGAATTGTATGTGAGTGGAGATTAGTCAGAATTCCTAAAATGTATGAATTATGGAAAAGAGCAATATTTCCTCAAGTGTGTTCCCTAGAATACTGATTGTATAAACTATTCTGAAAAAGAAAAACTTTCGTATTTTTCCCATCTCTTAGAGAATTCCAAAGTCTAAATCAATGCATTAAATGCTAAGACAAATTCTTGAAAAAGAAGAACAAAGTTGGAGGTCTCATACCTCTTGGTTTCAAAATTTACTGCAAAGCTTCAGTAATCAAAACAGTGTGGTACTGGCATAAACACAGATTATATATAGACCAATGGATAGAATAGGGAGTCCAGAAATAAACCCTCGCATATATGGTCAAATTATGTTTGAAAAGGAAACCAAAACCATTTCATGGGGAAAGGAGAGTCTTTTCAACACATGGTATCGGGAAAACTGGATATCTATATGCAAAAAAATGAAGTTGGACTATTGCCTTAAATCATACACAAAAAGTAAATAGATTAAAGACTTAAATGTAAGACCTCAGACTATAACACTCCTAGAAGAAAATGTAGGAGAAAAGGTCATGCCATTTCTTGGATATGGCACCAAAAGCACAGGCAACAAAAGAAAAAAAAATGGATAAGTTGTACTACATCAATATTTAAAACTTCTGTGCATTGAAAGACACAACATAGTGAAAAGGCAATCTATAGAATGGAAGAAAATACTTGCAAATCATATATTTGATAAGGGGCTAATAGTCAGAATATAAAGAACCCTTATAGCTCAACAACAAAAAACTAAATAACAATTTTAAAAATGAGCAAAGGCCTGACTAGACATTTCTCCAAACATTATTTTAAATGGCCAATAAGCATATGAAAAGGCATTCAGTGTTACTAATTATTAGGGAAATGCAAATCAAAACTACAATGAGATGCCACCTCACACTTACTAGGATGGCTACTATCAAAAACAGAACAAACAAACGAAAAACAAAATAACAAGTGTTGGTGAGGATGTGGAAAAATTGAAACACTTTTGCACTGTTGGTGGGCCTGTAGAATGGTACAACCAATATAGAAAACCATGTAATTGTTGCTCAAAAAATTCAAAATAGAATTGCCATATCATATAACAATTTTATTTCTGGGTATATAACAAAGATGGGTATATAATGAACTAAAAGAGATATTTGTGCATTGTGTTCATTGCAATAGCCAAAAGGCTCAAGTGATCCAAATGTCCATTGATGGATGACTGGATAAGCAAGATGTGTTATATACATACAATGGAATATTATTCAGCCTTAAAAATGGAGTAAATTCTGACGTGCTACAATATGGATGAATCTGAGTGAATTAAGCCAGTCACAGAAGGATTGATATTGTATGATCCCACTTATATGAGGTACCTAAAGTAGTCAAATTCAGGGACAAAAGTAGGATGGTGGTTGCAAACTTCTGGGGGTGGGATGGAGGGATTTGTGAATTATTATTTAATGAATTCAGATTCTCAGTTTTGCATGATAAAAAGAGTTTTGTGGATGGAAAGTGGTGATGGTAGCACACATCTGAATGTACTTAATGCCATTGAACTGTACACTTAAAAATGGTTAAGATGGTAAGTTTTATGTTATGTGTATTTTACCACCATTTGAAAGAAGTGTTTGGAGGCTGTTTTAGGGATAGGAACTCCACAGTCAGGCTTCCAGCACTTATACTCCAAATCTAGTACTTGCTAGTTGAGTCATCTTAGGCAAGTTCCTTCAACGCTACATGCTTCAGTTTTATTATCTATAAAATGGGGACACCTCAAAGGTTCTTACAAGTATGAAACAAGTTAGTATATGTTAAACATTTAAATAGTGGTTAGCGTATAGTAGGCTCTGTATAAATTGTTGTTACTACAAGCTATGCTCTGATTTTCAACTTTTTTCCTTGACTCTCTTCTCCCTATTATATTATTGGTCTCCTCTTAGGTTTGTCTATTCTCTTAATAATTGCTCTGATTACCAATGTTGCTGCAGTCTTCTCTGTCTCTCTCTTTCTTCCTTCCTTCCTTCCTTCCTTCCTTCCTTCCTTCCTTCCTTCCTTCCTTCCTTCCTTCCTTCCTTTCCCTCCCTCCCTCCCTCCCTCCCTCCCTCCCTCCCTCCCTCCCTCCCTCCCTCCCTCCCTCCCTCCCTCCTTCCCTCCTTCCCTCCCTCTCTCTCTTTCTTTCTGCCTTTTGTACTTTCTCTATACCCTCAACTCTTTTGAAAAATGGTTAATCCATTATTCACGTTACCAGCCAATTACAGTATTGCTTTCTTGCCTGTGATGCATTTTGGGGCTTCTCAGGTACCTCTTTATTACCAAAGTGTTTTCTTACCATTTATTGAAAGCTAGGGAATCCTAGAAGAGTAGTTTCTGGACATTTTAAGTATTATTCTATTAGATATTGCAAAGGATGATAAAAATCTCCATTGCTGGGTTTTAATCTTAGTCAATTCAAAGTTCTGCCCCATTTTGGCCTAGGTTCCCCAAAAGCAAGGCCAGAGACAGAGGAACATACGCAGTTCATTTATTTGGAAAGAGACCCCAGGGAGGGGAAGTATAGTTTGAGGAGTAAAGTAGAGAAGGGAAAGCGAATACAAAATAACATGTTTTGGCCACTGGTACATATGGCTGGCACTTGCTTCTGACAGATCTTCTATGAAATTTTAAGAAATGCATCTGAAAGGAAGAAAAGGCGAAGCATTTATCTTTCAGTTTCCATCCACTTCCATCAAGGATGACCCCAAGGGCATTAATTTGATGACATTTCCAGTCTCAAGTGCATGACTGTAAGCAGATCTCTGTGGGTATTTCGTATCACCACATTAGTGACATCAGAGGTAGGAAGTGATATGTATAGAGCATAGGTCTCAGTACAATATCAGGTTGCACTTGTGAAAAAATTGTCAAAGACCATGCAAAACTTGTTGCTGAAGCAGTGTCAGAGATGGTGCTGGAAACACTTGAAATGTTGTACCACTGGTATCTGGTATAGTCTACTCCTTGCATCACTCAGATCTACTTGTGTTCTTCTTAAATCCAATCTGTCACATACTCCTCTTCAGAGTGATGACCAGATACAGTCTCCACAAAGATTAAACAAGATAAAAAGATGATCAGTGGAACAGGTTTTAGTCACTGCTCTGGAAGCTGGTTCTGAGGCTACAATTGATATCCATCATTTCACTCCTCCATCAGTTATTTTAGATCTTTCTTAGCCTTGGCTAGAATATTGGTTAATCAAGTTGTTTGCCTGGAAGAGTGGTTCAGATATTTATTGTTGGCAGGCTGAGCACTCAGACTTTGTCAGGCTGTGGCTGCGACAACTTTACATTCATCATTACCATGGGTCATGGAAGTGCCAACAGATGTTTCAGCAAATCCCCTGGATTCAAGACATTTTCTTTCTGGACCACATTGTTTAGCGGCAGTGCTAGTTGCTAATGGTTGCTTACAATCAAGGTTGGTTACTTCTTGTAAACACCATTATTTACTTTCATCCATTGTAATGAGAAGCCCCAAATGACTAGATGGTCATAGTTTATTCAAATACAGTGGAACTTTTGCAGTGTCTCCATGTGGAAGCATTGCCTTTTGGGAACCAGGATCTTTAATTCAGCAGAAATTAAGACTCTGGGTAAGAGATCGCAAACTCTGCAAATAGGTCACAAGAAATGATGGTGAAAGCTGATTTCTTTTTCACCCCTTGATTTCTGGTTTCTGAATTCTAGTCTGGGAAACATGGCACCACATATTACCATTAATTCAATTCATATATTATATCCTAGACGACAATGTGCCAAACGTGAAAAGTATTTTTCCTGAGAAGTTACTTAACTTGAGTTTGTAGTATTCCTTTAACATGCAATTCTGTTAGGCCAACTGCTTAACAATAATGGGATATATAAGACCAGATTGATCCTGTTATCATATCCTCATTGACATATGTCTTTTGCCATAAAATGGATCTTTTGATAAAAGAATGTTGTTCAGGGTATCATTCCTATGTATTAGGTATTTTGTGATCCCCTGAAAGATGGTGCTGGAAGAGACACTGTAAGCAAGGAAGGAGATGTAATTCTGGTAAGCACAAATTGCTGTTCCTTCCAGAGTATAAAGAATCTTATGTAATCCACCTAATATCAAGATGGTAGCTGGTATCCTTGAGGGATGGAGCCATATCATGGGCTCACCATTAGTCTTTGCTTGTGGCTGGTTGGACTCTCATCACTGGCAGTAGTTAGATGAGCCTTGTTGAGAGGAAGCCCATGTTGTTGGTCCCATGCATAGCCTCCATCCCTGCCCCATTGTCACTCCATTATGAGGGCTTTGTTCCAGCACTAAAGTGGCTAAGAACAGAAGCTGGATGATATCCATAGGTTAAGGCAGTCTGGTCACTTATTTGCTGAGTGTCTCCTCTTTGGTAGATGCTATCTTCTGGGCATTGACCTGAGAACCAAAGGTTCATGTGGTTTGTGGCTTCTCACATAGGTTATATATATATGCTTCTTCCTCACTCTTCATTGTCTCTGATTTTCCCGTTATGCTTCCCACATGTCCCTAACCAGAGAGGCAAGTGTAGGAATCTATGCACTGCTGTACTTTATGCTACTTCCATCTCCATGTACTTAAATGGGTAAGTGTTCTCTTAGTTTTGCCCACTGGGAGGACTTCCTTCACCCCTTTCCATTTAAGGCTGGCATCAGCACATCACTCTGACTCAACTGTGAATCATGCCTGAATTTTTCCCTTCTCCATCAATTAGTTTTGGGAAAATCACCTATGAAACCGTGATTGTGAGTTATTGAAGAGACAACAATGGTAGATAACATGGGAGTTTTCACTTCCTGTTTATGTGATTTACTTGTGGCTTCTGGAATTCAAATGTACCATTTCACCGGGTGATGTATTATTGCTTTGTCTGTCCTATCTTACAACTTTATGGATTGATAATACCCAGTTTATTATGGGCAGCTTTGGTTGCTTAGTCATCTGGTAACTTATGGTCAGACGCTCAGATTCTACTAAAGGTTAATAACAAGCCAGGATTAATTTTTATCAACATAGAATTGTCCTCTGTAGCAAGAAGCATGGCTTTGCTCTCAAATGCAGGGATATTTGCTGAGTCTCTTGTGACTTGCTAGAGACTTCACATAGCATTCTTACCTACCACAGCTACCTCTCTCGACATTGGCTTGCTCTGCCAAGTAATGGAGCCTGAGTGGCAAGGCAATTTACACTATTGCTATTGAGCCTTCTCTTGTTTTAGGTCCATTTAAAACTGTCACTTCAGAGTTATGTAAATGCAATATTCTCAAATGTTATGTTGCTTTCAAAACTGTTGTGCCTTCATATTAGGTCTAGGGAATGCAAATTGCAACATCTTGTATTTTTACCTCAGATGGGATGTCCAGCCTTGCCCAGATCTTTGGATCCTTGAAATGTTTGCTAGCTTGGCGGACTTCTTAATTTTTGTGGGCATTTCTGCAGCATGATGTCCTCCAGAATGTTAAGATGATCAAAGGTCTCTGTAGATTATATTTGGACAGAGAGCAATAGAGTTAATGTGGCTCTGAGACAAGACAATGATTGTACATTGGATCCTTCCCCTGTACAAGTGAGTACTTCTGATCCCCTTATCGAAGAACTTGTTAATCAGTTCAGTAGCCCCGTCCCAGCTGCTGGAGGTAGGAGTGATCTAGTTCAGTAAAACTGACATATTCTTTACAGTAGCTGTTATTGGAGCTATCACTTGTTTAAATTTTCTGTGGACCACTGTTATTTTTTTATGCTCTATCTGGTATTTGTAGTGACCAGACAGGTGAACTGAATGGGGATATGATGAGGAATATTATCCTTCATCCTTTGATTGTAGTACTAGTCTCTACACATCCTCCTAGGATGCAGTATTGCTTATAATTTATTATCTTGGTCAAGTAAGAGTAATTTTAGGGGTTCCACTTAACCCTTCTACCATAGCATAATTTACTGCTCAGATCAGGGAATCAATGTGAGGATTCTGCTGGTTGCTAGGTGTATCTTGCAAGGTTATACAGTTAGTGCCATAAAACAACCAGAACATAGTTACACAGACCCAGTGAACCTACTGTGAGATGAACTTGAGCCAAAACTCTATATTATATTAGGTCTGGCTGAGGTATCTTTGTATGCTGTTGTACTCTGAATCATGGGTGAGTGCTCCCATATTAATAAAGTCTTTCTCTTTCTTATCCAGTCTTACATTTCAATCTCTCAGTTCAACACCTTTGAGATACACTTTTACATGTGTTCCCCTGATTTCTGCCAAAGACATTTATACATGCAATTCCATTAGTTGGTAAACTATTTACTCTCTGAAGAGATAATGCATGTCTTGCTCAAGCTATGCTGATATTTGGTCCTGGTCACACTATCTTAGTGGCAATAAGGAGAGGCAGGAGCAGATCTTAAGGAGAACCATTATTATCATGTGAGATTGTCTCAGATGTAGTCATTCTAGGGTCTTCCGTCAATGGAAGGCTGCTCTCCTCAAACAAAAGAAAAGAGATTGCTCGTGTCACCACTGAAAATTCAGTAGCATTTAGTTCAGGATACATGCTTATACACCCAAGTGTCATGCTTGCTTCAGCAGCACACATACACCCAAATGTCCCCATCCCAGGTCTTAAGGCTCATCTCTTTCCCTATTAGGGCTCAACTTTGACATAATATACATGTTGATATTAAACATTTACTTGTACTTCTGATATCCTTACACCTATGATTTTCATCACATTCTTTGCTATAATGTCAGGAGATAAGGGAGGCTCTCTGGTTCTCACATTTTCTTTTCTCAAGGCCTCCAAAGCAGTTAACAAGAGGAAGCCGAAGTCTGACTCTGATGGAGAAGTTTGTTGGTTTAGCAAAACTCTGCTGAAGTAAATGGCATGACGGAGAGGATGGATTTGAAAGTGTGCAATATAACCACACATTTCTCACATTTTGCAGGATAAGCCTCCTAATTTTATAAAATGCTATCTCCTCAAAATGCTTTCCCTGAGTCTTTAATAGGCCATTTGACTGTTCTACCGTACCAGCTTCTTCCTGGAGATTATTTGGATAATAAAGTCAGTGAAATCCCTTGATGTCAGCTCCTTGTCTGACTTATTGCACTGGGCACCACCACTAGATTCTACTGCTGTTGTCGTCACCTCTAATCGCTATTGCTAAGCTGCCACATTTAATAAACCTTAACATTCCCCTAGATTTCCAGGCTATTTTAGGAACTCAGCCTCAATTAAAGAATTTATTATATACAAATAGGACTATCCTGCATGAGCAAAGGCCACTTTAGTTACTGACTGCTGTCTTTCTGTTCCTCCCACGCCCCTCACCACACACACCTGTGCTCTTCCCTACCTTACAGATTTGCTTACACTTCGACTTTGCTTCCTCGCCACTTCCGCTTGCCATTAGCTCCTACGGCCTTGACTCAGTCTAGTTGTTTCTCTCTATGCATCATCCAGCTTCAGTCCCTCACTGTTAACTGCCTCAATCTCCTAATGTTTCAAAGTCCAAATTCTTCAAAAAGACTTTATTCTAGGTATGTCATACCTATCTGCATTGGCACAGGTTGATTGGCTGCATTTGGCTCTGGCACATAGCCATTTTTCAGTAAGCTAGAGGTGACGTGGGATCAAACCTGCCTACTTATAGCTTCTTCCTCAGTGAGGGCAATGGTGGGGGAGCGGCACCTTTGCTTGGAGGGGACTGTGAGTGCAGTATGTAGTTAACACTGATCTATTAGCATGTAGACTTTTGGACACCAGTTGTTCTAATCAGGATGGAAGCTCCATGCACGGTCTTGGGAATGGAAGGAGATTCAGAAACACATTTCTTAAATTGGCTCATTGCTTTTGCCTCTCCATTGATTTGAGTATTTGTATATCTCAAATATGACAACAAATAATGAATGGATAAGAATTAAATAAACTTCATTCTTTCTTTTAAGTCATAATTAAATACTTCATTTTTTAAATCCAATTCATTCCCCACAATTAATCATCTTATTTATATCTCCATTTGTTGTATAAAATACTATCGCATTTTATGTTTTATTATGCTTTAAATTTCACAAAGCACTTTTGTACCCATTACTACACTCAGCCCTCACAGCAACCTGGAGAATTAGGTGATAGAGATTGAACTACCTCATAATATAAGTAAACTGCTGAGCATCTTGCTCATGTTATATACCTGAAAATTAACAATGTGCAAATAGCACCCTTCTCCAGATTTACAGTCAAGTGTACCTTCCTTCATACCGTACCATACCTACATATGAACATACAAATTATATCAGTGAGATCCTGCCTTGTACAGTTTCTCTTTTTATTTTTACAGGACCCTAGGAAAACACACACACACACACACACACACACGTAAACACCCAGGCTGTAATAATTTCTTTAGATCTAAAACAGAAAGGTTAGTCTAGATGATTTCTAACATCTCTTTTATTTCTTTCATTCAGATTTTTTTTTAAACTTAGACACCATGAACCCTGACGAAACCAACTTTTATCACACTACAAGCCATTATTAGTATATTTTTCTCCCATTTTTACTAGAAAATCAGCTCCTGTTGGCCGCGCAATTCCAGATTTGTATTTGTGTCCCTAGTGCCAAGTATGGCATCTTTCACATAGTAGGCATTCAATACATTCATCATTTAAATGAAACAATTGGAAATCAAATTTTAGTTCACAATTCTGAAGACATCACATCTTCTAATTCATGGTTATATTGAATTAGAGGCCTTGAACAATTGAAAATCAAATTTTAGTTTTCAGTGTAGGGCATTAATATTATTACAGCCAACCTAAAGCAAAATGATGAAGCAGGCCATGTGAGTCTTTAGTGAGTCTTCTTCATTGCTTCTCTTTTCAGAGATGTTCAGTGGTGAGTATGTAATTCATTCACCCAAATGTTCAGAATTGATAGAAATAGAACGATATACATTGAAAAAAGCAGAACTGGCTAGTAAGGATTTAATGAAGTAAAGTTAATAAAATAGATTCGATGAAATCTATGATACTCTTCTGTAAGCAAATAAATTACTGTAAAAAGTAAACATGACTTGATTTTAGTTTAGGTAACTCAAACACAATTGCATAAGAATAAAATAATTTACTTAACAGTAAAGTAAATTGTGTTTTTAGTTGTATAGCTGTCACTAGCTTGCTTATTAATTCATTGCAATTTGTTCTGATGTCAGTAACTTACCTTAAAAATATTAAACTTAATGAGACAGTTAGGATTTGCTGCAATGAAAATATTTTTTTTAAAGGTAACTCTTGGTATTAAATTGATGCTGCATTTCTATTTTCAGGACAGAAAATAATTTATACAATAATATTGAAATTCATATTTTGTGATAAACAATAATATTATCTATTATTGGTATAAATCTAATGACTACACATCATTTTTTATTCTTTTGATTCACTAATAATGTAAAACTCACATGGAAGTTTGAGCCTCCACAATAGAAAGATGATTGAATATGTTGACATATATGTCAGCTCTTAATTTGTGGACCTCAGAGGTACTAGAAAACTTTTATTGCTGAGTTTAGGATGACGTCATTTCCCTTAAGTTGAAGTTCCATGCCTGATTTGTGGTTGTTTTCATTTTTTAAAAAGGCAATTCATTTTTAATAACTGTACCCCATATTTTGTTTATGCCACATATGTTAAATCTAATAATTTATTTTGTTCACTTTGTGCACTTTTCTTAAGACTCTTGCTTTTTTTTTTCTTTTCAAGCATTAAAGTTACCATGGAAATGGTGTCATTGACATCATGGGTAAGGCTTTTACACAGGTATATCTAGCTGCATTTTGTGAGATTTTAAGGTGCAGACCATGTTATCGAGTGAGAAAATTCAAGGTTGACATGCATTTAACCTTCAATATATGTTTTAGCCCGTTAGTTACAGAAAGCTATGTTTTGGTTGAAAATGTCTTGATTGAAAAATTAAATGACAAAAGAATGAAAGTTAAATCTTAAAGCTCTCTTAGTAATGCTGATTGGGTCATATTATATTTTACTCATATATTTTTAATCTAAATATTACTGGTGTATAAAAAAGTATCTCTTGGTATATTATGTATTGTCTATATGCTTCCATTTGCAAAATTTAATTAAGAAAACTCAGCATCTGTGTTTTTTTTTTTTTATATTGGTACTATGACATACCTTTCCAGGTCATGTGTCTAGGGGATATTATACCATTACTTATATTTCTAATTGATGCCTTGATATGGAGAGAATTGTATACAATGGAAAGAGCTTATTATTTTATGTTATATATAGTTTTAAAATATAAAAATGCCATAAGTACTTTTTAGTTTCTGTATTAATTTCCATTCTCATTTCTAAAATGTACCTTTAGAGAAATGTTGATTTTCAGAAATGGTGTCTAAAATATCTTGGAACATTTTTTTCTCTAATAATATTTGCTGAAATTTTATACGGTATTGCTTAGAAACCTGTTGTTGACTTGAAACATTTTTAAAAATGAGCATGTCTTTGAGCTATCATTAAAATATTTGTTTAGTTGCTAATAAAATGTCACATCTAAGTTTAAAATATAATGCAGGGAAGAACAAACTATGTCCCATGGCCCAGATCCAATTCACTGATTATTTTTGTAAATAAAGTTTTATTAAAACATGGCTATGCTCATTTAGTTATATGGATTGTCTGTGACTGCTCTCACACTAGTATTGGTAGTGTAGAATGCTTACAACAAAGATCACAGAGCCCACAAAACCTAAATTATTTACTATGTCCATTTAGAGAAAAGTTTATCTACCTCTGACATAGCAAATCCCTATTATCCCATTTCTAAACTGCAAACTAATGAAAAAATGGAATAAAACTGGCAGACACATAGACCATTGTTAACAATCTAAGTCCTATATGCATTTTTATGGGGGCAAATTCTTCTTCCCTCACCCAATGTTTTCTTTCATGTGGCATGCACTCTGTGAATGTAATGGGGCTGACAGCTCTCCCGCTCCTCAATTACATTACCGTGTTTCCCCGAAAATAAGACCTAGCCAGACCATCAGCTCTAATGCATATTTTGGAGCAAAAATTAATACAAGATCCAATTTATTTTAATGTAATATAAGGCCGGTATGATATGATATGATATGATATGATATGATATGATATGATATGATATGATATGACATGACACCGGGTCTTACATTAATTTTTGCTCCAAAAGATGCATTAGAGCTGATGGTCTAGCTAGGTTTTATTTTCAGGGAAACACGATATATCAAGAAAAATGGGTGAGCTACTTGATTGGTAGGTTTGGGAGAGGAACTAGGTATATATCTGCCTGCCCCATCCTTTCCCCTTTTGTCTGGGAGCCAGCTATGGGCCATGCTGAATTAGCCATGCAGTAGGTATACCAGTAAGGGCTATTCCTACCTAAAGAAGCCTGTTGTGGGACAGCACTGCTTCAGACTGGACACCAGTATTTGGAAACTTCTAGCCCAATTGTATAAACCACATTCTCAATATCTGCCTTATTACTAGTAAAATAGGTATTTTACTTACCCATTTGCTTTATTATTTTTTGATGATATAGATGTATGTTTAATACGGAAAGATAAGTTAAGAATGGAATTAACTAACTAATGAGAGAGAGAGAGAGAGAAAGAGAGAAAGGCTTCCTTTCTCTACCAACCTTACCCTCTCTACTCAGTGAACCATGTTGCTAGTTAATAAAATATCAACTTTTTATTTTAACTTTTACAATTAAAAGGGAAGAAATAAGCGTTCTTTGCAGAAACAGTATGCAAGTTAAGGAATAGCCTCAGTAAATGCAGGCAGTCCTGTTTTACAGAAGAGTTACAGTTAGTAAACATGGAAAGAATGATAGGATTAGAAAGGTGCCATTTTGTAACGCCTAATACAATAACCAATTCAGGCAACAATCATGAATAGATGAAACTAAAAAGTGAAAGTCTGATGGGGATCTTTATAATGGAGGAATTAGGCAGTTACTACACAAATCCGCTGATCAATCTTAGCATAAAGAAAAGCAATCAGAATTGTGGTGCCTGATACGATGTAACATGAAAAACAGCATACACTGTTCTTGCTGAAAATGGTGAACCTGAATCTAATCACAACTTGTGGCTTCACTTCTACTTACAGAAAACGTGGGAGAAAGAAACAAATTAGATGATGGCACAGGGAAGGAAACAGACTATGGAATGTTCTATAGGACAAATTAATGGAATAAGGAAAAAAACTAAGAATAGACTACCCTAAGTTCAGAGACCTAAGAGATATAAAAATCAAATATGATATGTAGACCTGATTTGGTCCCTCTGTGAACAAAGTAAACATTAGAAGAAAAAATTAACTTCTTTAAATTACTATTTTTGTTGATATTGTTTTATTGTGGTTAAAAACACATAATGTTCAATTTACCATATTAACTTTTTTTAAATGTACAGTTCATTTATTAAGTATATTCATATTGTTATGCAGCAAATCTCTAGAGTTTTTCATCTTGAAAATGAAACTGTACATCCATTGAACATTAATTCTCCCCTAGCCCTGGGCTTTAGCAACTACCTTTCTATTTTTTTGTTTCTGTGATTTTGACTACTTTAAATACTTCATCTGAGTGTAACCATAAAGTATTTGTCCTTTTGTGCCTCGCTTATTTCACTTAGCATAACGTTCTTAAAGTTTATCTATGTTAAAATATGTATGTACCACATTTTATCTTTTTTAAAATTTATTTTTCAATTACAGTTTTCATACAATATTACATTAGTTTTAAATGTACAACATAGTGATTAGACATTTATATTTATATACTTTATAAAGTGATCTCCTTGATAAGACTAGTGCCCATCTGACACCATACATACTTATTGCAGTATTGTTGACTATATTCCTTATGTTGTACTTTATGCTTTTCTTTATCCATTCATCCTTTGATGGACATTTGTTGTTTTCACCTCTTGGCTGTTGTGAATAATACTGCAGTGAACATGGATAGACAAATATCTCTTCAATATCCTGCTTTAAATTTTTTTGGATATATAACCAGAAGAGATGATTATTAGTGATTAGTGATGTTGAGCACCTTTTCATATGCTTGTCAGCCAAAAGATAAAAATCAACTCAAAGTGGATTAAAGACTTGAAGGTAAGACCTAAAACCATAAAACCCCAAGAAGAAAACACAGAAGGTAAACTCCTGACATTAGTCTTGGCAATGATTATATTTAGATATGACACCAACCACACAGGCAATAAAAGCAAAAATATACAAATAGGGCAACATCAAATGAAAAAGCTCCTGCACAGCAGAGGAAATAATCAATAAAATGTAAAAGCAACCTATGGAATGGGAGTATAATTTGCAAATCATATATTTGATCAGAGGCTAATATATAAAATACGCATGGAACTCATATAACTCAATAGCAAAAACGAGCAAACAAACAAATAGCCTGATTAAAAAATGGACAAAGAACTTGAACAGACATTTCTCCAAAGAACACACACAAATGACCAACAGGTACCTGAAACGGTGCTTGACATCACTAATCATCAGGGAAATGCAAAGCAAAGCCACAGTGAGATATCACCTTATATCTGTTAGGATGTCTGTTATTAAACAGACGAGATAATAAGTGTTAGCAAAGGTGTGGAGAAAGGGAACCTTTGTACACTATAGGTGGGAATGTAAATTGGTACAGCTACTATGGAATACAGTATAGAGGTACCCCAAAAAATTAAAAATAGATCTATGATATATTTTGAAATAATTTTTACATATGGTGTGAGGTCAGAATAGTTTCTTATTTTTTTCCTATATGAATATCAAGTTGTTCCAGAAACATTTTTAGAAAAGATATTATTTCCCCATTGAATTACCTAAGCAGGTTTCTTAAAAATTAATTGTGAAGGTGACGTCATAGGAATGGCAGCAGTGGGGCGTACTCTTTGAGTTTTCCTCCAGATCTTATCACAAATGGAACATCTATAACCCATCAAAGGACTCTCTGCTCATCACACAGAACAGCTAAGAGACTCGTGCAAAGATTGCTTAAGGGTGGGAAAATCGGGCTAGCAGGGGAAGAGGGAAAGGAGTAAAGTGGGGACCGGCCCGCATCTGTGATGGTGGAACCGGGCCGGCAACCGCAGCTGCAGAGACGCAGGGGATCCCAGGACGGAACAGAGAACACAAAAGTCAGGAGGTGGGCTCTTTCCCTGCGTCCCACAGTGGATCTCTTCTGAGGGGGCAGCATATCCAGCATTTGAGTCAATAACCTCAGTGAGACCTCCAGTTGGGCCCTGGGCCGGACCAAGGACCCAAACTCCATACCTGGGCCCCTCCCCGGCTCTTCCAATCCTACCCCCACCCTTCCAGAGGAGCCTTAGTGCTCAGGCTCTGGGAAGACTGGTGTGCAGCTCTGACCCAGGGAAGAGGCTGGGAAGAGTGTGACTTTTGCTGGGATAAGAGAAAAGAGACTGCTCCACCCCCAGCCACCACCTTTTTTGGCCTGCGGGAAGAGTGCAACACGGCTGGGCTGGGAGAGAGAAGACCCCTCCATCCCCAGGCCCCACCCTTTCTGGCCTGCCTAGGGCGGGGCAATTACAACTGCGGAGGCACTCCCAGGGGTCAGCAGTAAGTGGCAGATGCAGCTCCGGGCTTTCAGCAGCTCAGAAATCTCCCGCCCGCCACACACACACACACACACACACACACACACACACCCGAAGATGTGCCCTAAGACTCAGGAGAACTGGACACAGGGCTGGTGGTGCTACTCTCAGTGCGCCTATGTCCAGGCAAGTGCAGAAACTGCACTGACTTTGTAGAAACTACCATCCAGACTCCTCAGCCCCACGCATCTAAATCTGCAGTTCCAACGTCACTCTGGGCACCAGGTGACCAGCTCTGCCTGCACAATACGCAGGGGCCTCTTTGGTACAGCAGAGGACAACCTGGAGATTACTTGGTGGGCTTAAGCCAAGACTGGCGCTGCTTTTTGTTTTGTCTTTATATCTTTGATTTCTTTGCCTGTGTTGAGTGGGGGTTGTCGGTTGTTTTTAACATGTGAAGGTATTTGATTTTTTCTTTGTTGTTGTTGTTGTTGTTGTGCTTGGTGATTTGCTTTGTTCTGAAATTGCCCTACCAGGGACCAGCTTAAGAGGCACAAGATTCAACACACCCAGAGGCAAACTCCAGACCAAACCAGAGTACTACCGGGTTTGACCTACAAGTGACACACCCAGAGGGAATTCTCTACAGGCACAAGAGCCCATAGAGGCCAAACTACATTTAAGTGGTGAACCCTCACACAGCAGAACACCCTGCGGTGGGCAGAGCCAAGTCTCACAACTAGTCAACCTAGGAGTTAACCCCACCTACTCACAAGTGAAAAGCAATTAAAGATCTTCTTTAACAGGACAATATACACAACACAAGAGTCACCTTTGGAGCACATGAAGAGGAGAAGAACGAAGTAGTGCAAGTCAAATATAAAGGACACATACTACATAAGATAACCCAGCAAGAACTAAGAACTCTAGGGGATCTACCTAATACATCGAAGCAAACACAGAGAGTCAGCCAGAATGGGGAAACAAAGAAACATGTCCTAAATAAAAGAAAAGAAGGAACCTCCAGAAATGGCACCAAATGAAACAGAGGTAACCAACCTATCAGAGACAGAGTTCAGAACACTGATAATAAGCATGTTTAATGAGCTTAGAGACAACATCAAGAAGGATGTAGAAATCATAATGAACAATCAGTTAGAACTAAAGAACACAATTACTGAAATAAAGAACTCACTTGAAGGAATTAACAACATGTTAGATGAAGCAGAGGATCGAATCAGCGATTTAGAAGACAAGTTAGCAGAGATCACCCAAACAGAACAACAGAAAGAAAAAAGAATAAAAAACAATGAAGATGGTTTAAGAGACCTCTGGGATAACATCAAGCGCAACAACATGCGCATCATAGGAATACCAGAAGGTGAAGAGAGGAAGCAAGGGATTGAGAACATATTTGAAGTAATAATGTCTGAAAACTTCCCTAACCTGATGAATGAAACCAACATCCAAGCCCAGGAAGTGCAGAGAGTTCCAACCAGGATAAACCCAAACAGGCCCACACCAAGACACATTATAGTTAAAATGGCAAAGGTGAAAGACAAAGAGAGAATCCTAAAAGCAGCAAGAGAAAGACAGAGGGTGACATACAAGGGAACTCCCACAAGACAATCAAATGACTATTCTATAGAAACATTGAAGGCCAGGAGGGAGTGGCAGGAGATACTCAAAGTGATGGAAAACAAAGGCCTACAACCTAGATTGCTTTATCCAGGAAGGCTATCATTTAAAGTTGATGGAGAGATAAAGAGCTTCCCAGAAAAGAATAAGCTAAAGGAATTTATTACCACCAAGCCAGCATTGCAAGAAATACTAAAAGGACTTCTGTAAATAGAAGAAAGATGAAAACAATCTAACTACAAATTTAAAAATGGCAATAACTATGTACCTATCAATAATCACTTTAAGTGTAAACAGATTAAATGCTCCAATCAAGAAACATAGGGTGGCTGAGTGGATAAGAAAGCAAGACCCTTGTATATGCTGTATACAAGAGACTCACCTCCAATCAAAAGACACACACAGGCTGAAAGTGAAGGGTTGGAGTAAGATAGTTCATGCAAATGAAAATGAGAAAAGAGCTGGAGTTGCAATACTTATATCTGGCAAAATAGACTTTAAAATGAAGAACATATGAAAAGACAAAGATGGGCATGATATAATAATAAAGGGATCGATCTGACAAGAGGACATAACCCTAGTAAACATCTATACACCCAACATAGGAGCACCTAAATATATAAAACAGATAATGACTGACATAAAGACAGAGATCAACAGTAACACTATCATAGTAGGGGACTTCAACACACCTCTGACAACAAGGGACAGGTCTTCCAGACAGAAAATCAATATGGAAACAACGGCCTTAAATGACACATTGACTACTTGGATTTAATCGATATTTTCAGAGCATTTTACCCGAAAGCTGCAGAATACATGTTCTTCTCAAGCGCACGTGGAACTTTTTCCAAGATAGACCATATGTTAGGCCACAAAACAAGTCTTGATAAATTTAAGAAAATTGAAATCATACCAATTGTCTTCTCTGACCACAGTGCTATGAAATTAGAAATGAACTACAGGAAAAAAACTGGAAGACACAGCAATTCATGGAGGCTGAATAACATGTTACTAAATAATGAATGGGTCAACCAGGAGATCAAGGAAGAAATCAAAAGGTATCTCAAGACAAACGAAAATGAAAACACGACAACCCAAAATCTATGGGATGCTGCGAAAGCAGTCCTAAGAGGGAAATTTACAGCATTGCAGGCCTACCTAAAGAAACAAGAAACATCACTAATCAACAGTTTATCTTCCCACTTAAGGGATCTGGAAAAAGAACAGCAAAATAAGCCCAAAGGGAGTACAAGGAAGGAGATAATAAAGATCAGAGCGGAAATAAATGAAATAGAAACCAGAAAAACAATACAAAAGATCAATGAATCCAAGAGTTGATTCTTGGAGAAGATAAACAAAATTGACAAACCTTTAGCCAGACTCATTAAAAAAAGAGAGAGAGAGGACCCAAATTAATAAAATCAGAAATGAAAGAGGAGAAAGGACAACAGACACCGCAGAAAAACAAGAAATTTTAAGAAACTACTATGAGCAACTGTATGCCAACAAATTTGACAATCTGGAAGAAATGGATAATTTTCTAGAGGTGTACAACCTTCCAAGGCTAACTCAAGAAGAAACAGAAAACCTGAATAGACTGATTACCACCAGGGAAATTGAATCAGTAATCAACAATCTCCCAACAAACAAAAGTCCTTACAGGTGAATTTTACAAAACGTTCAAAAAAGAATTATCACCTATTCTCCTCAAGCTCTTCCAAAAAATCCGGAAGGAGGGAAGTCTCCCAAACACTTTTTACAAAGCCACTATCACCCTGATCCCAAAATCAGACAAAGACACCACAAAAAAAGAAAACTACAGGCCGATATCTCTAATGAATATAGATGCAAAAATCCTCAACAAAATATTGGTGAACAGAATTCAGCAATACATTAAAAAGATAATACAGCATGATCAAGTGGGATTCATCCTGGTATGCAAGGGTGGTTCAACATCTGCAAATCGATTAATGTGATACACCACATTAACAAAATGAAAAATAAAAATCACATGACCATATCAATAGATGCAGAAAAAGCATTTGATAAAATCCAGCAGCCATTTATGATAAAATCCCTTCAGAAAGTGGGAATAGAGGGATCATATCTCAACATAATAAAGGCCATATATGATAAACCCACAGCTAACATCATACTCAATGGGGAAAAGCTAAAATCATTCCCCTTAAGATCAGGAAGAAGGCAAGGTTGCCCACTTTCTCCACTTCTATTCAACATAGTGCTGGAAGTTCTAACCACAGTAATCAGACAAGAAAAAGAAATAAAAGGCATCCAAATTGGTAAGGAGGAAGTAAAATTCTCATTATATGCAGATGACATGATACTATATATAGAGAACCCTAAAGACTCCACCAAGAAACTATTAGAGCTGATAGATGAATTTAGTAAAGTAGCAGGATACAAAATTAATATTCAGAAATCAGTTGCATTTGTATATACCCATAATAAAACATCAGAAGGTGAAATTAAAGAAAACAATCCCTTTTACAATTGCTCCAAAGAGTATAAAATACCAGGGAATAAATTTAACCAAAGAAGTAAAAGATCTGTACTCAGAAAATTATAAGACACTGAAGAAAGAAATGAAAGAAGATACAAATAGATGGAAACATATACCATGTTCATGGATAGGAAGAATTAATATAGTTAAAATGTCCATACTGCCTATGGCAATATACATATTCAGTGAAATTCCTATCAAACTACCAACAATGTTTTTCACAGAAATAGAACATATAATCCTAAAATTTATATGGGACCATAAAAGACTCTGGATAGCCTCAGCAATCTTGAGAAATAAGAACAAAGTGGGAGGTATAACAATACCTGACATCAAATTATACTACAAGGCTACAGTAATCAAAACAACATGGTACTGGCATAGAAACAGACACATAGATCAATGGAACAGAATAGAGAGTCCAGAAA
Source organism: Rhinolophus sinicus (assembly GCF_057876585.1). NCBI lineage: Eukaryota > Metazoa > Chordata > Mammalia > Chiroptera > Rhinolophidae > Rhinolophus > Rhinolophus sinicus. The sequence continues at coordinate 181,549,826 of NC_142517.1, read as the reverse complement.
TAAATCCATGCCTATATGGCCATTTAATCTATGACAATGGAAGCAAGAATGTACGGTGGGGTAAAGACAATCTATTCAATAAATGGTGCTGGGAAACCTAGACAGACACATGCAAAAAAATGAAGCTGGACCACCTCCTTACACCATATACAAAAATAAATTCAAAATGGCTTAAAGACTTAAATGTAAGATCTGAAACCATAAAATTCCTAGAAGAAAATATAGGAAGAAACTTCACAGACATTACCCGAAGTAAGATTTTTATTGATATATCCCCTCGTGCGAGGGAAGTAAGAGAAAAAATAAACATGTGGGATTACATCAAACTAAAAAGTTTTTTCACAGCAAAGGAAACCATCAATAAAACAGAAAGGGATCCTACTGAATGGGAAAAGATATTTGCCAATGATATATCTGATAAGGGGTTAACATCACAAATTTATAAAAAACTCACTCAACTCAACTCCAAAAAAACTAACAACCCAATTAAAAAATGGGCAGAGGACATGAGACATTTTTCTAAAAAGGACATACAGATGGCAAACAGACATATGAAGAAATGCTCAACCTCACTAACCATCAGAGAAATGCAAATAAAAACCACAATGAAATACCATCTCACCCCAGTCAAAATGGCTATCATTGATAAATCAACAAACAAGTGCTGGCGCGGAGGTGGAGAAAAGGGAACGCTTGTACACTGTTAGTGGGATTGCAGATTGGTGCAGCCACTATGGAAAACAGTATGGAGGTATCTCAAAAATCTGAAAATGGAACTACCTTATGATCCAGCAATTCTATTCCTAGGTATCTATCTGGAGAAATCCAAAACTCCAATTCAAAAATCTTTATGCATGCCCATGTTTATTGCAGCACTATACACAATAGCCAAGACATGGAAACAACCGAAGTGCCAATAGGTAGATAACTGCATTAAGAAACTGTGGTACATTTATACAATGGAGTATTACGCAGCCATAAAGAAGAAAGAAATCTTACCATTTGCAACAACATGGATGGACCTAGAGAACATTATGTTAAGTGAAATAAGTCAGACAGAGAAAGACAAATACCATATGATCTCACTTATATGTAGAATCTAAAGAAAAGAATAAGTGTATGAACTAATCAGAAACAGTTTTGGAGACATAGAGGAAAATATGAGGGTTGCTAGCTGGGCGGGGGGTGGGGATAAGGGGGAAGGTGAGGGGATTAGAAAACAGTCGGTAACCACAAGATGGCCACGAGGTTTTGAAAATTAATTTGGGGAATGTTGTCAATAATGTAAATATTTTATAGGGTATCCGATGGACACTTGTCCCATTTGGGAGACCACCTCAGGGATGATGTAGATGCCTGATCACTGCACTGTACACCTGAAGCTGAACAATAATGGATGCCAACTATAATTATATATATATATATATATATATATATATATATATATATATATATATATATGTGTGTATGTATATATATGTATGTATATACTTACAAGAAGCGGAGTACAGCATTAGGACTAGAGACAGTGGAAATGTAATGGCTCTGTGCGATGTCAGAGGGATAGTGGATGGGGGGAGGGGGTTCACACAGTGTGAGGGATGTAAATGATAAACGTCTAAGTATTACTTTGTTTTGTGTACCTGAACCTAATAAAAAAAATATATACAGAAAAAAAATTAATTGTCAGTATATCTGTGGCTCTATTGCTTGACTGTGTTCTATTAATCTATATATCTATATAGTGTTTATGCAAACACTGCCCTGTCTTGATTATATACATTTACAATGTCTTCAAATAAGTTAGTGCAAGTCTTCCAACTTTGATCTTGAGCAAAATCATTTTGTGTATTCTATGTTTTTGCATTCCCTTATAAATTTTAAATCAGTTTGCCAATTTCTACCCAAAACAGCCTGCTGAATTTTAGTCTTTATTTTGAGATAATTTAAAACTTTACAGAAACATTATAAAAATAGTACAGAGTTCCCATGTACCCTACATCCAGATTTGTGTTATGCGTCCATCTTGCATAACCATAGAACAATTATCAAAACTAAGAAACTAACCTTGATATGATACTATCAACTAAATTACAGAACGTGTTTTTATTTCACCAGTGTTTCTACTAATGTGCTTTTTCTGTTCCAGAATTCAGTCTTGGATCCCATGTTGCATTTAGTTGTTATGTCTCTTTCATCTTAAAGTTGTGATAGTTCTCAATTTTCCCTGTCTTTCACAATCTTGATGCTTTTGAAGTGTACTGGTCAATTATTTTATTGAATGTCTCTCCATGTGGATTTGACTGATACTTTCTTATGATAAAATTGAAGTTATGAATTATTAAAAAAGATATTACAGAGCTTGTGTCCTCTTCTTAGGGTATGCCATCAGAGCATACTTAATGTTAATATGTATTTTAACACTCTAGTATGATGTCATGTTTACTGACTTTGTTAAGATACTGTCTTTCAAGATTCTCCACTATAAAATTACATTTTTTTCCCTTTGTAATTACTAAATATTGTGGAGACATACTTTGAGACTACGAGGTCTGACAATTAAGTTTGTGAACTTGCCCACTTGCTTTTACATTGGCAGCACTGTGCAAACAGCTCAGTAACGTTTCCTAACCTTGGTATATCAATGTCTCACAGCTGTGTTCATGTCGATGTGTGGTGGTGTCTTGCTGAGTGGCGTTCATTATTGTTGCATGTTTTTCTGTGCTGTCCCGAGAATGTCTGAGCTTGAATTAGAGCAACAAACAAACATTAAATTTCTTGTTAAACTTGGCAAGAGTGAAAATGAAATCAAGGACATATTATTCCAAGTTTATGGGGATAATGCCATGAAGAATATGGCAGTATACAAATGGATTAAACGTTTTTCTGAGGGGAGAGAACACATCACTGATGAAGAGAGGTCAGGGCAGCCAGTAATGAGCAGAACTGACGCAAACATTGCAAAAATTTGTTGAATTGTGAGTTATAATCATCGGCTGACAGTGAGAAGCATAGCAGACCAAGTAAACATCGATAAAGAAACAGTTAGGAAAATCTTAACTGAAACTCTTGGCATGAGAAAGGTGCGTGCAAAAATTGACCTGAAGGAGCTCTTGCATCACAACAATGCACTAGCTTACACAGCACTGTCTGTGAGGGAGTTTTTAGCCAGTAAACAAATAACTGTATTGGAACACCCTCCTTACTCCCCTGATCTGGCCCCCAATGACTTCTTTCTTTACCCGAAGATAAAGGAAATATTGAAAGAAAGACATTTTGATGACATTCAGGATATCAAATTTAGTTATGTCTCTTTCATTTGATTGTAGTCATTTGATTACATTCATGGTAATATGATGACAGTTCTGATGTCCATTCCAGAAAAAGAGTTCTACAATTGCTTTGAAGGATAGACTACGCACTGGCATGAGTTTATAGCTTCCAAGGGGAGCACTTCGAAGGTGACTGTAGTGATATTCAGCAATGAGGTATGTAGCACTTTTTCTAGAATGAGTTCATGAACATAATTGTCACACCTCATATGCAAATATCCTACTTTTGCTTAATCTTTTACCCACTAAACCTAACAAAAAAAAAAATTAGGTAGTTCTGGTACTAGAAGCTCTGGACCTCCAGTCACATGCACAAAAATGAATCTAGACACAGTCCTTACACCCTTCACAAAAATTAACTTAAAATGGATCATAGACCTAAATGTAAAACTCAAAACTATAAAATTCCTAGAAGATAATGTTGGAAAAAACCTAAATGACCTTGGTTATGGCAATGACTTTTTAGATATGATACCAAAGGCAGAGTACATGAAAGGAGTAATTGATAAGCTGATTTTCATGAAAATAACAACTTCTTCTCTGTGAACAATAATGTCAAGAGAATGAGAAGACAAGCCATAGATTAAGATAAACTATTTGTGAAAGACATGTCTAATATAGGACTATTATCCAAAATATACAAAGAGCTCTTAAAACTCAACAATAAGAAAACAAACAACTTGATTAAAAAATGGACCAAAGGTCTTAACAGACACCTCATCAAAGAGGATATACAGATGGCAAATAAGCATTTGTAAAGATGTTACACATCATATGTCACCAGGGAAATGCAAATTAAAACAACAGTGAAATACCACTACACACCTCTTAGAATGGCCCAAATCCAGAACACTGACAATATCAAATGCTGGTGAAAATGTGAAACAACAGAAACTTTAATTCATTTCTGATGGGAAAGCAAAAGGGTACATCCACTTTAGAATACAGTTTGGCAGGTTCTTACAAAGGTAAACATTCTTACTATGTAATATAGCAATTACACTCCTTGGTATTTACCCAAAGGAGTTAAACTTATATTTACACAAAAACCTGCACACAGATGTTCATAGCAGCTTTATTAATAATTGTCAAAACTTGGAAGCAACCAAGATGTCCTTCATTAGGTGTGTGGATAAACAGTGTGGTACTTCCCTATAATGGAATATTATTCATCACTAAAAACAAATGTTCTATCAAGCTATGAAAAAATGGAGGGCACTGAAATACATATTAATGAAAGAAGCCAATCTGAGAAGGCTACATACAGTAAGATTCCAACTGGAATCTGGGCAATCTGGCAAAAGCAAAACTATGGAGACAGTATGCAGATCAGTGGTTGTCCAGGCCTGGGGAAGTCCAGGCAGAGATGAATATGCAGAGCACAGAGGATTTCTCAGGACACTGAAAATATTCTATATTATCTTATAATGATGGATATGTATTATACATTTGCCCAAACACATACTTTCTGTCACTTCTAAACTTTAAAAGTTATTGAAGTTTGTTTTATGCCCTACTAAATTGTGTATCCTGGAGAATGTTCCATGTCACTTGGAAAGAATGTATATTCTGTTGTTGTTGGGGAAGATGTTCTACAAATGTCTATTAGTTCCAGTCGGCTCATAGTGTTGTCCAAGTCTTATATTTTCTTGTTGTTTTTAGCATAGTTATTCTATTCATTATTGAAAGAGGTTTTTTTTATGTCTTTATTATTTTAGAATTGTCTATTTCTTCCTTCATTTTTATCAGTTTTTGCTTTATTTCTTTTGGTGCTCTATTATTAGGTGAATATATGTTTATAATTATTATATATTTCTGATGGATTGACACTTTATCATTATAAAGTGTTTCTTTTTATCTCTGGTAATATATATTGTTTTAAACTCTATTGAGTCTGATCTCAGTACAGTCACTCCAGTTTTCTTGTGATTGCTGTTTGCATGATATATCTTTTTCATCATTTTACTTTTATTCTATTTGTCTCTTTGAATCTAAACTGTATTTCGTATAGACAGCATATAGTTTGATCATTTTTAATTCAATCTGACATGGTTTCTAGGCGGGAATTCATGCCTGTTCTCAGCAATTCTTTTTGCTTTCCCGTTCCTGAATCACGAGATACAAACTGTTTTCTGTTCTCCACGATGAATCGTTTCCACAAGGTGATGGCCCATACTACCAACCACCTTGGGATTCGGGAACGGAGAAGCAAAAAAAAAAAAATTCCCGAGAATGGGTGGGAATTCCCACCCGGAAACACTATCAATAAATAGGGAAAATATCTAAGAGATACATTGTGAGTAGTATATTTCCCATTGTGGATATTACTAGGTTCAAGGAGCCAATTTTCCCACTTTTCTGACCAACTTTTCTCAGGATTCAGGAACGGGAACGCGAAGAAAATTCCTGAGAACGGGTGGGAATTACCGCCTGGAAACCCTAAATCTGGCAATCTCTGTCTTTTGATTGGATTATTTAATCTAGTTACGGTTATGTTAATTTTTAAAAAAATGTTAATAGTGAATATTATCATTTCAACATGTAATTAATATAAAATTATGAATGAGATATATGTTAAATTCTTTTTTTTCATACTGTCTTCAAAATCGAACATGCCTCAATTTAGATGCTAAATTTTTATGAGAAATATATATCCATCTGTATTTAGATTTTATAAAATTTACAATTGAAAAAGTAGATTTATATACCCAAGTTATTTTTAATATACTTAAAAGCTTCCCAATATCTGAAGCATTTATCATTTGGAGATTTAAACTTAAATAAAATTAAATAGAATTAAAAACCCAGTCTTCAGCTGAACTAACCACATTTCTTTCTTTCTTTTTTTTTTATTTAAATTAAACTTTATTGGGGCGATAATTGTTAGTAAAGTTACATAGATTTCAGGTGTACAATTCTGTAATACATTATCTACAGCTCACATTGTGTGTTCACCACCCAGAGTTAGTTCTCTTTCTATCACCATATATTAGACCCCATCTACCCTCTTCTAGAGCCCCGCTTCCCTACCTTCTGGTAACCTCTAAACTATTGTCTATGTCTATGAGTTTTTGTTCTTTCAGTTGTTTGTCTTGTTCTTTTGTTGTTTTCAGTTTATATACCACATGTCAGTGAAACCATATGATTCTCTACTTTTTTCTGTCTGACTTATTTCGCTTAGCATCATAATCTCAAGATCCATCTATGTTGTCACAAATGGTCCTATTTCATCTTTTCTTACCGCCGAATAGTATTCCATTGTGTATATATACCACAACTTCTTTATCCATTCATCTATCCAAGGACCTTTTGTTTGCCTCCATGTCTTGGACACTGTAAATAAAGCTGCAATGAACATTGGAGCACATATGTCTTTATGTATAAATGTTTTCAGATTTTTTGGGTAGATTCTCAGGAGAGGGATTGCTGGGTCATATGCTAATTCTGTTCATAATTTTTTGAGGAAACTCCACACTGCCTTCTATAGTGGCTGCACGAATCTGCATTCCCACCAACAGTGTATGAGGGTTCCTTTTTCTCCTCAGCCTCTCCAACACTTGATACTATTTGTCTTGTTGATGATAGCCATTCTAACCTGAGTGAAGTGATGTGTCATTGTGGTTTTTATTTGCATTTCTCTGATGATTAGCGATGTTGCACATTTTTTCATTTGTCTATTTGCCATTTGTATGTCATCTTTGGAGAAATGTCTCTTCAGGTCCTCTGCCATTTTTCAATTGGGTTGTTTTTTGGTTGTTGTGTTGTATGAGTTCCTTGTATATTTTGGATATTAGCCCCTTATCAGAGGCACTGTTTGCAAAAAACTTCTCCCATTCATTTGGTTGCCTCTTTATTTTGTTGATGGTTTTCTTTTGCTCTGCAGAAGCTTTGAAGTTTGGTATAGTCCCATTCATTTATTTTAGCTTTTACTTCCCTTGCCTTTGGAGTCAAATTCATAAAATGATCTTTGAACGCAAAGTCCATAAGTTTAGTACCTATGTTTTCTTCTATGCAGTTTATTGTTTCAGGTCTTATGCTTAAGTCTTTGACCCATTTTAATGAATTTTGGTATATGGTGACAGATAGCAATCCAGTTTCAATCTTTTGCACGTGGCTTTCCAATTCTGCCAGCACAACTTATTGAAGAGGCTGTCTTTTCTCCATTGTATGTTTTTTGCTTCTTTGTCAAAAATAATCTGTCCACATTTATGTGGGTTTATTTCAGGGTTCTATTCCATTGGACTATGTGTCTGTTTTTCTGCAAATATCATGCTGTTTTGATTATTGTTGTCCTATAGTACAAGCTGAAGTCAGGGAGTGTGATGCATCCAGCATTGTTCTGTTTTCTTTGGATTGCTTTGGTCATTCAGGGTCTCTTTTGGTTCCATACAAATCTGATGATTTTTTGTTCTATTTCTTAAAAAAAAGCCATTTGGATGTCTTGGAGATTGCATTAAATCTGTATATTGCTTTGGGTAATACAGCCATTTTAACTATGTTGATTCTTCCAATCCATGAGCACGGAATGTCTTTCCATTCATTTGTGTCTTCTTCAATTTATTTAAAAAATGTTTTAGAGTTTTCAGCATATAGGTCTTTCACATCCTTGGTTAAATTTATTCCTAGGTATTTTATTCTTTTTGTTGCAATTACAAAAGGAATTTTTTTTCCTTTTTCTGATATTTCATTGTTAGTATATAGGAATGCAATGGACTTTTGTACGTTGATTTTTAGCCCGCAACTTTACTGTATTCGTTTATTGTTTCTAATAGCTTTTTGGTGGAGTCTTTAGGGTTTTCTATATATAGCATCATGTCATCTGCAAAGAGTGACAATTTAACTTCTTCATTCCCAATTTGGATGCCTTTTATTTCTTTGTCTTCCCTGATTGCTCTGTCGAGGACTTCCAACACTATGTTGAAAAGCAGAGGTGATAGGGGACAGCCCTGTCATGTTCCTGAACGTAGAGCAAAAGGCTTCAGTTTTTCACCGTTAATTATGAGATTAACTGAGGGTTTGTCATATATGGCCTTTATTATGTTAAGGTATTTTCCTTCTATACCTATTTTATTAAGTGTTTTAATCATAAATGGATGTTGTATCTTGTCAAACACTCTTTCTGCATCAATTGATATAACCATATGATTTTTGTCCTTTATTTTGTTTATGTGATGTATCACATTGATGGGTTTGCATATTTTGAACCATCCTTGTGCCCCTGGGATGGACCCCACCTTAGTTGTGATGAATAATCTCTTAATGTATTGTTGCATTCGATTGGCTAGAATTTTGTTTAGGATTTTTGCATCTGTATTCATCAGAGATATTGGTCTGTAGTTTTCTTTCTCTGTTATCCTTACCAGGTTTTGGTATCAGGGTAATGTTGGCCTCATAAAATGAGTTAGGGAGTATTGTCTCTTCTTCAATTTTTTGGAAGAGTTTGAGTAGGCTAGGTATTAGATCCTCTTTGAAGGTTTGGTAGAATTCACTAGTGAAGCCATCTGGTCCTGGACTTTTGCTTTTGGGCAGGTTTCGGATGACTGATTCAATTTCCTTACTGGTGATTGGTGTATTTACATTTTCCAATTCTTCATGATTCAGCCTAGGAAGGCTATATGGCTCTAAGAACTTGTCCATTTCTCTAGGTTATTGACTTTGGTGGTATATAGTCCTACATAGTATTCTTGGATGATCCTTTGTATTTCTGTGGTATCAGTGATAACTTCCCCTCTTTCGTTTCTGATTTTCTTTAGTAGTGTCTTTTCTCTTTTTATCTTAGTGAGTCTAGCCAAGGGTTTGTCAATTTTATTAATCTTTTCAAAGAACCAGCTCTTTGTCATATGAATTTTTTCTATTGTCTTTTTGTTCTCTATTTCATTTAGTTCTGCTCTGATTTTTGTTATTTCCTTTCTTTTGCTGACCTTGGGTTTCATTTGTTCTTCTTTTTTAGTTCTTTAAAGTATAACGAGAGGTTATGTATTTGGGATTTTTTCTTGTTTCTTGAGATAGGCCTGCAATGATATAAATTTCCCTCTTAAAACTGCTTTTGCTGCATCCCCAAAATTTTGGTAGGATGTATTTTCATTCTCATTTGTTTCTACGTACATTTTTATCTCTTCTCTTATTTCTTCTTTGACCCAGTCGTTCTTTGAAAGTATGTTGTTTAATCTCCATGTATTTGTGGTTTTTCCCGCTTTCTTTTTGCAGTTGATATCCAATTTCAAAGCCTTGTGATCAGAGACTATGCTTGGTATGATTTCAATCTTCTTAAATTTGCTGAGGTTAGTTTTATGTCCCAATATTTGGTCTATCCTTGAGAATGTTCCATGTACACTAGAAAAAAAAAATGTATGATCTGGTGTTTTAGGATGAAGTGCTCTATAAATGTCGATTATGCCCATTTCATCTAACGTGTTGTTTAGGGTTTCTATTTCTTTTTTTATTTTCTGTTTGGATGATCTATCCATAGCTGTCAATGACGTATTCAGGTTCCCTAGTATAATTGTGTTTTGGTCAATTTCTCCCTTTAGTTCTGTTAGTAGTTGCTTGGTATATTTTGGTGCTCCTTGATTGGGGGCATAAATATTGATGACTGTTGTGTCTTCTTGTTGTATAGTCCCCTTTAGCATTATGAAATGTCCTTCTTTGTCTCTTGCTACTTTTTTTTATCTTGAAGTGTGTTTCATCTGATATCAGAATGGCTACACCTGATTTTCTCTGGATACCATTTGCTTGGAGAGTCAATTTCCACCCTTTCACTTTGAATCTATGTTTGTCCTTGTAGCTAAGATGTGTCTCTTGGAGACAGCATATGGTTGGGTTTAGTTTTTTGATCAAATCTGCTACTCTGTGCCTTTTTATTGGTGAGTTCAGTCCATTACACTTAGGGTAATTATTGATATGTGAGGATTTCCTATCATTCTATCTTTAGTTTTCTGGTAAGATTGTGTCTTCATTGTTTCTTTGCCTTTCTGCTGTTGTCTGTTATTTCTGTGTGATGGTATTCTATGATTTTCCCCTCCATTTCTTCTTTTATTACAGTATATATTTCAGTTCTGGATTTTTTTTTTTTTTTTTTTGAGTGGTTACCATTAATTTTATGCAAAAGAAAGTTTGATATTTAGAGTATTCCATTTTCTTCAACATGCTTACTTTCTCCATTCCCATATTCTGGTTCAGGCCTTTACTCTCCCCCTTTTTATGTTTTGGTTGCCACAAATTGTCCTTGTTGATGATGGTCGAATAGCCTCCTTCAGTATTTCTTGTAGTGCAGGTCGTGTGTTAGAAAATTCCCTCAGCTTCTGTATGTCTGGAAAGGTCTTTATTCCTCCTTCATATCTAAAGGATATCTTTGCTGGAGAGATTATCTTGGCTCATAATTTTTCTCTTTCAATAGTTTGAATATTTGGTTTCACTCCCTCCTGGCTTGTAGAGTTTCTGCTGAAAAATCTGACGATATTCTAATGGGCTTTCCTAGGTAGGTTACCGTCTTCTTTTTCCTGGCTGCCTTGAGTATTCTTTCTTTGTCATTGATTTTAGACAGCTTCAATACAATGTGCCTTAGAGAAGGCCTGTTGGGATTGAGATAATTGGGTGTTCTATTTGTTTCTTAGATTCGAGGATCCAGTTCTTTCCACAAGTTTGGGAAGTTCTCGTTGACTATTTGTTTGAATATACTCTCTATTCCTTTTTAACTTTCTTCTCCTTGTGGTATGCCCATTATTTTTATATTGCACTTTCTGATGGAGTCAGAAAGTTTTTGTGGAATTATTTCATTTCTTTTTTGTCTCAAGTCTCTTTCTTCTTACATCTATGTCATTTCCAGATTTCTATCTTTGATGTCACTGATTCTTTCCTCCATCTGGTCAACTCTGCTACCTAAGCTGGCTATTTCATTCTTCATTTCTTTTATTGAATTCTTAATCTCTAGAAATTCTATTTGGTTCTTTTTTAAAATTTCAATCTCTTTGCTAAAATGTTCATTTTGTTCTTTGATTGTGTTTCTGACTTCATTAAACTGCCTCTCTGTGTTTTCTTGCATCTCGTTGAGTTTTTTTCAGAACTGCAATCTTGATTTCTCTGTCATTTAAGTCACATATTTCCATATCTTTAAGTTCCTTTTCTGGAGACTTTTCATTTCTTTCTGAGCTGTCTTTTTGCCTTGGTTATTCATGGCCATTGATGATTTATTCGTTCTCTTCCTAGACGTCTGCAGGAATGGGTTCTGCAACAGGTTGATAGAAAGAGGTCTTTCTTTTGTTTTCTAGTATGTGTTGGTCGAATGTTTTATTTTCTCTCTGAATGCAGCCTTTTATTCTCTCTCACACCGTAGTGTTATGTTTTCGCCACACTATTCCGGCTTCTCACACACTGGGCCGATTCCCTGGAAGGCAGGCTTCTCCTCTGTGAACAGTTGGCCTTGGTCATAGGACACCACCTCTGTGGGGGTATGTGGAGAGCTTCTGAGGTTTCAAATCTCTTCCTGCCCCAGATTCTGAGCTAGTGTGCTTCAGCGGCTTGTTTACTCCTGCAGGGGTCCACCCAGATAGGTGGGGACAGGGGAGTGGTGGGTCATGAGAGGTGGCCAGAGCAATGGCGGTGATCACCACCATAGCCAATCCTGCTTTCACATCTCCCTCCCCTTTGCCAGAACTAGTTGGGCTGCGAGTCCAAGTCTGTGGACCACAGTTCTCAGAACTGCAAATATTCTGTTCTTTTGATCTGACACTGCTACTGTTCTGCTCCTAGCACTGGGCAGGTGGGAGCCGGGCAATCTCTGGGAGGGTAGGGAGGGGGCGGCTAGTCTCAGTGCCTAAGGCTTCCGTTCTCTGCTCGGCAGTGAGGGCTTAAACCACCTTTTTCAGTCTTCTTCCCTCAGTCCTTGCTCCGAGGTCTCTGCCATGAGCGTTGGGTTCAGCCATGTTATATGCTGTCCCCTCTACCCTGTGGGCCATAAGCGGAGCTCTAGCAGTCCAAGTTCTTCCCTCTCCTGCAGCTGCGGTAGTTCCGGGATGCAGTGAGCTCGGACCACTGAGCTAGGTCTGCGTCCTGTGCCCACACGGCCCCATGTCTGCCCTTCTCCCTTCCCTCCTCCCCTGCTCGCGCAATTTGCCCACCTTTAGGTGATTTCAGTAGTGCGCCTCTTCGTCTTGTCTGTCTGGTATGCAGGGAGTCCTTTGTGGAGTTATAGTTGTTCAATTTGTTATAAATTCCAGGGGAGATTTTCAGAGGCTCACCTCATGCCTCCATTTTTAATGATGTCACCCAATTTTGAAATTTAGATGTACAGAAAAGTTGCAAAAAAAAAGTAAAGTACAGAGAGTTCCCACATACCGTCCCTCTTCAGGCAGCCTGAGCTAACGTAAAAAGTCTATTTCCAAATGCTTACTAAAATTATTTAAATAATAATTAAGTTATTAAGTAAGTAATTCCCAAAATAAATTAATTGAGCTCACAATCAAGATGGGGAAATCCACAGCAGTGAGAAATAGAGTTACCTCAAAGTACGGTAGGGGTTGAGGCTGAACAATTCACAGGAGTATAGAAACCAGATATAAGTCTTAAAGTTTATGGCTCTTGGTTTTAATTTCTATTCAGAAAGAGCAGTATAGGCCATAAGCCCTTGAGCTACCAATAGAAGGCTGGAATTAGGAACGATTTTCTATCAATGAACTATAGACTAGAAATTTCTCTATTTCAGGGCTATGGAGGCAATAATAAAGTGCGTTGTTCATTTAGGACTTCAGATAAAAGGAAATCATCCACTAGAAACTAGAACACCAAGCAAATTTTCATCAATATACAACAGCCTCTAGACATATAAATACTCAGCATTTGCTGACTGTTTAAACATATTTAAAGGGACAGTCCTTTCCTTCATTCCCTAAGACTCCTGTGAATGCACATTATTAGTGGAGCAATACATGTCACGTAGGATGTGCACCAGTGAGGCATCAAGGCATCTGCTCCCCAAGTAAAGTCACACTCAGACTTTATTTTGTCACAGTGTAAGGGCTTTGTGAGTTAATATTTCAAGGAACATGATGCTGTTGAATGGCACTTGGGGGGCTAAGACCTGGCAGTTGCTGGCAGGAAGGCCCTGGTGCTCCCTGGCTTGGCTGGCATCTCAGTGCATATGATTTCCCAGCAGATGAGATGTCAGAGTCTGTGGACACACAGAGGGAGGAGCAGGTGTTGACCTCTGATCCACAGCCTTCTGGCACATTTCCTTTTTTTTCCTCCAATTGAAAAATCATTTATAGTAAATAGTTAACGTTGTCTTTATTCCATCTTGTCCCTAATGCCACCTGCCATTAGCTTGTGCTTCACATGGTGCTGCAAAGACAGTTTTTTCCCCGAGAGAAAAATGAAAATGTTACCTTTAAACCATGTTGTATTTCTCTTTAGTTTCTCATGCCTGTGGAGGCAGTATTGTATATCACGTTAGAGCATGAAAACTTCCTGCAGCTTTATTATATTGAGGGAAGGGGAGATTTATTTATCTTAATATGGAAAAACCCAGAATTCCAGAAAGAGGAAAACAGCTTTCTATGAGTTTCAGAATCTGATAGATCTGAGTTTGATCTGTACTTGTGTGACTTTAGGCAAATTGCTAAACAGACATTAACATCTTCTGTGCAATAATAATACCTTTCTATTAGGGTTAACTATTAGTATTATGTATAAAATACATATTAATAACATAACATAACATATAAAGTAATACATATACATGTACCTGATAAAATGTTCATTAAAGTGATTTTTAAAAATAATTATTCTTTCTAATAGAATAATTTTTACTTTTTTTAGTTTTTTTTAATTAAAATTTATTGGGGTTACAATGGTGAACAAAACTATACAGGTTTCAAGTGTACAATTCTATAATACATCATCTATATATTGCATTATGTGTTCACCACCCAGAGTCAGTTCTCCTTCCATCACAATATATTTGATCCCCTTTGCCCTCTTCTATCATGTCCCTTACCCTCTGGTAACCACTAAACTGTTATCTGTGTCTATGAGTTTTTGTTTCTTTATTTGTTTGTCTTGTTCTTTTGTTGCCGTCAGTTTTATATCCCATATATGAGTGAAGTCATATGGTTCTTGACTTTTCCTGTCTGACTTATTTTGCTTAGCGTAATCTCAAGATCCATTCATGTTGTCGCAAATGCACTGTTTCATCTTTTCCTATAGCAGAGTATATATTCCACTGTGTATATATACCACATCTTCTTTATCCAATCATCTATTGAAGGATACTTTCGTTTTTTCCATGTCTTGACTGCTATAGATAATACTGTGATGAATACTGGAAATACGTATATCTTTACAGATAAATGTTTTCAGATTTTTTGGGTATATACTCAGGAGAGGGATTGCTGGGTCATTTGGTAATTCTATTCTTAAGTTTTTGAGGAACCTCTGTGCTCCCTTCATAGCTGCTGCATCAATCTACATTCTCACCGCAGTGTATGAGGGTTCCTTTTTCTCCACACTGTCTCACACTTGTTATTATGTGTCTTATTGATGATAGCCATTCTAACTGGTGTGAGGTGATATCTCATTGTGGTTTTGATTTGTATTTCCCTAATAGCTAGTGAAGTTGAACATTTTTTCATATAGCTATTGGACGTTTGTATGTCTTGTTGGGAGAATTTCTGTTCATGTCCTCTGCCTGTTTTTTAATTGGATTGTTTGTTTTAATGTCGTTGAGTTGTATGAGTTCATATATTTTGGATATTAGACCCTTATCAGAGGCATTGTTTGCAAATATCTTTTCCCATTTGGTTGGTTGCCTTTTTGTTTTGTTGATGGTTTATTTTGCTGTGCAGAAGCTTTTTAGTTTGATATAGTCCCATTCATTTATTTTAGCTTTTACTTCTCTTCCTTTGAGGCCAAATTCATAAACTCTTTGAACCCAAGGTCCATAAGTTTAGTACCTATGCTTTCTTCTATGCAGTTTATTGTTTCAGGTCTTATATTTAGGCCTTTATCCATTTTGAGTTAATTTTGGTACATGGTAATAGATAGCAGTCTAGTTTCATTCTTTTGCATGTGGCTTTCCAATTTCCTCAGCGCCACTTATTGAACAGGCTGTCTTTTCTCCATTGCGTATTTTTGGCCCCTTTGTTGAAAATTATCTGTCCATTTTTATGTGGGTTTATTTCTAAGTTTTCAATTCTATTCCATTGGTCTGTGTGTCTGTTTTTCTGCCAATGCCATGCTGTTTTGATTATTGTTGCTCTGTAGTACAAGCTGAAGTCAGGGACCTTTTTCCTTTTCTTCTATCAGATAACCTTTATTAGCACAGTAACCCAATTTAATGTATCTCTTCTTTTACTTATTTTGTATGGCATGTTTCCAGTGATCTTCTGCAGATGGGGAAGGTAGGGAATAAACTTCATTGCTTCTTCCTTGTGTAGTTTTCTCCAGACTGAGTTCTTTCATATCCACTGGTCCTCAGTGAGGATGAACATGGAAGAAGTAAACACCTGTTCACTATTTGTTGTAGTTATTATACACTCTACCTTTCCCTAAGACAAATCCACTATTCCCAAATAAGGGTTTGTTCCATTTACTGTGGTTTCACAACAAATAACTCCAAACCTTAGTATCTTACAACACTGACAACATTTATTTTGCTCATGAGTTGGTGGGGCATCTGCTCTTTGCTTATCTTAGGTAAGCTGGTGTGGCTTGAAGGATGGGGCCTGTGATCATCTAAAGGCTAGTTTCTCTCATGTCTGGAGATGACTGCTGAGAGGGCTTGAGGAGCTGGAATACAGAAGAGATAGGTATCCTGAGGCAGCTCTCTCGGTCTTATGTGATTTCTCAAAAAAGTCTCTCTAGCATGGCAGCTTTGGGTTAACTGGACTTCTTACGTGTGGGCTCTAGTCTCCCAAGGAACAGTGAGAGAAAAAGAGAGTGAGAGCAAGAGCGAGAGCGAGAGAGAGAGAAAGACAGAGAGAGATGGAAGCTTGTTATCTTTGAGACTCACCCTTAGAGAGCATGAAGCATAACCTCCATGATGGCATGAGATACTAAGACTGGCTTTAATTAGAGGAAGGAACTAGATTTTTACCTTTCTAGTGGGAGGAGTGTCAAAATTCTTGAAGAGTGTGTGGGACCAGGACTATTGCTGTCACTGTTTTTGGAAAATGCAATCTGCCAAAGAGTTTAAGCTGATTTTTAATGAAAAGGATTGAATAATTGCTCCAAACATATTTTGTTCAGCTTCCTCATTCCTTCATATTGAACAAAACGGAAAGAAAATTGTTTAGATAAGCAGTTTTTAAAATTTTAGCTGTCAGGGTCTCTTAGGCTCTTAAAATTTATTGAGTACCTCAAAGAGATTGTATGTGGGTTTTACCTATCAATATTTACTGTAGTAGATTAAAGGTGTGAAATTTTTAAAATATTTATTTATTTGAAACATGATTCTATTATACATTAATATAAATAACATACTTTCTGGAAAAAAAAAATCTGTGTTTTAAAATAAAGATGGTTTACTAATAACAGTGGAATTATTTTACATTTTTGCAATCTCGTTAATATCTGGCTTATAAGAAGCCTGGATTCTCCTATTTGCTTCTGAATTCAATTTGTTGAAATGTTGTTTGGCTTGAAATATGAGGAGAAAATCTGGACTTACACAGATATGTAGTTGAAAAGCATCAAAACTCAACAAGTGCTAATTTCCTGAAGTTAGTTATAAGGTAAAATCTGAAACCATATCAATGAATCTGTACACTTATGTGAGAATAGGAAAGAAAAACATTTCTTAGTATTATAATGAAAATAGTTTTGATATTAAAGACTGAAATTGTCTTGAGGACCCTCAGGGAGTTTGAATTACTCTTGAAGAATCACACGTGTATTATTAATCAATAATCTTCCCCAGACTTTTGATGGTTGTTCCATATTGACCCCTCTCATTTCCTGTTTCTTTTTATGGTTCTTGTTCTGGTGCTTTTTCTCTTTGACCCCAGTCCATCTATTATCTCAGCCTTCTTCTTCCCACTCCCTTCCATTTCCCAGTTGAATTTATTAAGTGTACAATACCTTCAGTGCATACGGGAGTCTTATAAATTTTATCACCTCAGATCATGAGTCGGCTGCATTTTTCTACCCAGTTACGCCTGTACTAATGGAAGGGCTAGGGCAGCTGGGTCTTGTTGACTCAGTATCTCTGGCTTACATGGGAAGAGATTTGAATTCTTGTCCCCTTAGTTGGAAGAGTAAAGTAGAAATGGTGGGAATCTTTATGGGCCATGGATACTTTTCCTGTAGGTTGCTTATAATCAAATACATCTCTTTTGCCATTGCTAGCATTCCATCTCTATTCACATTCTAACCTCTTAAACTGTTTTGTTATTTCTATGATATTGTATTGTTTACTTGATTTGTATCTGTCTTCCCCAGTAGCATGCCAGCTCAATGAGGGAATGGATTTTTCCTTAACTGTTTTATTTTCATTTCTTAGAACAATTCCTGACACATAATAAGGGCTCGATATGTATTCTGTGAATGCCTCCCCCCACTAAGTAGATTAAACATGAAAACTTTCTTTAAAGTGTACATAAAAATGTATATACATTCTATATTAATGACTATATATTTTTTTTAATATTTTATTGGGGAAGGGGAACAGGACTTTATTGGGGAACAGTGTGTACTTCCAGGACTTTTTCCAAGTCAAATTGTTGTCCTTTCAATCTTAGTTGTGGAGGGTGCCATTCAGCTTCAAGTTGTTGTCCTGTCAGTCTTAATTGTGGAGGGTGCAGTTCAGCTCCAGGTCCAGTTGCCATTGCTAGTTGCAGGGGTCGCAGCCCACCATCCCTTGCGGGAGTCGAACCGGCAACCTTGTGGTTGAGAGGACGCGCTCCAACCAACTGAGCCATCCAGGAACTCAGTGGCAGCTCAGCTCAAGGTGCTGTGTTCAAGCTTAGTTGCAGGGGGCGAAGCCCACCATCCCTTGCGGGACTCAAGGAGTAGAACCGGCAACCTTGTGGTTGAGAGCCCACTGGCCCATACGGGAATCGAACCAGCAGCCTTGGGAGTTAGGAGCACGGAGCTCCAACCGCCTGAGCCACTGGCTATTCTTTTATAGCTGATTATCCTAGACCTACTTTGAGACCTTTTACAATGAGAGGCTGTGTAATAATGAAGAGCCAGACTGAATCTGAGCTACCTAGGTTCATATCCTGCCTCCCCTAATGTTGAGCTTTGTGACCCTGTGTAAGAGGCTTTGCCTCTGACTCTGTAGACTGGGGACACTAGCCTTATAGCATGATGGTGAGTCAAGTGCTTAGACTAGTACCTATCATGTAGTAAATATTAGGTATACTGTTTACTATTGCTGTTAAGCTCGCCTGCCTTCTTCTTTGATTGTGAAGAATGCCATACTTCGTTCTGATCCTGGGGAGGAAGAAGTAGAAATCTTGTTTTTCTCTACTAAGTAATAACAGATAGCTTTCTTTATTTCCAGGATATTATTCCCTTTATGTGTAGCTCAGAAAGGGCAGGTGGTCTTGGAGTTTGTGAAACTATTAAGCCAAGTTGAGGACAAGGCATATAACCATGGGTATGTGAAAGAAAGCCTGTGAATATCAGTGCTTTTTAGATGAAAATATAAGAACCAATACCATTAGCTAACTTGTTTTGTGTTCTTACTGTGTGACATGCACTGTTCAAAGCCCCAAATTAAATATATTTTAATCTTTACATTTCATCATCACAGAAAGCAATTGAGGTAGGAACAATTACTGTCTAGCTTTTTAAAGATGAAGTAACTGAGATACAAGAAGCAAAGTATTTTGCATGTAGGTACATAGGCTGGGATTCAAACTCAGGTTGTCTTATTTCCATATCAATGCTCTTAACCACTGTGACATTTAAAAAATGAATGAGTAGCTTCTATTCTGTGTAGGTAAGTAGTTTGATATCTGCACAGATTGTTATAGGTCCAGGCAAATGGAAGAGTTATGAAAAGGGGCCTTTTGGTCCCCAGACCAAAATGTTACTCTGCAGGTTAAAGTTCCTTGGGCCATAAATTTGAAGGTGTACATAACAATGATCCCCTTCTCCTGTTCTTGGCTTGGGAGGACAGACATAGTCTTTATTTACCACTGGGATAAAACAAGACAGACAGATGTGATGCACATTTCAGAAAATGTATATAGTCTCCTGCCAACAGCAAAATGTTTGAGACACTGGGATGTTGCCAGGACACCAACTGCAAAGCCATTTTGGGCTTGAAAGCAAAGGTACATCTAAGTACTAGAAATAAGTCTTTGAATACTATTGCTACTGTTAAGCACAAAGAAGAGAGGAATCAACTCTGTAAAAGAGAAGAGGCATCTTATGGTAATGAAATGGTCACTTGTCAGGCATTAAGTCTAGGAGAAATGGATACACAAATAAAGGACATAAAGAAACAATCAATTTCCCCAAAGGTGCTGGCTAAGGAATGACTGTTCTTCACAGATAATTGAAACTTGAGTAATATTTTATTCCTCTCAATGCTTGAGAAATAATTTTGCCGTTGGTATTTTATTTAACCTAAGGTAAAACATTACCTCCATTTAATGAAGGTGTAATTTTATTTTCACCTGCTTCCCTAGGTTATTTAAGGCTTTGTGAAAAGCAATATTCTTTTGCAGAGGGGATATGGATAATATCTTGTGATCTTAGAAAACATCCTGGTATCTATGAAGCATGAAACTTTGGGGTAACATGTAGAATTCCAGAAAGATGACTTATATTTAGGAGACCTTGCTCCCCATACTGAATTTACTTCCAAAAAGCTGTGTGATTGGATCAGATTCTTGATCCTCAGTTTCCTCACCTGTAAATTAAAAGGAATATTCTGTAAGTAAATTCCTATCCAGTTATTAAAATAAACACATTTACAAATCATCTAGTTTTGAGCTTGGCAAACTACTGGGACATATACAATAATCTTGATCTCAGAGATGGATGAATTTGTTCCACATCATAATGGCGTTGAAGAACAAGTGGCTCTTCTTTCCGTGGTCCTGGGTTCCCAATAGGTAAGCTAGGATTGGAGATAAATACCTTGCCTACTTCACAGAGTGACATATCAGCTCCAAATCCTTTTTAAACCATACTACTTTCCTTATTCACCCTAGGCTAATGAGAGCAGAGATCTTGTCTGTCTTATTCTCTCCATTTCCTTGGAGCACAGACAATCCATGACTTGGGAGCTATCCAATGAATAAAACTTTCAAATGAATACATAAACATCTTTTTTTCTGGACATAACTGAATGAACTCTGTTGTGACTTTTAGAAACAAACCCTGGATTTTCACAATGGTAGATAAAAATGTGTAGAGGTCAGATGTGTGATGGACTAGCAATTCCTACTTAACACTCAACGTCCTCTTGATAATAATGATCTACTTGCTTTGCAGCTCATTAGTTTGTAAACGTTGGAGTCCCTGATTTTAGTTCGTGAATCTGGATGATACAACTAGGATGGACAAAATTTTTGAACGTGAATTTTTAAAACTGTTTCCTCTTTTTAATCGAAGACTTAAGGCAAACCAATTTCAAGTGTATATATTCATTTAGGTTTTTGGAGTATGGAATTACTCACCTTCTCTTAGTAACTTGTGTGTTCACCCTTTGACAGATGCTAGAGAGTTGCCAATTTCTAGGTAATTTTCATGGTTGCATAATTATAAGAAGGAATCATTTTGTGGAGAATTGATGATGATATGAATTTGTCTGCTGAATAGTGCAGGGCAAAGGTTTTGGCTCAATCTGTTTCTTGGCCTTCTTTTTAAATTAATCAGCCTTATTTAGAAATCTTGGAATATATATGGGACCAGAGGCATAGAACAATAAATATACTGGATTGAGAAATAATAGATCTGATAAAAGTTGAATGAATGAATAATAAATAAATAAATAAATTATATTTTAATTGAATGAATTTGGTGATTGCTTATGGCTAAGCATTATACTTTGGAGGATTTCATAGAGTTAAGAAATTTTAAGTTGGAAAATAAGTATACTGAGAAATCAGAGCTTAGCTAGCAAGTGATTTATTTAATCAATTCATTTGAATACACCATCCATCCTCAACATTTCTGAGTGCTGTACATTATAACTACGTGGCTGAATACAATGCCCAATAATTTGCAGATTGCTTTGTTGGTCCTGACATATCTCTTCATCTGTAATGAAGAGTCTGTTGTGAATAAGCCTTGTAACCTTCATAAGCTCTTGAGAAGACCAAGTTGAAGTACAAAACAAAGCCCTGAAAAACCACCCTACTATAAATTGGCTTTAATCTGAATGCTGTTTTCCTCAGAATACAGGAAATGTCTTTATTCTTATCTTGGACCCCATGTAGCAATCTTATTAAATTCTACAATGAAGCATTTTATTGGGCTCTATTATTTGTTCAAGTATTTTTTTATAGTCAGTGAAGACATGAAGGGGCTTGAGAGATTAATAATGCAAGAATGCATGTTGCTGACAGAATAGCAGCATTTTTAAAAATATTGCCAAGTTCATTAATAAAAGACTACATCATAATTTTAAAAGCTGTGGTGGTGCCCATCATGCAAGGACAATGTGAGTGTCAGTTGGGTTTTGTCTGTGTCTTCCACATGGTTCTCAATGCCACTCTGAACAACTGTGCCAACTATTTCACCTTCTCAAGGTTACTTGATTTTCCATGTTGAAGTGTCTCTAATTTTCCTTGGAGAAAAATACAGTGTAAAATTATAAATTATTTATAGACAGTAAATTTAAAAAAGAATTTTTTTTCAAAAGGTATTTTCAGCATTTTCATGACATCAGAACTTTGAAATCCAAAGCTAGCAATAACAGTATCTTTTATAAACATTTTACCACAAGTAAGCAAAAGTAGATAATGCAGTTATAGTTAGTCATAGACTCTTTTGGGCAAAAGGCAGGAAACTTGGGTTCTAGCAAGAACTTTGATTAGCCACTATTGGATTTTGTGCAAGTCACAGAATTGGAGTCTATTGAACTTGACTGTAATCTCACTGCTTCAATTTCTTCACAATGGAAACATATAGTAAAAGTATGCTATGAAGAAAACAATAAAACAATTTAATAAGGGTATTTGGTATGAAAATAATTTAATTTTACTTTATGTTATAAAACATCTTCCATGTTAAGTAACGATTTCCATTTCCTTCCTTCCTTCTTCTCTCTCTCGCTCTCTCTCTCTTTCTATTAAAATATAATTAACATATAACATTATATTAGTTTTAGATGTTAACAATGATTTGATATTTGTATATATTGCAAAATGCTCACCTCAATAAGTCTAGTTAACATCAATCACCACACAGTTACAAGGGTTTTTTCCTGTGATAAGAACTTTTAAGATCTACTTTTTTACTACTTTCAAATATGCAGTATAATATATAACTATAGTCACCATGCTACATTACATCCCTCTCATTTGTTTTATAACTAGAAGTTTACACCTTTGGACAGCCTTCACCCATTTCACCCAGCCCCAACTCCACCTCTGGCAACCACCAACCAATCTGTTCCCTATGTTGATGAGTTTGCATTTTTTTGTTTGCTTGCTTTTTAGATTCCACATGTAAGTGAATCATATGGTATTTGTCTTTCTCTGTCTGACTTATTTTACTAAGCATAATGCCCTCAAGTTCCATCCACGTTGTTGCAAATGGCAAGATTTCCTTATTTTTTATGGCTGATTAATATTTTATTGTTTTGTGTGTGTATTTGTGTGTGTCATACTTTTTTATTCTTTTATCCATTGATGGACTCTTAGGTTACTTTCATGTCTTGGCTATTGTTAATAATGCTGCAGTGAACATGGGGGTGCAGATATATTTTCGAGTTAGTGTTTCCATTTCCTTCAGATAAATGCCCAGATTTGGAATTGCTGAGTCATGTGGTAGTTCTAATTTTAATTTTTTGAGGAACTGTCATACTGTTTTCCATAGTGACTGACCAATTTACATTACCACCACTACTGCACAAGAGTTCCCTTTTCTCTACATCTTCACCAACACTTGCTATTTCTTGTATTTTTAATGACAGCCATTCTAAAAGGTGTGAGGTGGTCTCATTTTTGTTTTGATTTTCATTTTCCTGATTACTAGTGATACTGAGAGCATTTTCATGTACCTGTTGACCATCTTTATGTCTTCTTTAGAAAAATGTCTATTTAGATCCTTTGCCCATTTTTAATTGTCTTTTTATTTTCCTTCTATTGAGTTGGTATGAGTACCTTGTATATTTTGGATATTAACTTGTTATCAGATATGTGGTTTGAAAACATTTTCTCTCATTTAGCTGGTTGCCATTTCACTTTGTTGTTTGTTTTGCTGTGCAGAAGCTTTTTAGTTGGTATAGTTCCACTGATATTTTTGCTTTTGTTGCCTTTACTTTTGGTGTCAAATTGAAAGAACAATATTGCCAAGACCATTGTGAAGGAGCATATACCTTATATTTTCTCCTAGGAATTTTATAGCTTGTCACCACACAGCAGCTTAAGCTGTCGCTACGCAACAGCTTAACCGTTTTGTTTCCTTCTACCTGCCCCCAAAGAAAGGAGAGTCTGTAAGACGGATCCTTTCAGGGACTTTGCTAAAACTTTGTGTTTGCACCTTATGCCTCCCTGTTTGGTCCCAGAAAGATGACTGGACAGTCAATGACGAGTAAGATTCCTCAGGAAAGGAACAACTCAAGCCAGACGCAGTCGCATGGGGACCAACAGGAGAACCCACAGGGTTCACAGGTGGGCACAGCCCCCCACTTTCCTCAGGCTAAGGACAGCCTCTGCCTGTGTGGCTGCATTCCTTCCCAAAACCTGCAAGGGAAGTAATTCAACGAGGTGCTCTCCATCTATTCATATGCATATAGGTTTTGTCCCTTGGGGAAGTTGAGACTTACAGCCCAGCTGCCTACAGGCAAGGGTGATTGGCTTAAACCGGTTTCCTATTATGGTGTATGGAATTCACAGATCTTGAGATTGACAAGCTTTATCTCCTTTACTTCCCCACCGAACTAATAAAAGCTGATGCAAGACCCAATGCGGGGCTTCCAGTCCTTGAGACTGGGGGTCCCTTGGCCTCCGCACTTGAACTCTACTCATGACTACTGTCTTTTCTTAACCCTGAGCCGCTCTCCTCACTCTCAACAACTCTTGTCGCATGGAACGCGATAATGGCTTACATTCAAGCCTTTTATTCATTTTGATTTGATTTTTTTGTATGATGTAAGATGAGGGTCCATTTTCATTCTTTTGTATGTGGCTCTCCAGCTTTCCCAACACAATTTATTGAAGAGACTATCCTTTTCTCACTGCACATCCTTGGCTATTTTGTCAAAAATTAATCAATCATATATGCATGGGCTTATTTCTGGGTTCTCTATTATGTTGTATGAGACTTGTGTCTCTTTTTATGCCATTACCATACTGTATTGATTACTGTAGCTTTGTAATATAGTCAAACATGTTTATATTTTTAAAAATTGTTTATAAATATGTATTAATCTATGTAATATGTTAGACAACTTAATTTTATTGAAGTTCTGTATTTTATGAATGTCAGATGCATGGTGGTATCAAAAAAAGAGTCCTGGAGTGGAAATGAAGAGATCTTTGTTTTTGTCTTTTTCAGCCTTTTTAAGGTATGTCAACTTATATAAGTGACTTACCATTTCTAGGATTCAGTCTCCTCAACCATAAAATTAGTAGGTTAGATTATTTGATCTTTAAGATCATTTTGACTCACGCATTTCATAATTCTATGTGCATTAACATAAATTATAATACACTAATTTTTTAGAAGAGTTTATTGGGGTGACAATGGTTAATAAAGTTACATAGGTTTCAAGTATACAATTTTGTAATACATCATCTGTATATTACATTGTGTGTTCAGCACCCAGAATCGGTTCTCTGTCCATCGCCATACGTTTGATCCCATTTACCCTCATCTATCATCCCCCTCCACCCTTACCCTCTGGTAACCACTAAACTATTGTCTATGTCTATGAGTTTTTGTTTTTTTGTTTGTCTTGTTCCCTTGTTGCTTTCAGTTTTATATCCCACATATCAGTGAAATCATGTGGTTCTTGACTTTTTCTGTCTGATTTATTTCACTTAGCATAATAATTTCAAGATCCATCCATGTTGTAAACGGCAGTATTTCATCTTTTCTTATGGCAGAATAGTAATAGTATTTCACTGAATACACTGAATTCTTAAAATGGCAGAAAAGACTGGATAATGAATTTCTTTATAAGTCATTCTTAAATAACTTTATTAAACAGCCAAGCACATGTTGTTGTTTTTCTTTTCTTTTCTTTTTTTAATTAACTGTATTGGGGTGACATTGGTTAATAACATTGTATAAGTTTCAAGTGTGCATTCTATAATACATCCTCTGTATATTGCGTTGTGTGCTCATCACTCAAAGTCTGGTCTCTTTTCATCACCATATGTTTGACCCCCTTTACCTTATTTAACTTCCCCCCACCTCCCTTCCCCTCTGGTAATAACCATACTGTTGTTTGTGTCTTGTGAGTTTGTTTATTTGATTGTTGCTTTCTGTTTTATGTATATCCCATATATGAACAAAGACTTCTATTTAATAGTAAGAAACACTCAAAAATAACATTTCTGGTAAACATTACTCTTCTAATTTTAAATAATTTGTAGCATAGTCAAATTATTCAAAAGCTTACTAGTTGTCTTAGTCTAATTCTTTCCTGCCTGGTGAGTAGCTAGTAAAAAGCTTCCTTTTCTGGCTGCTGCAAGGATGTTCTACAAACCTAACCAGCGGTGATACTGAGAGAAGCCTATCTGGGGGCGGTAAGCCATTGCATTGGGAGCCAAGGGGTGAAAGCCAAGATGAATTCAACAATAGAAACAGTTCTCCAATTTGGGCATTGCAATTTCCACCCATAAGTACGGGTTAACTCTCTGTCCATCATTCATTCATTCATTCATTCATCCTCCAGTATTTTTCAGGCACTTACTGGTCCTTGTGCTAATGCTGGATATAGGGATGAATATCTTCAAGATGTTCAGTCTCATGCTCACTCGGAATATTCCTGCTGACAGGTTTCAAATTTGATTTAAGCTGAACTAGTGGCTTCTGGGTTTTTTCCACCAAAGGCTATTCTAATTTACAAATCATATTAAGCTAGCATTTTTATACAGTGCCACTTTTGCATCTAAATTGTTACCCCAACTTGCCCTCCAACCCCACCCCACCCCCAATATTTAGTGTGATCATCATTACTTTTGTTTTATTAGTGACTGGTTTACTGAAGAAATGGCATGTGTGGTGTAAGTAGAAAACATTTTAAAGTCTTGGCTTTATTGTTTCTCACCACTGACTTTCAAACCAGTGCAGTGTGAGGGGAGCAGGGATTCCATCTTCATCTGCGCACATCTCAGGCAGATTCCAGAATTTCTTTAGTGCTTTTTCTCAAGTTACAGTTTCTGGTATGATAAAATATAGTTCATCTATTATCAATGCGCTAATATCTTTTCCAGTTTAAAACTTCTCCCCTACTCACTGGTCTTGGTAATCTATTTTGATTATTATTGCTGGTAACAAACTACCCCAAACCTTAGTGGCTTTATATCACAACAATGATTTAGTTTTCTCATCAATGTGCAATTTTGACAAGGCTAGATGGGGATTGCTAATTTCTGCCCCATGCATGTCAGCTGGGGTGAGTCAATTAGGAGCTGGAACATCCACTTTCAAGATAGCTCTTTCGTATGGCTGGCAAGTAGGTGCTGGCTATTGTTTGGGAACTCACAGGACTCTCTTCATCCTGTTTAGACTTCCTCACAACACGGTGAGTCAGTTTCAAAAGCAGTTATAGCAAGAGAATGAAGGTGAAAGTATATTCCATTCATTATGCTGCCTCTGGCCCTTTGGGATTTGGTAAGGGGAAGGAAATGGGGAGGGAAAAGTGAGAAGACACTACTTGAACTGTCAGGTGCTAATCTGGTATTTGTGTTCCCTGGGTTTGAAATATGGCCAAAGCTTGCTCTTCCTTTTCTGGGGGCAATTTTGTGGCCTTTTATAATATCTACCCTCACTGGAGACTCCTTGCACTGTTCCCTGAAGCAAATGATACCTCTTTAGCTGGCCCCTTGTAAGTGTTTCCGGTAGCTCATTTTCTGATGTTACAAACCATAGAGTCTCTTTCTGGGATGTGACCTAGCTCTGGCGTTCAGAATTAATGACTCAATCTCACCCAAACCATATCCTCTTCAATGGTTTCCCTTTTTGTCCTCACTAGTCGTGGGGAAGATTTTTTCACACGATAGCTGCTGTCTTTTATTATTTTGCCGTCAGAGACAGCTTCAGTTCTTTCAACCTGTTCTAATTGGGACTCAATTACCAGTATCCAAATCATGGGAGACTCATCTGAAACTTTTTAGGAAGTTCATAAAGCTCTTCTTCCAAGTAGGTATCAAGCTGTCCCCTTTCGGAGAGGTGAAAACACGAAATATCCAGCCCCTTTCTCGTTAGAGATTCTATCCATTAAATTGGACTTTTTCCATCTATTTTTATTACCTCTCTTTCTTTTATATACTGCAGAGGTGGGTGATAGTCTAAAGGTGGCAGAACCAGTTCTTATCTACCATATTTGTCCTACATATGTTGTCTGATACTACGTAGAAGATAGGAGCATTTCACAACTTAACATTTTTGTTCTCAGTGTCTTACACTTAGTAACAACTGAAATAACACTGTCCCACTTTCACATCAAAAGGTCATGTATACCTTTTAATTAAATATTATAAATTCATTGATCTTAAGATCACATGTTTTGGGGACAAACAGAGCAATTGTATAACTATTGCAAATGAATGACTAAAGGACTGAAGACATTCATCTTTCCAACAGTAGTCTCAAGCCAACCCATGTTACTGAGGGTGTATATCTAGTGGTCCAGTCTTGCGCTGAAGTATTCAAGTTCTTATAATATCATTATGGTGGCTACAGTTTTGAGGCACTGTGTGGAGTCTGGAATAAAATTAGTCATTGTTTCAATGTAGTCAATATAATAAGTGGAGCTCATTGTATTCACAAAGCAGGCATGTGTAACCAGCACATCTGGCAGTGTCTGAAATATAGGTGAATTCCCAAAGATGGAAATTCAATTTCCTTCTAACTTGTAAAAAGGCGAATTGTACCCACCACAGTCCGTAGACCAGAAAAAAACCTTCAAAAAATTTAATTAAGGGATACAATGGTTTGAGTCTAATCGGGGTTCAACCCAGAAATAACATGCACTTTAAACTTGGCCTTCTCTCTACAAAATATATATTGAGAAAGGACTGTTTGGGCTCTCTGCTAGGCAATGAAGAGGAGTAAGCATCTCCTCAATCAAAGAAAGTATATTTTAGTTGGGAGGTAAGAGGTATGATGGCTCATTCAGTATATGTCTTCAGCTGAATATCAAATGAGAACACATATCTAGTATATTACATGGTCATTCCATGGGAATTCAGTAAATATTTTTTAAATAGATAGGTAGATTTAAAAAATGAATAAACAGCCAATGAAGAGCATGGATTGAGCTGTTCCAGGGCACCAGAAATATTCAGGAAAAATCTCATGGGTCAAAAGGGAGGTTCTTGATGTTTTGTTTTACCTGTTAGCTCCTAATCGATGTGACTGCAATATGATGAATGAAATTGTTTTGCTTGGATAAAATAGATTTCACTCTTGCAATGACTTCAATAGGAGAAAAGATTGAGTCACTACCTTGGGAATGAAATAGATGGAGGGAAGGAAGGAATAACTCAGGTGAAGATGAAAACCTTCAGCTTGGGGCTGTCTTTATATTCAGGCACAGAATCCCTGCAGAATCTTTCCCACTCTAATTTTCAGTTTAATCTGCCAGACACAGTTCATAAGTAGGACTAGAGGTAGATTTTTGTTTTGTTTATTTTTAGTGTTTTTTTTTTTTTAATCCTATCAATACACAGGTGGTAGATTTGGCTACGGGCTGCAATTGAAACTGCACTTTCTTTTAAGTTTTGAAGAGGAGCAGAGATGACTCGACTTACTTAAATTTATTGTGAGAAGTTTTCCCTAAATGAAATTCAAGCTTCAGGAAAAAGAATTTGAGCGATAGAGAAATGGGCGAGAGTTGGAGAGTGTTTGATTTAACCAGCACCAAAATCCACTGCTTAAAGGAAGTATAGCTTAGAACTTCTAGAAATGAGGCAAGAAAGTATATCATTCAAAAAGGAGAAATACCGTGAAAGAGCACTGACTAGCTGCATCATTACTATTGTGCAGTAAAGGTTACTTAAAATTTGGGCTAGATGGTTCCCTTATGCTGAGAACCTTATTGACTTTCTTTCCTAAATGTATTTCCCCGTCTGTAAGTACCTAGGGGTAGAGGGCTTCTCTTTTAAATTAAATTTATCGGGGTGACATTGGTTAGTAAAATCGTACAGGTTTCAAGTATACAATTCTATAATACAGCATCTATATATTGCATTGTGTGTTTACCACTCAGATGGAAGTTCTCCTTTGATCACCATATATTTGATCACCTTTCCTTGGGTAGAGGGCTTCTACCAGCCAAACCCGGAAAGAGCATCTTTGCCTCTTTGCAGCTATATTACACTTTTTTTTCCTGAAAAAAATAATTTGAAACCTTTTCTTTTTTTCCTGTCTTAAAAAAAGAAAGAAAGAAAGAAAGAAAGAAAGAAAGAAAGAAAGAAAGAAAGAAAGAAAGAAAGAAAGAAAGAAAGAAAGAAAGACCTTCATTTTAACAGGGACATTTTGCTGAAAATTAGCTTGTACAAACATACCTTTGCATCCATGCATCTGAGAACTTATTTTCTTGGCGTTGTATATCTGTTAGAGAAACCCTGCTGTGTGAAGTTAATTGGGAGGATGCCTTCTTCCTGCAGACAAATGCTCTGTCCTTTCCACTCTTGAGGGTTCTGATTTGTGTTTAAGTATTATTCTAATTTGTGTGTGTATATCAAAAATGGTTCTGTTCAACACAGGACTGAAAGGTTGCACTGTTCTTCTTTATTCATGTGTTGATGTTTGTTTGAATTTGTGTATTGGAACCCACATCTCTGTGGTATATTTTAGGTTATAAATTCTTAGAGGACAGGAATTGTTACTCTCCGATTAACTTTGTATATCTTCCAGCATGAGCCTATGTATATACAAAAGCTTAATGCATTCAATCTGTTGAAAAATTACTGGGCCTGGGATTCTTCAAGGGTAAAATTGTATTCTATGATATTTTCATTTAAACATGGAATTCGTCCAGATTGATTCTTTCACAGAGCTGTTCTAATGTAAGATTTTATATGGAGGAGAATGAAAGCAAAATGCTCTCGTTTTACCAACATGTAAGAGCAGAGGGGAGATAATTAACATTTAATGCACATCTGCTGTGTGACAGGAAATCTAACTTGAACAGGTTACTTCAGTGACTATTCACAAGGTAAGAGTTAGAAAATAATAAAGTGTATCTGAAGAATCCCGGTATTTACAATAGACTTACCTGAGTTTGAATCCCTGTTGTGCGGAAGCTATGCAATCTTGAGAATTTTACTTAACTTCTCTGAAACAATTGTAATAAATAACTTTACACATAATTAATTGACAGCTTTCTAATTTTCTTATACTAGATTTCTCATTGTGAGATTACTAGATCGAAATATATCGTGTTGGAAGATTCCAAATACTTGTTACTATTTTCTGTTCCAAAAAGAGAGTCAGTGTATGGTCGCAGCATTGTGTGAGACTGCCAGTCCCATGATAATATCCCTAGTATTGATAGTTATTAGGACTTTAACTATCACTCCAAATGTATTAATTATAGCTTGAATTTGTTAACTATTTGATGTAATGCATACGTACATACATACATACATACATACACACACACACGGTGTATCAATAAATACAAACATATATAAAACATTAGGATCATACAATGTTTTTCCTTTTTAACCTTTTAATTTTTAAACTTATAGTGTTTTTGACACTATGGTAATTCTTGCACTCTTTCATATTCAAACATAATGCTGACGAATGGCTTGAGATATTGTTCTTAATCATGGTAAGGAGATATACTATTTCTGATTTTCTAAGAGTTTTGTTCAGTGATAAATGTTGAATTTTATTTATTTAAAATTTTATTTCCATGTTTTACACAGCATTTCCTTCTACCCTTTGTCCTTTCTTCCTTCCTTTCTTCCATTCTTCCTTCTTTCCTATTACCCTTTGTTCCATTATTTATATTATTTCTTTTTTTCTTTACTTACCTAATTTGTAATTTATAATTCTTATAAATGCAGATGCAGGCTAATAACACTTAATAGATAGTGTCTTATTGTTTTTATTGTAAATATTCTAATTAGTCTTTAGTATTTGGATTTAGAATTTAATCAGAGATTCCATAGTGTTCTGAAATTTTTATTGTTAATAGGTGACCGTAGTTAATGTGACGTAGTTTATAGATTATAAAAGATAGGGGAGTAAAATTGTAGGCAGTGTGTGGGTTCCAAAATCTCAATAGATGTATTTATTAATAGATGTACATAATAATAATAATAGCATAGTTTATTAGTTATTAGAACGATATTGTGACAAAGAAGAGATAAATTGATAGGTCAGAAATGAAGGAAAAGTATATAGAATAGGCATGTATCAGTCAGTGTCTTATTAAAAGACCGAAACCCCAGAGTACATTGAAGAAGGAAAGTTTAATTTATAGAATTACTAATTATTACAGAGGATTAGAATTAACAAGAGATCCATGAGATTGAAAGAGAAGTCTAAAGAACAGGACTAGCAGACAGAAGGAGCAGGCACTAGCTCAGTGATGCAGTACCCAGGGGAGAGTTCCATGCACACATTTCCCTTGCCCCCTTTTGTGCTGAGATCTACACCTTTTTGGGGAGGGTGTGACCATAGCTCATTGAATGGCAGATAAGAAGCTGTGGTGTCACAGTGGTGGAACTTACTGGAAATCTACCTTCCAGGTGATGGGGAAAGCTGTTCACGAGGTAGTGTCTCTCTGGAAGCACATTACTACAAAACCACCCAAGTAGGACACCAAAGAAAGTGGCTGACTAGTGAGTTTCTGGTCACCACGCAATATAAGAATTGGGTGCTGAAGAAGCTGCCCAATTCAGAAGCTGAGCTAAGCAAGACCAGCAGAACTAGGAAAGAAAACACCTTTCTCCTTCAGTGTTTCTCCAGTGCTCTCTACTGACAAAGCTTAGCATCATACTAGCTGGCAAAGGAAAAAATTCTTAAAGGGACCATTCTCATTTTCTCATAGCAGTCAATGAAAGGGTGCATTTGGAGCTGAGAGGCAATAAACTGATAGATTTTATATTAGAACACAAAGTGTTAAATACTTATAAATTTGGAATTGAAAACGCCAATCTGTCGTCATAACTGCTTCAGTTCTTACTGTTCAAGAAAAGTGGTATTTTCCACACCAGGTCTCATTGTATAAAATCTAACACGCACATCTAATGTCCATTTTTTGTGTTTTATTTTATTTTTTTTATGCTTTTTTCAGTTAAAGGAACCAGGGCTCTGGATGTCAGTTCTGGTTTGTTTATTTGATGACTTAAACGTAACTTAGAGTTTGAGTTTCTTTCTGTTTTCCATTCTGCCATCCTCAGAGAAGGGCTTATCTTTAGATTAAAAGATTCCTAGAAGATGGCATCAGCTTTCCCGGGCTATAAATTCTATTTAGGACAACACACAGTGGAAGAAGAGAGTCTGTGTCTCCTTATATGTATATTTTATTTTTAATCAATCCAGGAAATGTTTCCCAATAACTCCCAAATAGGTTTAGTCTCCTTAGACAGAAATCATATGACCATGATTAAACCAATCATAGTTAAAAGAGATGAGATTCCCACAATTGACTTGGACACATCAAAAAATCATTACCTGCCTTGATGTATGTGGGTGTGCAAAAGAGAATAAATACTTAAACGGAAGCAGAGTTCTTTTAGAAAGGTGGGGAAGAGGGACATAATGAATGTTGACAGTGTTAAATATCCAAGCTACAAAACATAAATATTGATTCAATACATTTTCTTGAATTTAAAAAACTGGTATAAAAGCAATAAATGAAATAGAAAGAAGGCATGAAAAGTTTTAAAAATAATAATCAAGAACAAATTTAACATATCAATGATCGCAGTAATTGTAAATGAATTAAGTTGAATTTTTAATACGTGTTTGATTCAGGTGAAAGAAGAATACACATGCACATATACACAAACACTTATGTCATATACAGTTTGGAAGAGATATACCAAAAGGGAAATGACATTATATTACAATCAAAAGTTTGCTTAAAAACACAAATTCTTTAATTGTCATAGAAAGTTTAAAAATAAATGGGAGAATGCGAATAAAATGAAAGTAGATATAATTATGTAATAACAGACCATTCAATTATAAAATCCACCAGGTAGATATGAGGTAAAATAATACATTTTTATGCAACAAATAATACAGCATTCACTACTTGGAGAAAAATGTTAGAACTGCAAGGAGAAATATAGGATTTCAAATAATGGTAGTTTATCATGGTTCCCTGAATATTCAAAAGATAAAGTTCACAAATATAACTAAGGTAAGGAATTAGAATTTAACTAACACAATCAATATAAATAAATATACATAAACAAACCATATACAAACATTATATTCAAATGTGTGTGCAAAATACATAAAAATTGACCTTGGGCTTATGACATTTACTATGTGTGAGGCACCATTCTATGCACAAACCTGCACTCTTAACCATTATGCTAGGCTGCAAGGAAATGTTAAATAAATTATCCACAACAGAAATCATACTGAGCAAAATGTCTGTCCACAGGGAAATAAAACTAGGAATTAGGAACAAAGAGAAATAAAAAATATCAATCCACTTAAAAAATTTAAAACACCCAATAAATAATTCTTAGGTTGAAGAGAAAATAAAAATTCAAACAAACTATTTCGAAATGAAGCATGATGAGAGCATTACAAGTAATAAAAACAAAAACAAAAACAAAATAAAAATCTGTAATTTGGCCAAAATGGTTGCTGAAAAGAAAATAATGAGTTTAAATCCATTTATTAGTAATGGAAACAAGAAAGCTGAAAACTAAATAAATGAAATATTCAACTAAAGGAGTTGGAAAATGAATAAAAGTAAACAAAGTGTAAGCAGGATGAAGAAGTTAATAAACATAAAAGCAGAAATTAATAAAATACAGATCACCAGATTTAAAGACAGTAAGTAGACTTGATCAATAAGACAAAGAGCTGGTTCTTTGAAAAGAAAATCAAATAGACCAATCATTCAGTAAGGTTGATTAACAACAATTGACTTTAAAAACAACATTGCAATGAAGAAACAGAGTAGCAATAAAAATATAGGATATTTTTTTAAAGAAAATCTATTTTCCAGGAAAATATAAATTACCAAGAGGCTCCAAGACACAGAAATCCTGATTAGATCAACAATCATAAAAGAAAATAAAAAGCTATTCAGGGATCTGATCCTGAGTAAGCAACAGCCACAGACATGTCTGCAAGACTTACCAAAGCCTTTCCTATTCTGTCAACTCTCTAGCTCTAATACAGGACGAACATTTCTCAACTCATTCTACAAGACAAAATGACCCTGATACTAAAATTAGAAAAGGACTACAGAAAAACAAATAGATCTACATCACTTATGAATAAAGCAAAATGTCCTAAAATAAGAAAACTGAGCACCGAAACCCAGCAGTGTATACATAATGATGAAGTAGGACTCAGAACAGGGATTGCTTAAGCTTAGAAAACCTTATATATAATTGGTCACTTGAGCCAAGTATAGAAGAAAAAGCACATGATCACCTTGAAGGCTCTACATAGATTGTTCCTGAGATGAAGCTAGGGATAGAAGACAATTCCCTTCACTTGATAAAGAGTATCTGTTAGAAAGTTCTCACTATTATGATGAAAATTAGAAGAATTCTAATTAAATAAAAACAATAATGCAGTGAAGGTGCTCGTTGTAAGTTGGAGGGCAAACGATGTGCCAGGATATTATGGCTCTAAAAATTTTCTCATGTGTTGTCTAATTTACTCCTTTCAATAGATATTGAAATATGTATTATTATTAAAACATAATATTAAAGTGAGGAAATTAAAGCTAGTGACGGTCTTGTATTCATTCATTTATTTTTTAACATTGTGTTGATACCTTAGGCAATGCAATAAGATAGGAAAAATTATTTGGAGGTACATAAGATCCTAAACTTTAGATTTTGCAGGAAAGAAAATGGACATTCAGTTGGATCAGTCGAGAGTCAACTGAACAGTATTATAAAAAGGGGTTCAATAAGGTGATCACTATGCCCAAATTGGAATTATTCTAACTAACATTTCTGGGAAAAAAAAAGACTAGAAGAAAGTTATGGTAAAAACAGTCCTTTTAAAATAGCCACAGAAACTATGAAACATAAAACATCTAGGGATAAATTGAAAAATAATTGTGCAAACCTAGATGATGAAAGCTACAAAGCTGAAGGATAAAGAAGACATGACTAAAGGGCAAGACATACCATGATCTGGCAAGAGAATGCTCAATACTGAAGAGATGGTCACTACTCCCTAAATTAACCTTTTAATTTATTTCTAATGTCATGTAGAACCTACTAAAATCCCAACAGAATCTTTAAAAAATAGAATCTCACAAGCTTATCTTAAAATTTACCTGGAAAAAAATATGTAAGTCTAAGAATAGTCAAGAGAATTTTGAAATGAAAATAACAGTGAAGGGAGACTCAGCCTAACAGGTATCAAAACACCAAAAAGCTACAGTGGTGTAGAAATAGAAATAGACTATATGTTCACGTACATTTAAGAACGGAATCAATTAATATATGTGGAACTTCAAATTTCTGGGGAGCTGTATTGTGTAGTTTTAAGAGAGTTGTTTCTACAGTCTCATTGGTTACAATTCCCTGCTAAGGCAAAAAACAATTAAAATTTAAAAAAAAATTGTGCTCATTTATAAACTAGGAGTAAAAGTCTTATTTTACAGTATTGTTAAGAAGACTAAATAGGTGTTTGTATAAATTAATTTTTGTAAAAGTATCATATAGCACATACATGCACAAAAACAGCTGTTATGACTATCTAGTCATTCAACAAATATTTATTTATTACCTACTGTTGGCCAGGCTTGGAAAGATACTAATGTTGTTGTTGTTGTTGTTGTTGTTACTATTATTGGAGAAATAAAAGACTATTCAAGAAACAGTAGAAGAGGAAATTGATTACTTATTTGGAGGGGAAAAAAAGATTTCCAATTCCTAAAATATATGCACACAGTTTTCCCTTTAAAGAATAAGCATAATTAAGATAAACATATAATTTTGCCTGGCATTTGATAGACAAAATATCAACTATTTCATATTATATTTACATAATGTTATATATAAATTTATCAATTATAATATCTAATATTATATAATAACTATAATATGTAGGATATTATATTATTAGGTTGGTGCAAAAGTAATTGTGGTTTAAAAGGTTAAAATTAATGGCAAAAAACACAATTACTTTTGCACCAACCTACTAATATATATATAAATATCAACTCTAATATATATTATGACAAAATTAATATTGTTAATATATATTGTGTATTACAACAATATTAATATATACTATATAAAACTGTATATTTATAGTTTATATTATCAACAATAGTATCAGAAAAGCTTTTCTACTTATTTAAAAAATAAGGCTTCTATTCCATTTGCTGACTTTTATGGGGTAACTAATTTACCCAGGTTAAGTTCCTCTCCCTCTCTTTCTCTCTATCTCTCTTTCTGTCCCCATCTCTGTTTTTTCTCTTTGCCATTGTCTTTTACCACTGCTCACATTTAACTTCCAAATCTTGATTCAATTTTCTGCAGCATCAATTTTACTCTTTATTTCTTATAATGCAAACTTTAATTGTCTTAAACTTTACACTTTTGATTGCCTTAAACTCTGTTACACTGAGATCCCTTTTCAAAACAAAATATTGTCACATGATCAGATTTTTCATCTCTTTCTTTATAGAAGTCATGTTTTCTTGAACGTCATCCGGAACACAAAAAAGATGTTTTCTAACATTTAGCTTGTTTTCTGTTGTTAAACTTGGCCTAAACGTGCTTCTTTTCTGAATAGTCATTACTTTCCACCTTATTCAATGTCTTAGAATCCTTCTTTGTGTGTGTGTGTGGTAGTTATTTTGTTGTTATTTTGCTATTTCTTCATACTTGCATGAGAAGAACGTGACTCTCTTTGGTACTCTTCACAGTCTTCCTACTTGGTAGTAGACTCTCTTTGATTGAACTTGGAAGAGGTGCTTACTGTGCATATCTCAAGCCTAGGTTTTAATGCACAGGCCTTCTTTATCTGGCATGGCTCTTCTGGCTGAGGAGATTTCTGAGGAGATGCTCAGGATGATGTATTCCTGAACACATGAATACACCCTGTACTCCTCTCTGTCCTGTGATGCTGAGGGACTACAGAACTAGAGGGCCACAGTGTCCACTCTTACAGTCTCCTGTGTTTTTCCCCTCAGAGGATTGAAACACTCTCCCAGGATGCAATCCTCCATCACATGTCAACTTTTGTCTTCAGAAATGGATATGGAAAAAGAAATACTAAAGAATGGAGAAGATGATTGATCTCCTTTTGTCCTGCGAAGGCCCCATGTTTCTGAGGTAGATGGAGGTAGTTCAAAGTAGGTGGAAACCCTTTAGTTCTGCCTTAAAGACTTTCACTCAGTGAAGTCAGGCTGAGTGGAGTCAGGCTAGAGTGCGATGCAGATAACTAACTGATCATTGCTCGGCGCTTATTGTGCTATGAAACTCTTTTAACTTCTCAGGCTATCATCACGTTTTCAATAGGAAGATCACAGTAGGTGAAACAAAATAGTTACTCCTCATTTGGTTATTGTTTTAGAAATAAGATTATACTGTTTTCTAAATATGAAAGTAGTATATGTTCATTATATAGCATTCAGAAAATACAGAAAAGTAGAGTGATGAAAAGTGTCCATTGTTAGCAACACGGTGTTGTTCACTTAAAGACTTGTTAAGGGGGCAAACTCATGTTAAATATTCTTACCACAAAAAAAAAAATAAATAAATAAACAGCAAGGAGGGACAAGAAATCTTCTGGGGATGATAGATATGTTTATTACCTTGATTGTGGTGAAGGTATCATGGGTATGTGCATGTATCCAAATTCATCAAAATTATACATTGAATATGTACAATTTTAAAATATTAAATGCACCTCAGGAAAACTGAACAACAAAAGGTGAAAAAAGTGCATGTTTTCCACCTTCTGTATGTATTTTCTGTTTAATCTTTAGAGATCTATTCAGCAGTTCTGAATTCAGTGTTAAAGTTTTCCAGAAACTTTGTTATAAATTACAGTCTTTTTTCTATAACCGTGACAATTTATTATTATTAATT
Organism: Rhinolophus sinicus; assembly: GCF_057876585.1. NCBI lineage: Eukaryota > Metazoa > Chordata > Mammalia > Chiroptera > Rhinolophidae > Rhinolophus > Rhinolophus sinicus. Next base: position 181,510,924 of record NC_142517.1, on the reverse strand, counting down.
AATATTAACATAAAGGAAGACACTCAAAATCCAGCCTCACAAAGAAAAATACAATGAATATTTTATTTATTTTCTTTAATGTGTTTCTATACCTACTTTGTTCATAGCTATGATTGTATTATATAAACAATTATTATATTATATAATTTTTACTAACTATTTTACACATGTTTACCTTGGTACAAATGATTTATAAATATCATTTTTAATAAAGTAAGCTTTATGGGAATAGAATATTTGCAGTTCACAGCTGTATCCCCAGGGACAAGCATGATATCTGACACATACGCGTTAATAAGTAAATATTTGTGGAGGAAAATTAATTGCATATTGTCCTTTAATTTATTTAGCCATTTACCAATTGTTGAACATCTAATTAATTTCATTTTTTTCTATTATTAATGATTTCCCATTGAACAAATCTGGGTAGTTTCTTTCTCAATTTTGATTATTTTCCTCATTATAAATTCTCAGAAGTTTAAGTGTTTATGGGATGATCCAAACATTGTAAAAACTCTTGATGTAAGAATAAAATATTGAAGACACTTAATTTGGTCCCAATAACGTTTTTTTCCCCTCGGTTTTCATGATGCCTCATTGTGATTTTCTGGGGGTAAATATCGTGGATTATTATATTATCAGATACTTTGAGTTATTTGCAAATGTGAAATAATTTATAAAGCTACTTTTAAAATGTTTCTAATTTATCCAAACTTTATTTACTCTTCTGTCACAGTAATCAAAATTTGGTTCTACTATTTGAAATTAGGTAAATGATACTTTATTCTTACATCAAGAAGATAATTTTCAAACTTCATTTCATTAACTCCCAAAAGATACTTACTTAGTTCCTGAATGAAACAAAGAGGTGTGATAAGCTTAACTGGGAATGAAGTTAACATCAATTTTAATATTCTCAATGTAATAAATGGAAGAAATGGAAATATCTGCAAAATGTTATAGAGGTAAATAAAAATTAATTTTATTTTTACCAGCCTAAAATTATATTTTTGCTGTGTGGTGGTGAATACATAACTATATAAATTTATATAAAGTTAGGGTATTATTTTGTATTATGTGAGCTAGAATCTCTGGCTGTTGGGGAAAGGAGGTTTGTCAGTATGAAGCCAAAATAAGTAATAATTTAAATCTTTAAACCAATCAGTATCATGAAAAATAAAATCAAATGGTGAATAGATCTGTAGTTAAGTTTTCTGTTTGCATTTGGAAAAAAAAATTATGAACTATCATCCAGTGTATCAGACACTGGGATTGTTTTTGTAGTTTTAGTGATAGATTTATAGTCTTGCTCATTCATAAAACATCTGGCTAGAGTTAGGACTTCAGTCTGTAGCCACAGCAAACAAGGAATCCAGGAGCCTTCAGAGGTATTAAATCCAGCATTTTGCTGTCTATTAGTGCAGTGCTCTGGCCAACTTAGAATACTTAAAAAAAAAAAAAAAAGAAAACAAAACGAATGACTGACTTCTACATTTTTCAGAGAGCAGCTTTGGTGTAAAATACAGGAGAGCTCTAAGTCCTGGTAGATATATGCCTTGGAAGTTTCTCTGTTGAGATATTTGCTAGAGGAGAACGATTCCTCATGACTTGATTCTGGCTCTGACATATTCTTGCTCTTGCTAGGACATTAGGTGGCATTAGTTCTCTGAAAAGAAATCGCAGTGAAAAAAGTTGTCTATATATTCAGATATATATTTAGATATACAATTAAAATATATATATATTTAAATATCTCTAGCACGGGTATCACAAAATATAATGCAAGCCAAACAGGTTTTGAAGATGCACTTTCAAAGCCTGATGATTTAAGTGAGGGCTGCTCTGCCCTGGCTGAGCCAGGGCCTGGCCAAGGCAGGGCTGGGAGCTCTGCAGGGTAATGAATCTCCTCCCGAAATGTTGACTCTGAAGCTCTCCTAGGCAAGATGGCATCTGGTCAGACTTTGTGGTTTGCTAGGCAGGAAGCTTTTTGGATCATTGAGAACAGAGAGTACTGCCAGTGCCAATCCTTTCAAAGAGAAGGGCTTTGCAATTTTGTTGTAATATACAACATTAAGCAATCTGATTAATTTTAGTTTTTTGCAGTATTACCATGTTCCCCTGAAAATAAGACCGGGTCTTATATAAATTTTTGCTCCAAAAGACGCATTAGGGCTTATGTTCAGGAGATGTCATCCTGAAATCTCATGCTAGGACTTATTTTCTGGTTAGGTCTTATTTTTAGGGAAATACGGTAATTAGTAAAACTCTCCATACTGGGGAAATGAGCTATAACAAATCTCTTAAAACAGTTTTTGACAATTTTTAGGATGATAATTTCAGCATTAGATTTACTTATATTTGTCATTTATGAAATTTTAAAACTATATGAAAGAGATGAACTTTCCCCTAATTACTTCTCTGTCTTGATGGCTGCATATGCTCTTGGATTCTGGCCGCTGTAGCTGGTTGTGCAGGTACTATATGGGGTTTGAATGCTCCTCAGTGGGCTACTTAGCTTTGTTGGTTTCTCATTTTCAACTTCGAGAGATATTTAGGAACTACCAAAACAAGTAAGACTTTTGGTAACAAATAATTGTTAAAGTGAAGGATCAAAAAAAAAAAAAAAAATAGTTGTAGTGGTCTAAATAATTAGATGGGAGTGAAAATATTTATATTTGATTTGTGTTTGAAAAACACATAATTTTTTCTCTTTTTCAGTTTTAATGTATGAATTTTATCATAATTTTTGTCATTTTGCCCAATTCATCTCCGTTAGTTAAATGTTGCTACATAGCAAAATAGCCCCAAATTTAGTGGCTTAAAACAAGTTTATTATCTCACAGGTTTTGTGGGTCAGGAATCCAGACAGTTTAGCTGGACCTCTGACTCACAAGGCTACATGATGGTGTGAGCTTACAAGATGGCAGGCTATTTCATCAAAGTGGCAAATGAGAAGAATGAAGGGAGGTGGAAAAGAAGAAAGAAGAGGGAAGGGGAGGGAGGGGAGGCGGAGGAGGGAGAAACAGAGAAAGAGAAATAGAGAGGGAAGTAATTGCTGTTTATAACTTAATCTCAGAAGTGATATCCATTAGTTTTACCATATTTTATTGCTAGAAATGAGTCACTAGTTCTGAGCCACACATTCAAGGGGAGCTCACATAAGGGCAGGATACCAGGATCATTGGCAACCATCTTAGAAGGCTAACAGCCGACTACACTAGCTGATGCATTCTTGATGCTCTAAACCTGATTTCATCCACCTCCCTGGAGGAAGTTCTCAGGATCCACCAGAATACAGCACTGTGTCTTTTGCTGTGCTGGTATTTTAGATTTAGATTTTTAACTTTAGCATGCTTGTTAAAACTTTAGGGGTAACCTGTGAAAGGCCTGAAATATAATATAAAACTTCAAAACTAGAAGAGAGATACTTAGTGGCAGTATGGGGATTTGAACTCAGATCTACTTGAAACCAGAGCCTGTTCTAGAACTACTATGTACAGAAAGTCCACAACCAGCATAGCACTTACATTAAAGATCCCTCAGGACAGTAAATAGAATAGCTAAGTGGAGATTTATGAATATCCTCAGACAACTTTTTGTGTGTGTGTAATCTTTTAATTGGCCTCAATGTCTCAGGCACTGTGTTTGGTACTACTATCTTGTAGAATCCTCACATATATCTTATGAGGCGAGTATTGTTTTTTTATTTTACAGATGAGAAAACTAAACCTTAAGAAGTTAAGAAGTTGGCCAAGGTTATGAGTTTGCAAGTGCTGGAGATACAATCCAAATAAGGTATGATTAACCCCCACTTTGCACTCCCGCAAAACTCATACTCTTTCCTCTATAACATGCTGCTTCCCCAGAAGCAAGAAAAGAAGGGGAGAGACAAAGAATCAATACTTTCTAAACATCTACCATGCACAAGCTATTGTTCTAAGCTCTTTATGTATGTTAACATTTCTCCAAAGGTCCTCAGGAGGTAAATATGATTCCCACTTTAAAGGTAAGAAAACGATATCAGTTTAGATCTTGTTATGCATATCTAAACGTTTAGCATTAATTCAAAATTTTAATAACCTATTCTAGATACATTCCCACATATATATTACATGTTTTAAAAACTGTCAAATTACCCCACACCCTAAAGTACTTAAAATGTCTTTTGAGTCATTAAGGAAATAATTTTTCTATAAATTATTCAGATATTCTTTACAAATGAATAATATATGAATACTGTACATAGTGATTCCTTGTTATTCAGTGTGCAGAAATCAATCAAATGGTTGGGGTCACCATGGCTGGCCTGCAGTAAATGTTGAATAACCTGAATACCTCAAGCCTTATAATATTTGCAAAAAATGAACCATCCTCGGGCAAAATCAGGAGTTCAACAAAAGTAAGGGACTTTTGTCTATCTTTTTAGAGGATTCTCCTCTACTCACAGTAGGAGGCACAAAAGAAGGCCACGCAATTATATGTCCTACATCATTTTCTCTCAGCCATGGATATAACCATTGCTGAGCATACACCTCTATGAGCACCCATGTGTTATGTGCATCAAAAATACATTTTCATTTTCACATAGTCAAGATCTGCTTTTCTCAGCCAGTCTGAATCTATAAAGTCAACTGTTTTTTTCATGGTCAAATTATGTTCTCTGTGGCTCATTCTTTTTAAAATCATAATTAAGTTTGATAACTTGTTTATAATGAATTTCTAAAAAAATATAGCAATTCCACAATTTAATTATTATATTAACATACTAAAGTAGATTACAACTTGAAATATGCCCTAAGGTACAAAGTTAACTAGTACATATCACATGTGAAAATATTATCACATCATTATTTTAGTTTGATATTTTTTAGCACTAAGAAGAATTGTGCTGCACAATATTTTCTTTCCTTAAAATATTAAACTATTTTTCTGACTGGCATTTGTCTTTGTTAGGGTTTCATGCATTTTACTAAGAAGTGTGTTTTCTTTTTAAAATTAATTCACTATTATTTTCCTCTTCCTGCTCCAGTTAACTGAGTCATTTATAATTTTGTCAGATTTATTTATCTATCCAAGGCACCAAATTTATCCTCAAGTCATTCTTTTAAACAGCAAAAGAGACCAAAAAAGAAAACATTAAAGGACTCAAGTGCTCTCACAAAGAAACTGCCAGTTCAGTCAACAAAATTTAAACTTCCAGTAAAAACAGAAAACTCTCTGAGGTGTAGACCCCAATGGCTAAGAAAAGCCACAAGTTCAAGCTGACCTCGCCAAAAGCATTTATACTTTTAGCCAAACTTATTAAAAACAAAATTCATTTGAAAGGGAGAAAAAACATGCTACTGGGTTTCATAACATCAAGATGACAGGCTACAAAAGGATTTTATTTGTAATAATATTGCCTACTAAATATGACTCTAAATCAGTTATATTTTCCCCCCAAGTTTCTCTGCTTTCTAAATTCCAACTTCTTCTAGAATAGGCAGTCCACACTTGTGACTAGAAAACAAAACATCAGTTTGACAGGATTTTATTTTCAAGAAGCATTCTATTAGTATTATATAGAATTTCCCACCCAATCCTAGGATGAAAGATAAACTAACATTACCTCAAATGCTTTAAAAAGACAATTGTTGATCAATACTCTTTTACTTTATGAAAGTCTAAAATGGTTCAAGGGCAGAGCCCAAGTTAAGACGGTTGCATCTCTCAAAAACCCAGCTTTTGTCGTTTTGTGTAGGGGAGAAATATTATTTTAAAGTTGTTTGCATTTTATAGGCTATGGCTGGCAGCTGGACGAAACAGTCCCTAATAGCCAAAGGAAAAAGGATTTGGCAGAACTTGTGAAGTTCACAGTCAGCACTGATGGTCTTGAAATACAATTTTCTACAACAAAAGCTGTGACCTTTATTACTCCAATGGCAATGCACATCAAGTAGAAATGTACTCAATTTTACAGTAGCATTCTCTTTTCTGATCTGCACTTGCCAATCAATAGCCGGTATTGAGATGACATTGCCAAACAAAGGGAAATGGGTGAAGGTTGGACTTCAGTGGCTCTGGATGCACATTGAAAGATGTACGGAGGAGGTGTTGAAATGTGATCTGAAGAATTGGCTTGAGCTAGGTTATGATTTATATACAGGCTAAGATTTCATCTCATCCTATAGAAAATTGGATGACATGTTCAGTTGTATGTCTTAGCATACAGAGCTGAGATCTACCTTCTTGGGAAATACAGTTCAAGAGTGGGGGTATAAGAGGATGGGTGACTTCTTTCCCTCCTACCATATGGTGACATTTCAGAACTTCTATTTTAACAACATGAGATCAGGAGGAAGAATGAAGCAAATAATTCTCGCCTATGTGCAGAGAGACCTAGAAAAATGAGAGGTTAACTCTGGGTAGCAGCAAGAACATCTCAAGGATAAGGACAGTTAAACAGAGGAATTGCTGAGGGATACTGAAAATTTTCTTTCTTTTTCTAGTATTAAAAAGAAACAAAATGTGTGGTCAGCAAATTTTAATGGAGCATCAGCTATGTAAAGCTCTGGGCTAGTTGCTGTTAAAGGTTTGTGTTTAAGTTTGAATATTTCTGATGGCAGTGAGTCTACTGTTTCTAAGACCTTGAAGAGCATACCTCTTCTTAAAATGTTAAAACTGTGATATAGCACCTATGTCTTAGGTTCTATCTTGGTCAATGAGAAAGGAGTTTGGGTATTTTTCAGGAGAGAGGTGCCACAATTCAAGTCTGCTGTATTGAGCCTTTACAGATTTCTCTGAATATTTGTGAAAATAATTGTGGAAGGTAAATTTAATGAGACCATGGTGGTTCCAAGAAACAGTACATGGTCTCGGTATAAATTAGAGCAATTTTTTAATTGACAGTTACAGAGATGATTTTTAAATGGCTTAATCTAAAGTTCAGCTTATAAACTATTACTGTGCGGTAGAAAGATACATATATTAATTTTGTTTAAAGAAAGCATATTCGTTGACATTATTCAAAAATCAACGCTCCATTTCCCCTTTTCTTTGATTCACACTGAAGTTCCTTACATTTCATGGGGCAGTAGATGCTACAACAGGAAACTTGTGTGGCTTCAATGATGTGGCTGTTGGGTGTGAATTATTTCAATGGCAGGATTCATAGGACTTTGGATCACACATAATAACACTCTAATTCTTTTTAGAGATCCAGGAGGAAGTTGAGGGAAATACATCTGAGAGTGAGCAAGAAAAATGGATAAACCTGTGTAGGTTCCAAAACCTCACTGCACACTTAAATGGATTTATTGCCATCATTGTCAATAATATTCATAAAATACCTGTGGCTGATTTTTTTCTGAATGTTGATATACATTTTCTATAAAAAGAACTATATTCTAGAAAGACAAGGATATTGTCTCTTTTATTCCCAGTATATTTCAAGCATCTATAACAGTTTCTGAGATAAAATATTTGTTGAATAAGGGTATTAGTAGACAAAAATATTTAGAATGGAGTAGAGTCCCATAATAATTCTTTATAAATCAAATAATTGTTATTTTTTTTTAAATCTAGGCTTTCCGTAATCTTGTTTATTTATAAGAAGATATAACGGGAGTAAAGGATATTGGGCGTTTTACCTTTCTTAATTTTGTGATTTTGATAAAATCTCAACATTAAGGAATAAAAAGCATTTGGGGAGATGATTTTTTAAAAGGTTGTGTGCCAGTTCTTAAGCGATCGTCTCTTATCTCCAAGCCAACCCTTCTCGACTTCATTTTTTGATGCTAAGGCAGGGTCTCTGCAAACCACATTTCTGCTTCACGAGCTGGTTCTGTTAGCCAAGAGGAGGTGCTAGACAAAGGAGAGAAGCTGCTTCCTCTTCCATCCTAGCCCTGTCTGTGCTCATCAGCTTCTTATGGGTTTCCCATTCTCTCCCTGTTATTGGACACGTCGCCCCCGGGGCACTGCTTCACTGCGCAGCAGCAGGACCTTTTCGTAGCAGCCTGTGAATTCAACTTGCAGTTTATCCAACACTTGTAGGACCATCCTTACCAGACATGTAGAGTCTCAGCACCAGCGCGGCAGTGCCTTTCCCAGAACTTTACATTTTGGCTTCACAGGGCCCTTTCTCCAATCTTCTAAATTTTAATAATTCCAACCTCTTGCTTTTATTCCTTCAACCCTGTGCATAGTAGCTTCTTCCTGCAGTCGTTAGCTCTACAACACCTAGTCTTCTGTTGTTACTCTTTCACTTATTCAATTAACTACTAGTTAACACTTCCTTATATTAAATTTTCTGCCCCAATAATTGGTGTCTTAATTTCTATCTCTTAATGAGACCCTAACTTATTAAGTTGGTTTTACTAAGTTTCTCTCCTTGGTTTCTTTAGTTTTTACATGCTACTTGATTAAATGCAAACAAAGAGTCAATTTAAAAAATGTCAAGAGACTGATGTAAGCAAAATTCTAAAATAAGTGAAATGTCCTGAATACTTACACCATCTTCCCTGACCCTTGGTTCTTGCTCCATCCTATCTCTTTCTTCCTTTCTCCTCCTCCTTTTATGTCCTTCCTTATGGATATTATTTTCCTCAATTCTTCCTCCTCTCGTCTTGAAAATTCTCTTATCTATTCTCACTGGCCCAATATACCTTCTATTATTGAAGAGACAGTGAAGGCAGTTTTCTCCTAAATTCATCAAATACAATTTAGGCCCCTTACCCAAAGGAAAACAGAGAGAGGCCAAAGCCCCTACACATTGCAGTAAGAGAAAAGGGAAATTAAACATCTGTCTCCAACAGTGGAGAAAGGATTATTTTCCTCAGGGTGCTTTGAGATATATTTCAGTGGCACCCTGTCAGCTGCCATCTGGTTAGCTTACACCTAAGGACTTACCCCCTTCCTATATTCTCCTACCTTTGGTGGCAGATAGTAGAAGAGGGCAATGTTTCATCCTAGCAGAGAATTAGAAGGAACCGTGGCTGGATGATCCCCTAACTAGAAAATATAAATCTCACAGATGGATCAATATTTGCTCATAGAATCTTCTTATTGCTTAGTGAGTGTTTAGGTTCCCATTCCTCACTACTACCTCAAAATGAGAATTTTTCTTCTTTATCCCAACTCTTAAGTGTTTTCACCTAGCTTTCGCATAAGAATGATTTGCTTTTCTAATCTTTTCTAAGGTGACAACAGTTTTATGTTAACTTTTCCAAGGATATTTGTATTTTAAAAGAGTAGTCCCAGAAGCCTTGTGTCTTAACACAAATATTAAGAAATTGTAAGAGGTGATTTTAGCCATAAAGCAGGGGCTGGTTTGGTATAGTCTTCAAAGAATATATTTCTTCATCCTCATATTAATCAATCTAAGAAGGAAGCCAGTCTAAACCAGACTTCTACTTCTGGAATGCAGCTTTATGGGTCAGAAAGTTTAAACATCCTATAACTATATAAATAAAGATAAAATAATGTGCTTTTGCATCTTACTAGAGATACATTTCAAAAGAGAATAACAATATAAGAAAAATCGTTTGTAGCCCTGTTACAGTAGAGTGTAAATCAATGTAAGGTGAATTTATTTTTATTATGCTAATTGCCAAGAATTCATAGTCTCAGCCAAGAAACAGTTTGTTTTTCATTTGCTTTCTGACAAAATTTGAAACGTAAAAGTTTGGTTGTAGATCAGAAGGGGGTTAGAAATAAAAAAGCAATGAGTAGTATAAGGTGCTTTTTTGAAAGGTGTTTGCCATGGTTATTGCTTCATAATATGAGCTATTTTTTAATGTTGAAAAAATGCCTATATCTGAACTTTAAAAAAAGGACTGTAAGCTTATTATTAAAACCATCCTCACATACATTTCCTAATGCAATCATGTGGACCTCAACAGGGCCTCAAAATAGTGTTTGACTGCTGAGTCTTAGAATTCCTATTTGAACCATGGTATGGCTTCATTTCTTAGAAAAGTTCCCTTTCTCCTGATATTTGTGGCATATCAGGTAGGCTAAAGTAGTTTTAGAGGACTGACACCTGAAGGTCATGAAAGGAAAAGACAGGGATTGACCTTGCCACCAATTTTGTACTTTCATCCACTTGTCAGAATCCTTTGACTTCTAGAGTACAACTGTAAAAAAATTTCCTATTTTAAAACTTTTTTGAGGTTTTATGGATGGTTTCCCCACAATTGTACTTAGCATTTCCTAGGCACTCATCTAAACTCTAGTGGGAGAAAGATAGTTCTATTTCTTTCACAATGTTTTTTGAAGTATTTATGGTCTGTTTACAAGAAGACAGAAGATGCAAGGTGTTGAAATGTAAGCACTATGGATAATAAATGAAAGCTGACAACAGCCTAAGAAGAGATATGTTTTCTGATGAGAAATCTCTGCTCTTCCGAGAAGTGTTTTCTGTTGTACGCATGTACACACACATACATTTGAAATTCCAGAAAGGAAGCTGAACATCTGGTCACTTTATTCTAGTATTTCTTAATTTATAAGGTTAATGAAAAATTTAACATTCCCTATCAGAAAGTCATCAGTCTAGGATAAGCTTCTCATTCTCTTTGACTGAACAGTTTTCTTGTGGATATGGCATGAAACTATTATTACAGCAGTTGCATTTGTGACTCATTAGAAAAGCACATCTCTGAGCTGAAAATGTAGCCCATCTATGACGTTACGACTAGCATTCAGGTCACAAAACCCATGGATGTTGTTGTAGCTTAATTCAACATTCTGTGAAATACATGTTCTACATGGCTTAAAAAGAAGCTTTCCTAAAAATAACAAATAATAAATTTTGAAGAGTTTTCAGAATCTTTGAGAGCTTTTTTGGTTTCACTATTCCAACACATCTTCCTTAAGTTAACTTTGGCATAGTCTTTCTTTTTTGAATAGACATAAGTTAACATGCTAAGCATTATTAGAAGTACAGTTGACCCTTGAACAACACAGGATTGAACTGCGTGGTCCACTTATATGAGGATTTTTTTTTTCAATACATGTGTACAGTCTAGAACTAATATAACTAATATAATATTGTATACCCACTATACTTAAATTTAAAAAGTAAAAAATATATATGTAACCAGTTAATTGCTTGAAAATTCATATAGGAAAAAAATACATAAGAAAATTTAAAAGGATTTTATACCAATATAAGTATAAACTGAAATTGTCCTATCTGAAATGTGGACATTTTTGCAATGTTCACTAGATTAGTAATGAATAAATTCAATAAAACTATTCCTCAAGCAAATAAAAAATATGTACAGTACTTTATTCATACTGATTTTGAGTCATTGTAGTGGATACTAGTTCTTGATAAATCTATTACAGAGATTTCCCCCAAGGCTTTTATTTATTTTTTAATATTGTTTATACTGTATTTTTATTTTTATTTATCTTTATTGGGTTTGGATTTTTAAAAAAATCATCGAGGTTCATATCGTTCCATGTAAATAATCTGTTGTGAATAGGAAAAATTTGATGCCCCAACCCAAGAAGATAATGAAGTGAGATGTCCGGGGAGCATCTTCCTTGCCATCTATACTCCTTAGAAACATGTGGTCGTATGTAGATGGACAAGGATTTGAGAATTGAATTGAGTTCCTGTCCATCTGAGATGTACAGGAGAAGAGAATCTCCAAAAATAAACTTGGCTCACTTCACATATTTGCCTGGGCACTGTTCACTGTTTGGTTTTTTATCATCTGTGATTTAGTTCTCAACCAAGAAGTTCAGATTGAACAGCATTCAGTGGTTTAAAAAGAAAAAAAAAAAAAAAAAAGGAATCCAAGTCTGAAGGGATGAAAGGTCAGTAGCTCTCTACTTATTTACATTTGCAAATGACCTGGTAACATTTTTGATTCATAGAAACAAATTATATATTACTCCCTAACACAAAATAACGGCTCTAATCAAACATCTGTAAACTAGGTATTAGGTATGCTTCTCACCTTATATTGTTTTACAATGTAATTTTTTAAACCAGTGTTTTCTATCATATATATAAAGACCTATGTTATATGAGAAACAGTGGAGTGTAGCAGAAATAGAATTGAATTGAGATCTGGCTCATGCTTCCAATTTTTGCCAATGACATGCTGTAATTTTGGAGAAGGGCCAGAATTTCTATATTGGTCAATCTGTCCACACTTTTTTTTTTTTTGCACTGAAGACCTTGCCATTTCATGCCATCCAGATTGTCCTAAAATCCTTTGAGTATTTATAAGAGCCAAATCATCATTTTTATTTGATCAGGAAGGGAGACACCTTATAAGCAGTTAGCTTTATGTAGATGATCCCGCGGAAGAACGATTTTCGTATTTCCCATTTCATCTGCAGACTTTGCTTCTCCTCCAGCCTTCAACACTTCCCTCACTGTTCCTTTGCTCAGCTAGTGAGCTCACCTTGTTCTTCACATCAAATGATCAAGGCTCTCCCTCCTTGATTCTCATCTTCATCTCACTCTATTTTCTTCTACTGCTACAGACATCTCTTCAAATTTTCCCAGTCTTAGAAGAAGAGTCTCAGAAGTGCTAACCCTTCCCCTGGTACAACTTGATTGATATTTTGCCCCACACTTGTCCCTTTCTTCTCTATTCTGTTTCACTCTCCTCTAATTTCAATAGTTCACATCTCTCCATCTTGAGGAAAGCCTTTGCTTGACCTTACTGCCACTCTTTCTTCCAGTTGGTTTCTATCTACATACTTTATTTTTATGACGGGCATCTACCAATGGTGCTTCCCCATCATTACTTCTGTCCTCACCTCTGAAGTATAGTTCTCATCCCACTTACTTACTGAAGCAACTCTTTCAAAATTCACAATCTTTGTTGTCAAACACAATAATAACAAATGCAGTCTCCTTGACCTGTTTGCAGTTTTTGACACTATTCACTGTATTCCCTTCTTGAAACACCGTACTCCTTTGTCTTTAGTGAAATGGTACTCTACTCATTTCTTTTCATCTATTTACTTCTGCCTTTTCTTTTATTGAATGATTTTTAATTCATTTTTGTGTTCCTTTCTATATAGTCTGTCAGTCACCATATAGTACCATGAAAGAATCAGGGCTCAAAACCAGACATACAATTGATCGGTGGTACTATTTTGGGAAAGTAAATTTACGTGTCTGTTATTTTCTTCTATGTAGCATGAAGATAAAATGCTTGAACTGAAAAGAGACAGTGAAGATTGAATAAGAATCTCTGTAAAAGCATCTAGTTTAGTACCTAGCCAGAGTTAATGTTAATCTATGCAAGTCGCCTATGTTTGATCTTCTCCTTGACATCTTTTGTCGTAATTCTGGCCCCAAACTTTTCTTCTTTTCTAGCCACCTATATTTAGGAAAGCTTATGCTACACAATTTAATATTTAATTATATACCATCTTTTATCAGTAATTGTAGTTTCATATTAGTTGTATCTTTCTAACTACAAGTGACATCACCCCCCACAGTTCCACTATATGCCTCTCAGCATTACCGTGTTTCCCCGCAAAGCTTTTTGCTTTGCTCCAAAAGATGCATTAGAGCTGATGGTCCCGCTAGGTCTCATTTTCGGGGAAACACGGTAATATGTGGATCAGTTTTGAATCGATGATAGATATTTGTTTCCCTGCTTTGGACTTATAACATGTAGTCTAGATAACTATGAATATGTAAGGAATTTAATATCACCTTCTTAATCTTCACTCTGGTTTCCTTGGATTTCCATAAATGTGATTACACTCTAGAGGTAATGAGGGTGGTAATTTGTTACAAATTACTCTCATTCTCTAGATTCTTGGGGTCAGATAATACCTATTTCTTCCATTGTTTCAACAAATACTTTTAGAGTACAATGAAGTGCCAGAAACTGACATAATGGTGAATAAAACAAGGATTCTTCACTTAAAGAACTGACATATTAGTAGTGGGGACAGACAAATAGGCAGGCAATTTTATTTGGACATGGTAAATAATAACTATAGGAAAGAACTAGATATTATAATGTACACAGAAAGAGCGTTTAATTATTCTTTGGGGGGAAGGTACTTTGAAAAGGCTTCCAAAGAAAATAATTTCTAAGATGAAACCTGAGAATTTATTTCAGACAATGAAAACAGGATTAAGATTATTTATGTAATTGCTTTTAAAAGGGATCCACATAGTTTGCTTTCAAATAAAAAATGTAAAAGTTTTCACTCCCTTCCCCCCACACACATACTTTTTTTTCCAAATTACTGCCAGATTTTGGACCTGTGATGCTCTAAACTAGCTTTTTGGTTAAGAGATGTTGGAAAGAAAATATGAAAAAAAGTGAATTGTCAATTAGACTTTTCCTTCTTAATCATAGAAAGGTGACAAAAAGTTTCAAACTTATGACTATATTAGAAGCTAAGAAACCCAATTTTTTAAATGGCATATAATGCATAGAAAAATATAAAAATGAAAATTTAGATAATGCAGTTTCAATACTGGATAGTAAAAGGCTGACAAAGACATAAAGTTAGACATATACTCCCATGATCAATGTGAAGCAGAGAAAATGTTTTATGACTGGAAAACGTCATACCTAAGGACATTCATCCTTCCTGACTTGGTTGTGGGTGGAAAAGGCTCATGGTTAGTTTCTTTTCTTCATGAATGAGTTTATTCAAAGTGCGATAACATCTACACCTCTGATGGGTATGGAGGAAAAAAAAAACAAAGATGAAATACGCAAACTGCCCTGACCTCCTTGGAACAAATTCATTGTATATTTCTTACAGATAACACAGTGCCTCCAAAAGGGTAAATATTCAAATCAATGAATTTTGTGTTGTGCCCAATTTCCTGTTTAGAGAGAAGGGAAAATATTTTCCTTCCATTTCCCTACTGCACAATGAAATTAAAGCAAATGGAAAGAGAATTCAGCTTATCAAAATTCCCCGTTGGGAAACCAATAGCTCCCATTTTACACACTATTTGTAATTACCTTTAGGGTTTCTCACCTAATTCTTTCCTTTGAATTAATTAAAGTATGTTTGAATGTGGCAGACATTTTAAAATTCCCTGTAATCTGACAGGAAGAACATTTTTTTTCTTTTTCCTTTTGTTTTTTTTTTTGCTCCATAACTATAGAAGCTCCAAGCTCCAAAGATATTACCACAATGCTGCAAGGTTGTTTACCTTCGCTCCTTCACAAAAGATAATCCAACAAATTACATTAATTATAAACCAATATGTTCCGTTCAATTCCCATATGAGCCAAACCTGGGGATGAGCATCTGCTCTTATTTTCTGAGCTCAGTTTTGAGGACAAGATTCACAACAATGCTCAATCCATAATTAACAGAAAAATTAAAGATGCAACAACCCAACATCCTGCTTTTTGAAGCAGCATGCTTAAAAATATACTTGCCTACCCTAACAAGCTTTTTTGTTCCCAACTCAGAAATGGTCTATTGTTATCCCAGAAATGTTTTTGTTTGTATAAAATATTTACATTTATATTAGACTTAAAATAAACATGCAAGTATTTTCCACACAAAAAATGAGCAACAATTTCCCACTGTCACATTTTTTAAAAACTTGGGGTTTCTTTTGTTGTTGTTATTTATTCTCCTTTTATTCCTTAAAATGATGTTTATTGTACATTAAGCATGTTGTTTCATGGTGGGGGAAATAGAAATGTATAAAACTTATTTAGGATACTTGGTTTTCTGTTTTTCCCGTTTGGCCCATAAAAAGAAATAATAGTAAATTGTACCAAATATTCATACACATCTACACTTACATTTAGCACATACGTCTTTTATTCTATTCATGGAAATCCCAGTTAAGCAGTTGGTGGTAAATAAATATTTAAAGTATCTGCATTATAGATACCTAATTCATATATAGCGCCCATATGTGATTGAATATAAATAGGCATACGGTTTAAGCACACCCACACACCAACACAGAGTGAATGGAGAACAGGACAGTGAATGAGCTTCTCTCTTTCTTGTTCACATGTGTAATACCTGTGTCTAATGTAAAGATGAGCATTCTTTACATAATTGTTCTGAGATCCTGAGAGGGATTCACAAAATGAGCATAATTCTATGTGCCTCTTAAGTGTTTTATTGTCGTTTATTTTTATTGCACATTCAGTGAAGAAGGAAAAGTCATTCTGCTTTCATTGAATTTCTTCTGCTGATCTTGAAATTATTCTCAACACCACCTATTTACACCTAGAAAGTTTTGCCATAATGGAGTTGACTTTTATCATTGAATTCATGTTGTTTTGCAGGAGAGGTGGTTATGGTCCAAGATTCTTGTTTCTTTGATCAGTGGTAGGAAGATCAGATAAGCCAACTAAGTTGTATTACTTAAGGTTTTAGAAAAAGTTATTGTTAGATTAAGAAAGTAGACACAAGCTGGCAGCTCTAGTGGGTCAGTAAAGTCACTGAGGACAGATAAAGGGTTTCCCATCTTTTTACTCTGCCATCATTGACATTTGGTTTTGTTCTTCATATTGCCACCACACGATTTCAAAATGGCTGCCACAGATCCAGACATCATATCCCTATGTAACATGATCTGAAGTAGGAGAGGACAGAAAGGGTTCTATGAGGTTCTCCACTTTTAGGAAGAAAATAATTTCCAGGATCCATTAGTTAATTTCCCCTAAACTCTCTTTGGCCAGAATTGGGTCTCATGACCACCTCTAAACCAATAATAAAGGAGAATACTATGATTATACTAGCCCACTAACAATTTAGTTCCATTATTTTCTGGGACTGGGAACATTACTGTGAATAGGGAAATTTTTATTGCATAGGTAAACTAGAGTTGGCTTGCCACCAAATATCTGTCATACAAGTTTACACATGTGACCATCACTAAGCCATACTATCTGGTGTGTACTATATATGTGTGTACACACACATTCACACAAACACACATACACATATTCCTTTACTTATAATGCCACAATTATTTTGCATTGTATGTCTTGTATTAATAATGTTTATTTGTTAAACAAAAACATTTAAAAATGTTACATGATGTTTGTCATTCTCTTTTGGCATTTCTTCTTATACTTCTTTTAAAAATATACAATGGTATGGGCATCTCTCAATATCTGAGAGATACTGGTGATAGAGTTTACCATCTGTCTGACCACAAACATTTCTTATTTAACTTCTCCATGAATAAAATTGGGATAAAATTCCTGGGCTGCCTCATTTGATCCTACTTTGTGGGAAGGATCTTATATGTGAACTACATACAACTGCTTTGGGAATAACAACACTGTAATCTGTATTTCATACTCTTAGTATTTGATACTGAGCTAAAGTACAAAGATGGGTGGGGAACCTTGCTGTGAATCCCAGGCCCCAGTGCTAGTCACCATCAGGCCTTTTCAGTGAAGTAACAGAGTCCCATGATTTTACCTGCCGTCCTTCACTACCTAGTCAACCACAGTATGCTTCAAAAGGCAAAAAGTCCAACCACTAGCCCAGCTGTTTTCTGAGGGAGTGCAACGCTGTCAGGAGACACTTCCCAAACATCATATTATTCAACTTATTATTGTATGATGTTTTTAGGGATTGAGTTGACCCTGTAAAGTCTGAAATTAAAGCTTTGTAAACCTAGGTTCCTGAGGTTTTATATACTCTGCCAACTCTTGATGGCACAGGCCATGATTATGAATGGGGCCACACCCAATTCCGCACATGTTGGGAACACTCAAGTTTAAATGCTCACCATACTATTGTAAACAAGCATCTTGGATCACTTCTGGTTCAGATGTTGTCACAAACAGGATATGGTTGGGCTCAAATCTCTGATTTGCTTATGGACATACTGCATTAAATGAGGATTAAGTACCTTCTTTCTTTAGTTCACAGTATTTATTGAATGCTATTTCTGGCCTGAGTTTACTCTGATGGATTTATAACAACTGAGACATATAACCAACATTTAAGGAGTTCAGAATAAAGATGAAAGACAAAATCCACAGGTATAAAATTATTTTTATAGCACTCATCATAGTATGTGATAATTGTGTCCTGTCTCCCGTAAGTATCAGTAAGTTTGTTTTTAAAGACTAGTTTTTACAGCACTTTTAGGTTCGCTTTGAGAGAATGCAAAGATATTTTGTTTCTCTGGGTTAGAGCTATGGATATTTCCTGTATTCCAAATTGAATCTCAGAAAAATTTAAAAATATTTATTAATTCATTTTAAAATAAAATAAATCCATTAGATATTTATATAAATAACATTTTCATGAAAATAGGTATATTTTTCAAAATATAAGATACTGAGAAGAATAGCATTGTTTTACATTTTTGCCTGTCTATTTATGTCCAGCTTAATAAAAGTGAACTGGATTCTCATATCTGCTTCTGTCTTCAAACTGTTGCAATACATAGTTTTGATTGAAGAAAATATGGACATGTACTGACATATAGTTAAAAAAAGTATTTTAATAAACTTTTCAGATAATTTTGACTATTCTGCTTTGATACTATAGCAAAACTCGACAAATAGTAGTTTATTAAAGGTAACTGCAATTAGGCAGGGATAAAGATTGTGCCCCAGAGTTGTGCAGTGCCACAGGCTGGGCTTCTTAGGAAGGTTAGCCAGGAAGAATCCTGAACACTATGAGGAGATAGTCCCCACTTGTAGTAAGTGTTGACATATTTGTAATGGAAGGGAAAATTCTGGAAAAGGTGCTTCTACTATGTATTTCTCCAGTTTAAGGCATCAGAACACACCTACATAGTCAAAATGAGAAGAAAAAGAAACATGTCCCAAATGAAAGAATAGGAGAAAACTCCAGAAAAAGAACTAAATGCAATGGAAGCAAGCGATCTACCGGAGACAGAGTTCAAAACACTGGTTATAAGGATGCTTAAGGAACTTGACCTGCCTGTAGCAATCACAGCTCATCTATAACAGAAGGGCACACACAACTCATACAAGGCACACTCCTGGAATACCCAGTGCAGATGACCTGGGAGAATGGTTCACTGGGCACCACAGGGCATCTACTACATAAAGTGATCCAGCAAGACTAGGAGATGTAGCAACTCTACCTAATACATAGAAACAAACACAGAGAAGCAGCCAACATGAGGAAATAAAGAAATGCATCCCAAGTGAAAGAACAGGAGAAAACTCCAGAAAAATAAATAAACAAAATGGAGGCAAGCAACCTATCAGAGACAAAGTTCAAAACACTGGTTATAAAGATGCTCAAGAAACTTAGTGAGAAGTTCAACAAAGAGATAACAAACATAAAAAAAGAACCAATCAGAAGTGAAGAATACAACAACTGAAATGAAGAATGCACCAGAAGGAATCACCAGTAGACTAGATGAAGCAGAGGATCAAATTAACAATTTGGAAGACAAGGTAGCAGAAAACACCCAATTGGAACAGCAAAAAGAAATAATAATAATAATTAATAATAAATGAGGATAGTTTAAGAGACCTCAGACTGAAGACACAACAGACTGAAAGTAAACGGATGGAAAAAGTAATTTCATGAAAATGGAAATGAAAATAAAAAAATCTGGGGTAGCAATACTTATACCAGAAAAAATAGACTTTAAAACAAAAACTATAATAAGAGACAAAGAATGACCCAGTAATCACACATTGCATATTTATCCAAGAAACCCAAAATGCTAATTCGAGGGATATGTGTGTCCATATGTTCCTTGCAGCAGGAATATAGTCAATAATACAGTAATAACTATGTATTAGTGCCAGGTGGGTACTAAACTAGTCAGGGGGATCACTTCTTAAATTATAAAAATGTCTAACCACTAGCATGTACACCTGAAATTAATATAAAATAATATTGACTGTCAACTGTAGTTGAAAAAATTAAAAAGGGGGCAAAGGTGAAGGGCAATAAGAGGTCCAAATTTCCAGATATGAAACAAATAAGTCATGGGGATGTAATGTACAGCATGGGAATATAGTCAGATATTGTGATAGCATGGTACAGTGTCAGATGGTTGTTGGACTTATCATTTTTATCACTTCTTTAGGTATAAAAATATTGAATAACAATCATGTATATCTGAAAAAGACATAATGTTGTATGTTAGCTATATTTTTAAAAATAAACATCTTTTAAAAATGAAGGTATAAAAGATGAAATCTTTTAAATTGAAAAGGAAAAAATATATAGACTTAGTTTGAGACAAAGTGACAAATATTAATATAGGAATCCCGGGGAGTGGGTGGGGGGAGGAATCAATTTCATGCAAAGAAACAGCAAATCAATTTCAGAAAAATTTGTAAGTTAAAAAATAATTTGATGAGCGTACCATGTGCTTCAGAATATCAGTCCAGAATGCTGAACAGCAAGACATATTCTAGTAAAATTCCTAGACTTAAACAAACAACCAAAAAAAGAAACAAAAAATTCCTTGGGTATCTCAGAAAAACAGTAGTACATGACATATTAGGATAGGAAAATTATTATCTGATTTTTCAACACAATATTTTATGTTAGAAAAAAATGGAAAAACTTATTTAAGGGATTCAAGGAAAGACAATGTGAACCAGGGATTTATATCCTACAAAACTAACTTTCCATGAAGGGTGCAAACTGTTATCAACATGTAAGAGCTAGATTATTTTTCTTATGAGCTCTTCCTGAGGAATCTACTGGAGAAACAGCCTCAAATAATCAAAATGACTAGGAGACATTGACATGAGGACTGACAATTCCTTTTAGAACTAGAACTAAATAAAAGTATAATTGACCAATGATGGAAACCTGCCTATGATTAGGATTCTACAAATAGCATCATTTGGTTTCCAAATAAATAGTAGATAAGGTACTATCTACTATTTACTATCTACTATCTAAGGTATCATGTCTTTATGATAGTTTTTCCAATTGATACATTTTTAAAGATTTGATAGAATTAGGATATGGCTATTTACAACCCCAAATAATTAATAAATTTAAATGTGATCATCAACTGCTGCAGACATCATAAAATGTGAAACTATCTGACACCTTGCATGTATTAGTGAAAGAGTACATTCTTGCTAGACATGAAAAAGAGATAAAACATGAATTTTAACAAGCCTCTGGATCCAGTGGCCCGTTTGCAGGAAATACAGAGGACAGAAGAACAAGTTGACGTGTACCAAGAAGATGCAACCTCCAAAATCCAGACTAGAAAACTCTACAGGTCAAAATGTCCTCAGAGTCTTCAACATATAAATTGTAAGAAAAAGATAGACATGCAAGACACAAGAATGAACATGTAGATTATAAGAAACTTAAAAGATCTATCAAAATTCCTTTGTATGACTGAACTGTGTTGTCTGGGAATGAACATTTGTGTGATTGGACCAATAGACAGATGATAAAACAATGCTGTATTAAAAAAAAGTGACAGGGTAGTTGAATGGATAAGAAAACAAGATCCATGCATATGCTCTCTACAGGAGATCCACTTCAGATAGAAAGACACACACAGGCTGAAAGTAAAGGGATGCAAAAAGATATTTCGTGCAAATGGAAACCAAAAAAAAAAAAAAAAAGAGGTTGGTTGGGATAGCAATACTTCTATCAGACAATATAGACTTTAAAACAAAGGCTATAATAAGAGACAAAGAAGGACATTTCATAATGATAAAGACATCAATTCAAGAAAAAAGATATAACTCTAGTAAACATTTATGCATCCATCATTGGAGCAACTAAATATATAAAGCAAATACTGACAGACATAAAAGGACAGATCAACAGTAATGCAGTCATAATAGTGAACTTTAGTTTCCATTGACAGCAATGGATAGATCTTTCAGACAAAAAATCAACAAGGAAAGAGTGACACATTAGACTGACGGATTTCATTGATATTTTTAGAGCAGTTCACCCCAAAGCAGCAGAATATACATTCTTTTCAAGGGTACGTGGAATATTTTCCAGGATAGACTGCATGTTATTCCAGAAAACAAGGCTCAATAAATTTAAAAGGATTGAAATCATATCAAGCACCTTCTCTGACCACAATTGTACGAAATTGGAAATCAATTACAAGGAAAACAAAAAAAGAAAAGACACTAACACATGGAGGATAAATAACATGCTACTAAACAGTGAATGGGTTAACAATCAGATCAAGGAAGATATCAAAAGATACCTTAGGACAAATGAAAATGAAAATACAATGACCCCAAATCTATGGGACACAGCAAAAGCAGGCCTAAGAGGAAAATTCATAGCAATATAAGCCTACCTCAAAAAACAAGAAAAATCCCAAATAGATAATCTAACCTTATACCTAAAATAACTAGAAGGAATGAAATAATAAAAATCAGAGCAGACATAAATGAAATAAAGTCTAAATCAACAACAGAAAAGATCAATGAAACCAAGAGCTGGTTCTCTGAAAAGATAAACAAAATTGATGAACCTTTAACCAAACTCATCAAGAAAAAAAGAGAGAGTTGCCAAATAAATAAAATCAGAAATCAAAGAGAAGTGGCAACTTATACCACAGAAATACAAAGAATTATAAGAAAATGTTACAATTATATGCCAACAGATTGGACAATCTGGAAGAAATGGATAAATTCCTAGAAACAAACAATCTTCTGAGACTGAATCAAGAAGAAACAGAAAATCTGAACAGACCAATTACAAAATCAAATCAGTATTCAAAAAACCCCCAATAAACCAAAGTCCTGGATGGCATGGCTTCACAGGTGAATTTTGCCAATTTGTACCTCAACAATATAAAGGCCATGAATGACAAACACACAGCTAACATCATATTCAATGGTCAAAAGCTAAAAGCATTTTTCTTTAAATCAGGAACAAGACAAGGATGTCCACTTTCACCACTTTTAATCAACAGAGTATTGGAAGTTTTAGCCAAAATATTTCAGACATTAAAAAGAAATAAAAGTTACCCAAATTGGAAAAGAAGTAAAACTGTCATTATTTGCAGATGACATGATATTATATGGAGAGAAACCTAAAGATTCCATGAAACAAAACAAAACAAAAATAAACCAAAAACAAACAAAAACTATTAGAACTGATAAATGAATTCAGTAAAGTAGCAGAATACAAAAATTAATATTCAGAAATGGGTTGCAGTTTTTACACAAATAATGAACTATCAGAAAGAAATTAAGAAAACAATCCCATTTACAATTGCATCAAAAAATAAAATACCAAGAATAAATTCAATGAAGAAAATAAAAGACCTGTACTTGGAAAACTCATAAGAAATTGAAGACACAAATAAATGGAAGCATATACTGTGCTCATAGATAGGAAGAATTAATATCATTAAAATGTCCATATTACCCAAAGCTATCTATGATTCTGCACAATCCCTGTCAAAATATCAATGGCATTTTTCACAGAACTAAAGCAAATATGTAATTCTAAAATGTATATGGAACCACAAAAGAACTTTAATAGCCAAAGCAATCTTGAGAAAGAAGAATACAGTGGAGGTATCATGCTACCAGAAATCAAATTACATATACTACAAAGCTATAATAATCAAAATGACATGATACTTAAAAACCGGCACATAGATCAATGGAACAGAATAGAGAGCTCGGAAATGAAACCACACCTGTGACAAAGGAGACAAGAATATACAATGGAGTAAAGATAGTCTCTTCAATAAATGGTGTTGGGAAAACTGGACAGACAAATGAAAAGGAAAATGAAACTAGAACACCATATACAAGAATAAACTCAAAATAGATTAAAGAGTTAAATATAAGACCCAAAACCAGAAGATGCCTAGAAGAAAACATTGACAGTGAACTCTCTGGCATTGCTCTTAGTAATATTTTTTTTTTCTGATATATCTCCTGGGGCAAGGGGAACAAAAGAAAAATAAACAAATTGGACTACATTAAACTAACTTTTTGTACAGCAAAGGAAACCATCAACAAAATGCAAAGACAGTCTACCTATTGGGAGAAAATATTTGCCAATGATACAACTGATAAGGGGTTAATATCCTAAATTTATAAAGAACTCACACAACTTAACACCAAAAACAAACAAACAAACAATTTAATTAAAAAGTGTGCAGAGGACCTGAATAGACATTTTATCAAAAGGGACATACAAATGGCCAATAGACATGTGAAAAGATGCTCAACATCACAGAAATGCAAATTAAAAGCACAATGAGATATAACGTGACATATGTGAGAATGTCTGTCATAACAAATCAATAAACTACAAGTGCTGGCGAGGATGTATAGAAAAAAGAACCCTTTGTGCACTGTTGGTGGGATTGCAAATTGGTGTAGCCATTATGGAAAACAGTATGGGAGTTCCTCAAAAAATTAAAAATAGAACTACCTTATCACACAGCCATTCCACTTCTGGGTATTTATCCAAAGAAATCCAAAACACTAAATCAAAAATATATATTTGCCCCTGTGCTCACTGCAATGCTATTTACAATAGCCAAGATATAGAAACAACCTAAGTGTCCATCAATAGATGATTAGATGCAGAAGAGATGGTACATTTATACAATGGAGTATTACTCTGCTGTAAAAAAAGAATGACATCTTACCATTTGTGACAACATGGATGGACATAGTAAGTATTATACTAAGTGAAATAAATCAGACAGAGAGAGACAAATACCATATGATTAATCCAGCTCACAGCTGCAATACAAGTGCCTTTCCTGAAGACAACCATTATACTTCAGTACGCAGAAGTGCTATATGTGTGCTCCCTCTTTTATCCATAGAATGTGACTCAGATTTGAGATTAATAAAATTAATAATTTTTATTGCTTCATCAAAGATTTTCTTAAGCAAAACCAACTTTTTCTTTAAGCTGCAGGTACACAGCAGTGAATAATACAATGACTAATGAAGAATACACTGAATACAATGACAGTTAAGTATTGACACCTTGGTTCATGTTAAGAGGCCAATGGTTTTATTCATCATTACTTTTGTATCATCAGTGCAAATGTCAACACAGACTAAAAACAAAATGTTTGAATATAATTGTGAAAATAGGTTGACATTTTGTATGTCCTAAAAGAGTCTTAGTGTTCCCTAAGCATGCACAAGCCACAATTTTAGATCCTCTGCTCTGGAATATCAATGTATATATGCAAGGTTTGTATATTTCTCATAGGGCAGTGACCAGAGCCTTCATCAGATTTTTAAAGGATGCCACGTTACCCAAAACAGGTTAAGAAACATTGGATGTCAGGGAAAATCTAGTATGTTGAAATGTAAGCAAGCAGTGATCTTGATACCTAGCTATTTTTCAAATGAAGAAATACAGCTTTAAAAAGTTAAGTCATCTGACCAACGTCACACAGACTATACCATTCCATTTCTTTCTGACCCTAAATTCCATATTCTCAATCCACATGGTAAACCTTAGCATAAGGCATTGTGAAAAATGGCGTAGGAACACAGGGATGGTAAGCTGCAATGAGTGGCCCCAAGAAGTTTACAATCTAGAAAGGAAGACGAGACAAATAAATAAATTGAAAACACAAATAGCATAAAAATGATACGTAACATTCACCTAGAGTATTTGGGAGACTTATAGAAAAGGAGGTCCCATAAAATTCCAGAGACCAAGAAAGAGTAGATGATTGTTATAGAAGTAATGTCATAAACAAAGGCAGTGAGCCAGGAAATTAAGGGTTGTGTGTGGGAAACCATGAGTAATCTAGGTCAGCTGGAATGTCTGGGAATCCTATCCAAATGAACTTAGTAAAAAATGTGTTGGAATCAGAGGGCCATATGCCAAGATGAAGAGTTCCGTAAGATTCAGGATGCCATGGAGCCACTGAAAGATTTTTCAATAGGGTTTGAGTATAATTGTGCTGTTTTGCTTTGGTGCATTCTTGGGACACTGCTATTCTCTGCACAGTGTTTATTTAATCCAGGACCCTTTAAATTAAAAGAGTTTATGAAGCATTATTTATTACTGTGTAAGAAATAATGATCAAAATAGTAATTCCTTTTTTCTGGTAAAAAGTTGAACAGTATTTATTTTTATTGTTGAACAATTATTTTTTTAAATTTATTTTTCAATTACAGTTGATATTCAATATTATATTAGTTTCAGGTGTACAGCATAGTGGTTAGACATTTATATAATTTACAAAGTGATTACCCAATTAGTACCCACTTGGCACTACACACAGTTATTACAATATTATTGACTACATTCCCTATGCTGTACTTCACATCCTTATGAATGAACAGTCCTTAGGGTGAGAGTTTTCAATGATACTTGAGAAATATATTCATTTGCATAGATATTTGCTGCTTATCATTGGATCAATACAATTGGAAAAAACAATAGTATTTCTCAAAATGGTTTCTATTCATACTATCTGGTCAATACTAAATATTTGAGCCGACAACTGTAAAAGAGCATCAGTCAAGATTTCTCATCAGTCTGCTAGCACTCCAATTTGAAGTTTTAAAACATGTGTAAAGTCTCTTGGAAAAAAAACAGAGGAAAGTGTAGTGTAAAGCATAATACAGAGGATAATGAGTTAATAAAAACAGGAGTTCCACATTTCTGCTCTGAAGAAAGGCCTTCTGTAACTACAGAACTTCCTGGACTTCTAATTACTGCTAAATGAAGGTCCCTATCTTAGTTATTAGCACCCTAGAGGTTGGTAGGAGTAGTCACCAGACTGCTTGGTACCTGTATTGTGAGGTTGTTTGTTTGCCTGCCTCTGGGGGACTCACAGAGCCATTAGTTACTCATCAAATGGCTTCTACTTCAGATAAGAGAAGCTTATGAATATGCAGTCGTTTCCCCCCCCCCCCCCCCCAATCTCTGGCTATAAAGGTTCACATAAATCTCATCTTTCTCCTAGAAATCAGTATTCCATTGGCTGAGTACTACTGACACCACTACCAGTACCAGTACCACTACCACCACCATTACTGGTGACTACATATTGAGCACGAAATACGGAGCCATGGCCCTCCTCCCTTACCTAGCTAATGCTTTCTTATCCACATGCCTCAATTTAAATGTCATTGCCTGAGAAGACTTGTCTGACTCACTAGACTTGGTTATATTATCTTGTTATAATTCCTGTAGCTCCTTTACTGTGCTAATCTCGTATTGTATTCACTGTTTAATGTCTGTCTTTACTGCCAGCCTCACAGTTCCGTTAGGGCAGGAACAGTATCTTTCTAGCTCACATTAATATACCTTTGATTCAAATGATTTTTGACTTAGCCTAAATTATTTACAGTACTCATGTTATAGGGATGCTCCCATCTGGGAAGATGTCATCTTCATATGCAACCGTGTTTCCCTGGAAATAAGACCTAGCCGGAAAATTACCTCTAATGCGTCTTTTGGAGCAAAAACTAATATAAGACCCGGTCTTATTTTAATATAAGACTGGGTATAATATAATATAATGTAACGCAATGTAATATAATATAATTAATACAATATAATATAATTTACAATACAATACAATACAATACAATACAATACAATATAATATAATATAATATAATATAATATAATACTGGGTATAATATAATACTGGGTCTTATATTAATTTTTGCTCCAAAAGACACATTAGAGCTGATTGTGTGACTAGGTCTTATTTTCAGGGAAACACGGTATTACCAGTAACATCTTATCAGAGCCTCTTATTTCATCTCTGAGATCAAGAAAAATAGCATATAGGGCAGGCAAGTTTTGATGGGTGAGAAGAGGAAGTAACTGCTCAAGAGCGCTGGAATTGGTTGGGTACCAGATATGAGGACAAGCAGTGGAGATTCATAGTGAAAGTCCTGGGCTTCCAGGGTCAGAGACCCCAAAACAGAACAAGTAAAGACAGCCACACATGTATTTTTCCAGCTATGTCTACCTTCCCCCCGAACTTTGCTCATCCTTCTTCCTCAATGGTGGCATTGGGTATGGTTCTTAGCATAGGTAAGGCCAAGATTAGCATAACCAGCGGGCAGAGGAAATATGTGCAGATTGTATACTTAGAACTGTTCAAGAACAGGAAATTTTCTTCTTCCCGTTTGGTTAGCAAGGTACCTAGAATATACTTTTTCTTTAGTGTATATTTGTTGACCTAAAACACACTGGTGGACAAAAGCTTGTTCCACCTCCTTTCATGGATAATGTCAATGAATTTGGTTTCTTTAGGTTAAGTAAACTCTTGTCAGTTCACACCTTTTAGAAATTAGTGTACGCAACTGAAGTCACAAAACAATACTTACCTTTAACACGTACAAAGCAAACTGATATTTTCTATTTTAAAAAATTGCTGGTTGACACATGCTTAATTGATTTGGTGACTGACCAATGGATTGCAAAATTCTTCCTTGTGAATTTATTTACAGATACACACCCACACATACATTTCTGAGTATACCAAGTCAGTATGTACAATACATGTCTTACTTTCCCAGGCAAACAAGTTTAAAGGATGCTGTTCTAAATCAATTCTGAATTCTCTTTCCCAGTTCTTCCTTGGAAACATCTGGTACACCCTGTGCTGCAAACCATCTTAGTCATGTCCCCAAGCCCATCTGTAGCCTGGAGGCAGATCTCCCTTTTGCAGCGATTGTAAGGTTTCTGCACGTATTATTGATGGGGAAGTCTGTTTTGCTCAGAAGCATCCAGAACTTCAACAGATATTTCTTTTTCTGGAAAAATATTTA
The DNA here is from genome assembly GCF_057876585.1 of Rhinolophus sinicus. Lineage (NCBI taxonomy): Eukaryota > Metazoa > Chordata > Mammalia > Chiroptera > Rhinolophidae > Rhinolophus > Rhinolophus sinicus. The sequence continues at coordinate 181,482,254 of NC_142517.1, read as the reverse complement.
AGGGCACTGAGTGGCAGAGGATGAGTTCTTTAGCTGATTTGGATGAATTTTTTTTTTCCAACTTTTTGAGCAGGACTGACAAATGTCATTATCCTAGTATTCCTCAAGTACCATGGAACAGAACTTAATAAAGTTGTATTTCATTAACCAATTGTCCCTCTTCTCATTCTTTAAGAAAATGTACATTCATGGACTTTAAAAATGACTGTGTAAGAGCTTCTTTCCCAGCTGTGCTAAAAGGGGAAAATAAATTGTTTTATCATTTGGTTTAGCACTGTCAATATCCTTCCTCCAAGATCACTTATATCAGAAAGAAAGGAAGATGCAAAAAAGGGGAGATTATGCCCCCTTTTAAAGTTACAAAAACACAATTTAGGCAGTGTGAAGATTAGGTTAGTGGGGCTAGTTCTGGAGAATTGATTAGGATAGCATCCCGCAAACTGCTTCCACCAGAACAGAAGAAATATTTATTTTTCTAGGGCCACATTTCAAATCCCAGACTGTGAACAAACATTTTTCTTAGATCTTTTTGTTTTTTCAAAGCTTAGTCATCTAAATTTCAACATTAACTTTGTTCCTCATGAACGCGGTTTGGATTTGGCTTGATTATTGTTCTGGGTATAACATGGAAAGGAACTATGTTATATCTTTTAATGCACAAGTTTTTTGCATGCTGACTATGTTCAATGTATGAAGAAATATAGAGGGGAATTTGAAGATGAAACCGACATCAAGGAACATCCAAGATAAATATATGCCTATTTAAAACCATCATGTCTGGACATTATAATCACCTGAGAAACTTTTACAAAAGCAAGAGTCAGATCCTCAGGCCAATTAAGTGTGAATCTCTGTGGATGGAGCTCAGGCATCATTATGTCTTAAAAGCTTCTCAGGTGATTCTATAGCTCATTCTGGCTGTGACCCACTGAAGTAGAATGAGAAGTGCCATGTGAAAAGAGTAGAAGGAGCAGAAAGAGCGTCGAGTCTGAGAACACAATATGGGCCTTCAAGATCTAGCTCTAGCCCTCACGAGCTAAGTGGTCCTGGGTGGTTTACTTGAAATCACTTAGCTGTAGCTTTCTCATCTGTAAAATCTCTATATAAGCATACTTCACAGAGTATAATGATGATTACATTAAGCAATAAGTGTGAAAATGCTTTTAAAAATCAAATAAGCTTTCTACATACTATCACTGCAATAAAATTAAAAAAAAATTGTAGTATTCTGTAGGTGAGGGAGAAGGGAAAACGAAGGACTGAAGGGAGGTAGACATAGACAGTAAGATATGTGTTGCTGCCTTGGTACCATTTTCCTTGTTCTGTGTCACGGCCTCTGACCATGGATGCCCAGTTACCTAAGAATCTCCTTGGATATGGGATTTGGAGTCCAACAGGTTTGGTTTATCTTGAAGGCAAAAAGAACTCATGTAAATGGTTTTAAGATAAAGAGTTACCTAGTCAGATATGTATGTTAGGAACATCATCTAGAAGCATCGCATAGATCGAAGTATGAAGGTGTCATAAGACTGAAGACAAAGACTAGTTCGGAAATTGCAGTAGTAATCCACGTCAGTGTGAGTTGACAAACTGTTAAGGGGGTGAAATTAACAGAAGGAGGAGAATCATTAGACGCTTCTGGCTTGGATGACTGTGGATGGTTGTGCTATGCATCCAGGTAGAAGATAAAAGGTGAACATATTTAGTTCATTGGTGACTGGGGACCAAGGGAATGAACAAATAAAATGAGCTTTTTATGAGGTTGAGTTGGAGATGACAAGTGTAATTACTAAGGGCCAAGTGGATTTATAGTTCTGGTCCCCAGGACAGAGTTTTGAGCTGATAGATTTGTGAGTCATTAGCAATAAGGTGGAAGTTGAAGCCGCGGATGAAATCACCTAGCAAAAAGCATGAAGAGGAGAGGGCAAAGAACGTAACCATTGAGAAGAGAGATGGAATAATAGGAGCCTTCAGGAAGACTAAGTATAAATGGCCTGAGGGGAAAGAGGAAAGCCCCAATAGAGTAGTTATCACCCAAAACAAGAGGGGACAATTTCAGTAAGAATAGAGTGCTGAACAGTTTCGAATGTTGTGAAGATGTCAATTGAAATAAGGACGGAAATCCATAGTTGGATTAAGCAACTATAAGGTTATTGGGGATCATGGTGATAGCACTTTAGGGCTGGGAGTAGGAACCATATGCAGTGAGTTGAAAAGCGAATCCAAGACAAGGAAATAGAGACAATGAATATAAACTCCCTTTCCCAGGATATTGGCTCTGTAAGGAAGGAGCAACTAAAATAACTGCTGGAGAAAAGTTAAGGTCAGGAGAGGGTTCATTTTAAAAAAAAGAGATGCACGTGATTGTAAGCTAGAAGATCAGGTGAAGATTAGACAATGAAAGGTTGAAGAAATAGGGTAGAGAAGCATAAAAAGAGTGTTGAGAAATTGGAAGATGTGGGATGCAAAGGAAGATGAAGCAGTAGATGCTGGATAAGAAGAAGTCACTCCTCTCATTGAAACTATAGGGAAAGAATAGGTTACAAATAAGGATGGGAATACATTTATGTAAGGGTGAGGGAATACACGAAAGTCCCTGACCAATGCCTCTATTTTCTTTATGAAGCAAGAGATGAAACCTTCTGCTGTAAGGCAGGGCCTGTAGGGAGGTGAGGTAGGAAAAATGGAGACAGAGTTGAAATAATAGCAGTAGAGAATAAAGGTTAGTAGAGACTGGGAACATGGAGGATTTCTGGGCAGAGTTAAAAGTCCAGATGATGTTTAAGACTGCCTTGGCAGGATTTGAAATTTAATAACACCGATGTGAGATTAGTTTTGAAAAGTGGGTAGATTAGACTCACTCATGGGGTATTCTAAATGCTAGGCTAAAACTAAATTATTAGATAGTTATTAATGAGTGTTGATAAAACTTTTCATTAGGGAGTGGTGTGATAAGAGTCATGAAACTTTTGGGAGGATATGTTGGGAGAGTGGGTCATTAGGGCCAAGAAGGAACCAATTGTAAGGGATTATTTATGTAATCAAGCATAAAGTAATTCACCTGCATGAGAGCAGTGGGAATGAAAAAAGCAAACACAGAAACAAGCCACTCTTCGATCATTGTCTTAATATAGATAAAAGAAAAAGTTGATGGTAAATTCAGGTTTCATGTCTAGATGATTGGGAGAATGAAACTGACCTTCAAAACGTCAGGAGATATAGTGAGATTGGGAAGACCTAATGATCGTCTTGGTGTTGGACACGTCCAATTTGAGATACAACCATGACATTCAAGAGGAGAGAAATCAGAAGGTACTGGAAGTGTAGAAGTATAACATGACCATTACAATTTGGGAATCATTGACCTAAACTGAGTGTTGAAGATATGAAAATGACTGACATTGTCAAATTCAAAATTTAGATAAATAATAGATAAAAGAATAGATAAAATTTAGACAGCTATTTTTTATGGGCGGGGAATGAGCAGAAAAAGTATAAGATTAGGGGAAAAATGAAAAGGTTTATCAACACTCATTAATAACTACCTAATAATTTAGTCTTAGCCTTAGAAGAGAAAAGGAAACCAAGAGAATATAGAGACTAGGAAGCCAAGAAAGAAATGATATTAAGTTATTAATAATGAAAAAAGAGACTAAATGCATGAGGTTTAATAGGATAAGTGTTAAGAAACTGTCAGTAGGTTTTGGCAGCTAGGAATTCAACTGAACCTCAATGAAAGTGTTTTTATTAGAATGGTGGGCTCTAAAGCCATTTGCAAAGATTTGAATAGCTCATGGATAGTAAAGAAGTAGAGGCAAGGAGCTGCCTTTTGAAAACTTTGTCAATGAAAAGTTGGACAGCTATGGTGAGTAGCTTAGAGTAATGAAATGCAACATCTGAACATTTTTTTTTCTTTTTTTTTTAAATTAAATTTATTGGGGTGACAATTGTTAGTAAAATCACATAGATTTCAGGTGTACAATTCTGTATTATATCATCTATAAATCCCATTGTGTGTTCATCACCCAGACTCAGTTCTCCTTCCATCACCATATATTCGATCCCCCTTACCCTCATCTCCCACCCCCACCCCCCAACCCCCTTACCCTCTGGCAACATCTGAACATTTTTAAGGGAAAAAAGGTAATAAAACAAAAGTGATTGAACTAGGAGGGCTACGGAAAGGCAGGTGAGCAAACTTGTAGAGATATATTGGATGCACTGGAGTGTGGGAGCAAGTAGAGAAGTTGAGATTAAGGGCATATGAAAGTAAAGGATGCTGTAAGTGTCAAAATCACAGGAGTATTTTAACTTGTAAAACTGAAGGAGAGGTTAGCTACATTATATTTTGTTGAAACTAAGATAGAAAGTTTTCACATTTTAATGTTTCTGAAATTGGAATATAGCTTACTATCAATGTCAAAAGGTATTTGCTAATCCCAAGGGGAAAAAGTTAGCTTTTATACTGTTGCTACTTTTCTGTTCCGTGTCAACGTAGCTGTGAATGGAAACTATCTGTTTCTTTAATTGTTCAAACTCATATGGAATTAAATTTGAATTAAATTTGAATCCAGAATAATGACTTAAAAGATATTTTATAAATTATTTTTTATTTCAGTTTAGTTGTCATACAATTTTATAATAGTTTTAGGTATACAGTACAGTGATTTGACATTTATATACCTTACAATGTGTTCATCACACAAAGTCTAGTACCCATCTGTCACCGTGCAGTTATACTTTGTGTGGTATCTAAATGAATAGCATAAACAGAAGATTCTCTGACATATATCAGGCAGTAGATATTGCCAAATCTTTCAGAATATATCAAAGTATTTTGAAATCTAGGAGAAATTCGTGTGAACAGTCCATACATTTGAAAGAATATTACTTGGTACATAACATGAATTGGTCATTGGCATCCAGATGATGCTAAAGAGAATATTTTAAACTCCTAGAAATATAACACTCAGTTAAGAAAATAAAACTACAAGTTTAATGAAATAGAGACTACCTATGTAACAGCTGTATTATTTGATATGTTTTGGAATCATGTTGTCATTCTTAAAGATTCTGCTTAGGTTAAGATCATGAGCACAATTTTGAAAAGAAGTCTATCACCATGGTGAACTACATTCCTATAGCTAGCCAGAACTCATTTAGAAAGATCTTTAGTTTCTGTGTGTAGATGGCTTAGATCTACTCAAACGTTAACTTGAGAATGTCAGGGCTGTGAACTGACTAGGTTCATATTCATGAATGCTGTTGTAGGTTGGTGTTCATTTTATACAGTGAGTCACTTAACCCATGCCCCAAAGCTGTTAATCAAGAATGCTTCTTTTAGTTATGCCCAATATAAGAAAAATGATGAAATGAATAAGTTTTGATTAGACATACTTCTACCACCTCCTCAAGAAGAAATTATGTAGTGAATGAATTTGATTGACCACACTTCTGCAACTTCCTCACTTTTAGAAATCTCTCCTTCTCCCGGACCCACCCCGAACTAGCCTAGTACTCACACACAGCCTAGCTTCAATTGGCTCTGCCCTTCCTATCAGTTCTCCATCTCCGAAACTTATCAAAATTCCCTGTCCTATGTCCTATTCCTCTAGGCCTAGATGTCTGTAAAATAAATGGGTAATACAATCTTTAACTTGTATCATCCTCTTTGTTCCTAAAAGACACTCAAAACAGTTATGGTAAAAATGTGAGGCACCAAGGTACATGCGCTGAATGTTATGGGCCATCGGTTCTTTGTTCACTGTAAACTGATGGGGGTAGAACTAAGCTAATGGAGACTGAACTAGACAGGAGGGTGTGTGTGTGTGTGTGTGTGTGTGTGTGTGTGTGTGTGTGTGTGTTAGAGGGGGAGAGAGAGAGAGAGAGAGAGAGAGAGAGAGAGAGAGAGAGGAGGAGAGAGATTTGGAGAGGAGAGTTTTATATATGAATGGATATAATAATCTTGAAATCTAATGGTAGATAGTGAACACAGCTTTTGTGAATATCTAGAGTGTGTATATGTTGGTTAAAATGTTTTATTTTCTTCCAAGAGTTAAGATCTGTTTTTATTTTCATACTTTGGGGCATGAAAATATAGAGAAGAAAGATAATCCAGTATTCAAAAAAATTATTTCATACACACATACATATCTATATATACACATATGTATACACACATACATACATACAAATATGCACATTATATATTCCTGTGAGAATCCAGAAATACTCCCTTGGCCTGAAGACAGATGCTGGCAGCTTGGAGAAAGAATCATATCTCCGTAGATGGCATTCTGGAAGCAATCTTCTTACCAAGAAGTGGCAGAAGCCAAGTGTTCCTAGTCCCTCATGCTCTTGCCATCCTGACCAGTCTGCAGGACAAGGACCATCTTGCTGGGAGTCCCAGGGAAGCTGCCCCAAAGCAGGGAAGGCATCGACATTGTAGCCTTCCCTGACTGTTCACACCCTGTCTACTCAGCTCTCTCGGAGTGTGTTGAGAGTGCAGTTATTGCTTTAAATAAGAAATAATGTTAGTTTGAAAAAAGTAGATGGAAACAATACCCATTAGAATTGAAGTCTGGTATATAAAAAGATCAGGAAAAAGACCCAGAAATATTGACTGGACAGTCTTGCTCTTGAGGTGAAAAGGCAAATCCATATGAATGTTGAAGATGACTCTATAAACAAAAATCTCAAGGTCTGGGTTATATAGTCTTTGTTCTGCTCTGAACTAGCTAGATGATGTCCCTGAGCCTGAGTTTTCTCACTTCCAGAATAAAGGGGTTTCACAGTATAACTGTTGTAATCTCTTTTCTGTGGTATAAATGTTGATGACAGAACATTGGATCAGGTGACCTTGAGAGTTACAAAACTATATATCTTGCCATTCTCCTTTATTTTATCTGGTTATTTTATGACAAATTCTGGTTTGGCTTCCGTCTGTCTAAATTCTCTCTAAATATTTTCCCCCCAAAGCTGAATATATTAGATCCTTTTAATACACCTCAAATAAATGACATGGTTAGAAAAGATTATTAATTACATCTAGAATCCTGGTCTTAGAATCGTTTTCATAACTAAGGCCTTACTGGAATGTCTACATGTGGAGAGTAGCATAATAAAGCATTTGGAATTTACTGATGATTTTACTTTATTTGGTTTGCAAAATGCATCCTTAAGTGAGCCTGGAGCCTCATTTAATGTGGGATCCTGTTTTAAGTGAATGGAAAATGCAAGGGAAAAATTAAATAAAAGAACAATATAATCAGCTGAAACCAAAATAGATGGGGATTGGGACTGAGACTGTGAGGATAAAGAGGGATGCGCAGATGAGTGAGGGTAAGTAAGCACCAAAAGCATTTACTAGCCCACATTATTTATTTATTTTTCCTAGCCAATCTGCCTTTATGTGGGGTCATGGGTAATAAAAGAAATAAAATCAGTCGGTCCTGCTTCCCAAGCAGTAATTCAAAAGTGGCACAATCAGTTAATATTAGGCAACCGTTGTTGGCACAGAAGGTAATAATAATCTAGTGAGCTGCAAGAGGTCTTAGCAAGGGAGTCATGTCCAAGATAAACGTAGACAAGCAACCAGTGACCAACAAAGCCTCCAACCAGGGTTTCTGATTTAGATCCAGTGTCATTTTCACCATGCTGCACAACTGAGAAAAAATAAATATAATTAATTTGCAAGATAAATCAAAGAAAACAATAAAACTTGTAATAAGCAAAGAAAGTAGCTCAAAGATAGGGTAGTGAGATAAAATGGGGTAACTGACAAAGTAAATTTTTTTACAGGCTCCACTCTATTACTAATTGGATATGGTCCTTACTGCCTCTCCCTAACCACCCCCTCCCCACCAAAAAAAAAAAAACCAGACAAACAAAAAACAAGGGTATCATGCTGAACCTTCTAACTTTTGACCCTGACCAGTTTTAGTCTTTCTTCTGGCTGTCTCATATTTTATCTTGACCTTAGCCTTATATTCTGTATTATAGCTTCTACCTTATATTATCTACCTTATATTATGTATTATAGCCCCACTAAGTAGTGTGGACCCAGATCATTTTGCTGTTCAGCTGTGCCTCTGTGAAGTTTTAGTTGTGTTCTTGGATAAGTTTTTCAGTCTTTTTAAATTTCTATATTCTCATCTCTAAAATGGGCAATAACATCCACTTTGTAGAGTTTTTATAAAAATTAAATGATGCAATGCTTATGATATTTGTGAAATAATGTTTTGCATATAATAAGCACTTAGTAAATGGAAACTACTGTGGATTTGTCATTAATTGCTGAAACTTTTATCCCATTTATTGCATGTATCTGATTCACTCTCTAATCTGCTTTTGTATTTGCTAAGGTTTCTCACTAGCATACATATAACATTTGTTCAACAAACATAGCTCTTGCCATAGACCAGGACTAGCCCCAAGCCAGAAGCTTTCTGAAATTTTTTTTGCCTACTGTAGCCCACCTAACATTAAAAGTTCAATTTCAGTCTTACTTTATATAAGAAGTCTTCTAAACTGTCCTAAGGAACAACAAAATATCTTTCCAAATTTAATGTCTGTGCTGCAAAGTAAACATTTATTGCTTCATTTACCAATTGTTTAATGGTGAGCTGGTCCCCCCTCTCCCCTACATCTATGCTATATTATAAACTTCAGGCACAGAAACTTCCTATAACCTAGCACAATGCTGGACTCAGGATGGGCAAACAACAATACTTGAGTGAATAACTGATTTATTTCCAAACTGGCTAGATTGGCTAATTTGGACCATTATTGTAGATACCAGATTCCTCAAATTGCTCAGACTCTTGGCTTCTTCATCTAAACTCTTCATCCAAATATCAGATTGCATTTTGGAAGAAAGTAGCTGTACTCACATCTATTGTTGTATTTGTCAAAAGATACTATAATGTGATACTGTGATTTGATTCACATTTTGAAATGGGCTAACCAATTTTATATAAAAAAAATAATGGAAAGGTTTTCTATAAGCAAAAATGATGCAGATGGTGGAAAACTGGATCTAATATGTACATGCTTTAGGTATTTATTATAGCCTTCAAAATCTAGACTCAGTCTACCTATCTTATGTATCTCTATCTGCTCTATCTACGTATCGTCACTGAATGAAGGGAAAAAACACAGGAAGGCATGGCACATTTTTCTAAAGGATAAACTATAGAATTACTTTCTCCTTGTAACTAAGGGAAGCACTGAATTCTTATGTGTGTTGACTAGTTTCTCTTTTTTTATTATGTGTATTTTTCTTTTTTAAAATATTTTTCTTTTTCTATTTATTTATTTATTAATTTATGTATTTTATGTATTCATTTATTTTTTTATTGGGGTATATTGGGGAACTGTTCCATTGGGGAACCCATCAGCTCTATATCAAGTCATTGTTTTCAATCTAGCTGTGGAGGGCGCGGCTCACTGGCCCATGTGGGAATTGAACCGGCAACCCTGGTGTTATGAGCACTGTGCTCCATCCACTGAGTCAACTGGTCATTCCTGTTGACTAGTGTCTAATGGACCAACCTGCTATTACAGCAATCCTTTAGAAGTTCACTGAAGTGCTAGAAGCTGTCATAAAATGATTTCAAATTTTCTTAAAAAAATTCTTTGCATTCATATTTAGATAGAAACATCTTGAGTGGGAATTTCTTCTCCCTGGACCAGACCCAAGGCTAAGAAAATGATTGTGCTTTCTTTTCTTTTTTTTGTTTTGTTTTTTTTGTTTTGTTTTTTTTTTTCTTTACAATTCTGGAGTTAATGGTATACTTCTTGTCAGTTGTGGGCAAGTTAGATTCCATGTTAGAATACTTCAAATATTATAATAGGGTCCACTAACTATCCTTTTTTTCCATGGAGCTAAACTGTTATATTCCACAGAATTTTATTGAAACCGGAATCTATGAGTCACATTTGAATTCATCTCTTTAAAATATATTGCAACCCTCTATTATTTCTTTTTTAACCCATCTTCTCATAAACCGACCCTGGTTAGCCACTTTAATGAGCAATTTTGTTTCTACTTTTATTTCTTAATGAACTTTTCCCCTCTGGCTGAATCCTAGTCTTATAGTTTATTTTCATTGCTATAGTGACTTTGGTCAGGAACAACTCTGTAAAATTAATCATCACATTAAACCAGGCTTCAGCAAGAATTCTTTTTTGGAGCAAAAGGAAGTTCCATAATCCCACCAGCATATCCTCCTCTGGTGTTTTGTTTCCTCTTCTTTTTTTCCAACTCACTTTACAAATCAGGTTCTATAAATCAATTGAGTATAGCAAGTTTGGGACAGAGCAGAAAATAGAATGAATTCCTAACAAGCCAAAGGTATAAAAGAATTACTTTCCTTCATGTTATCATGGTTAGTTAAAACTGTATAATAAATTATTGCTGAATTAGGTTGCTAAGTATTTCAAATGGAAGCATTCAAGTTATTTATGATTTGTGTAAACTTCTTAAGTAAATTTATATAATAAATCAAGATGCTGGTTCAAAGACTTAATGGGGGTAAGCATGTCGGTTGACCGCTCAGCTTCCCTTAACCATAGCTGAATCACAGATTCCAGCAGACATGTCTCAAATAAATGATCACTCTTTAAAGACTTGGACTTGAGATGGTTGCCTTTATGGAACACTTTTTGTCCCCATGGGTAGGACAGTGATTCTTACTGAAACATACATGCAGTTTAGAAGAATTTGAGGTGAGCTTCTTAAACTATGAGAGGAAGAGAGTCTGCAGGCTAAAAATCAAGCCTCACTGAGTGTTCAACAGTAAGATATTAAGTGTCTACTATCCATTGGATTAAACAAATCCACTTTGTTTGGGAGAAGTAATTTGGGAAGTGGAAAAAGTAATTTGTTCTCATGCTCCTTGCTTTCATACAACTCCTGTTAGTTTCACTGCTTAATTGGTCATGTTGTTAATATAGAGTAGTCCATTATAACATTTTATTGTTGTTGTTATTCTAAAGGGAACATTGATTCAGTTATTTGCTTCTTCCATGCAACAATTCAGATTTTTAGTAGGAGTATTTTTCCTACAATAAACCTATGGCTCCCATCCTCCAGGGCATAAACCCTGGATTCCCTGTGTGCCAAAAGTGTCCGAGGCCTCAGAAAATCAGAGGTACCAAGGAATCCAGTGATTTGCTGAAGATTTACGGCTGTTTGGTTGTAGAACTTGATTGTCCTCACTCTTAGGGCAACTTCTTATGAGTTTCCATTATAGTCTCTCTCTGTGTTTATTGTTCAATTATGGGGATATCTTGCCACATGTTTTCTGTGTGGGATATTAGGCACAGTGAAAAATGTGAAATGTCCTCACATTTCTCTGAACTGTATAATAAATTATACAGTAGCCTGATCCACAAATTGAATAGATCTCCAGATATATATAGTTTAATGGTAAAAAATAAAATAAATAGTGTCTACTCATCCCTAAGCCTTCTGTTCCCTATATAGCCTTGGAATTATTAAGTACCTCTGAGAAAGCAGATACTTTAAAGCTACTAACAGCAATTTACATAGTCCTGAGAAAAATGTTTTAGCTTATTCAGGAAAGGAAATTTTGTTAGTAGGGTAGACGGAGTGAACGCCAGGAGGGAAGGGTGTACTGGTTGTCGAAGATACCTTTCTCCCTTCCCTCTCACTCTGGATTATTTAACTGTGGGGAACCATCACATCCTACTTTTTTAATCATGACATTTTTAACGATCACACATTCTGGCAAAAGGTGCTGTCGAGGTGATCCAATTTCCCTCCCCCAAATACTGCTGTCCTAACCAATAAATTAGTATTCCAATCCTGACTGCTCATTTGGTTCTGAAGATAGAGTCCACTCACTTGTCAGTATAAATAGAGTGTAGAGGAAGAGGAGGAAGTGGGAGAGGCATTTGCTGGAACTTCACTTTGAATTATCTCTTGATATCTCTTATCTAGATTATGACTGTCGCTATTCATTTATGGGATCTTTTAGTAGCTTCATTGACCCTCTATTTAATCTGTGCCTCCTCTGTCAGGTGTTTTTGAAAAGTACACTGATTAACAATATTGGAGTATGATTTGGGGTCACCAGTTACTGAATCTATAGATAGCTGATTCTTTTAAATCCCAAAATTTTTAAAGAAAAATTTTAAGCATTCAGCGATGTTAAAAAGAATTTTACAATAAACACCCATATACTCACCTCGTAGACGCAGTTAATGACAGATGACTATACATGCTTTATCACATATTTATCTCTTTATTTATTCCTCTATCCATTCGGTAATCCATGTTATTGTTGATGGATTTCAAAGTAAATTGTAGACATCAATTCAGTTCTTAAATATTTCACCAAACATATCAATAACAAGGGTTCAATAATTGTTTACAATTTTCTCTGGATGTGAAATTTACGTATAATAAAATACAAAAATCTTAAGTACGTGTACTCTGAATTTTGATAAATACATGTATCTGTGTAAGTTAAACCACTATCAAAAATATAATATTACCACCTCCCTAGAAAGTTCTTTCATGTCCCTTCTCAATTCGTGTTCTTAAGCTCCCAGTGGAAACCACGATTATAATTTTTCCCCCATACAGTAGCTTTTTCAGTTCTGGAATTTTGTATAGTTGGACTCATATGATACATGCTCATTTATGTATGTTTTCCTTAGCTCAGTATAATATTTTTGAGATTTATTCATATCTTGTCTGTAGCACTACTTTTGCTCTTTTTTGTTGCTGAGTAACATTCCATTGTAAGAATATACCACATTTAGTTTACTTTTTCTCCTATTGATGGACACCTGGGCTCTTTCCAATTTTTGACTATTATGAATAGATCTGCTATGAATATTCTCGTATAAGTCTTCAGTTAATGTTTTCATTTGTCTAGAGTAAATGTCTAGGAGTGAATTGCTGGTTAGCAGGTATGTGTAGGTTTAATTTTATAAGAAACTGCCAGATTTTTTTGCCCAAATTGTTGTGGCATTGTTACCCATAATATATATGAGATCTTCAACTTTGCTACATTCTCACCATCTTTAGGGTTGTCAGTCTTCTGAATTTTAGCCATTCTGGTGGGTTTGTATTGTATTTTATTGTGGCCTTATTTCCAATCCCTGGTGACTAATGAAGTGCAACATTTTTTAAAGTGCTGATTGGCTAATATTTATAACTGTTCAAATGTTTTGCCCATTTATCATTTGGTTGTTTGTGTCTTTACTTTTGTAGACTTACTTTTTCTGTTTCTTAGATGCATTGTCTGTCAGATATATATTTTGTGACTATTTCCTCATAGTCTGTGGATTGATCATTTATTTTATTGATGGTATCTTAATGAGAAGAAGGTTTTTTAAGTTTGGTAAAGTCTAAATTATCACTTATTTCTCTTACGGTTATTGCTTTTTGCTACCTAAGATATTTGCCTACCTCCAACATGAAGATCTCCTAATACATTTTTCTTTAGAAGCTTTATGGTTTTAGCTTTTATGTGTAGATCTTAGTCCATCTCAAATTTATTTTTTTGATATTATAAGATTGGGGTTCACGGTTGCTTTTTCTGTATCAGTAACAAGTATTTTCAGCACCACTTACTAAAATATGTATTTCTCTTTGGGATTGCTTTGTTGCCTTATCAAAAAAACATGGATCTATTTCTAGGTTCTCTCTTCTCTTCATTCATCTATTTGTCTATCTTATGGTGGTGTCACCCTTTCTTGATTACTGTAACTTTATAGCAAGCTTTGAAATCAAGTGGTGTAAGTTCTCAACTCTGTTTTTTTTGGGGGATGGGGTGGGGTGTCAGGATTTCTTTGGATATTATACACTCTTTGCACTTCACAGAAATTTTAAAATCAGCTTGTAAATTCCTGCAAAAATTTCGGTTAGGATTATAATTAGTCTACATTGAATCTATAGATCAATTTTGAGGTAATTGACATTTCAAAACCTTTTTGTTTTGAAATAATTTTAAAGTTCCAGCCAATTCACAAAACCACGAAAGAGTTCTCACACATCTCTCAATCCACCTTCTCCTAATGCTGACATCTTACATCACCATAGTACAATGATCAAAACCCGGAAATTAACATTGGTATGATACTGTTTAACAAACTACATCTTAACAATATTAATCTATTCATCCAGGAACATGGTACATATTTCCATTTGTTTGAGTTGTCTTTAATTCCATCAGTGATATTTTGTAGTTTTTAGTATAGAAGGTCCTGAAGATCTTTTGTTAAGTATATTCCCATTTTATATTTTTGACATTATTACGAGTGTATTTTATTTCATTTTTCTTTGCTGCTGATTTACAGAAATCAATTGATTTTCTATATAAACAATAATATCACCTGAAAATAGGAACATTTCTACTCGTTTCTTCCCTATTCTTGACTTATTCCCAATTTTAAGGGAAAGTGTAAAATATTTTACCATTAAGTATGATGCTAGCCATAGATTTTCTTGTAGATGACCTCTATCAGATTGAGGAAGTTCTCTTCTATTCCTAGTTATTATTCAGCTTTTTGATTTTTTTTTTTTTTAATGAATGGGCATTAAATTTTATCAAGTGCTTTTCTCTATCTACTGACATCAACATATGGCTTTTCTCCTTTATTCTTTTAATGATTTGCATGTGTTAAGCCAACCTTTTTTGTAGGATAAACCCTACATAACCACATGATTTTATTATCCTTTGTGTATATTGCTAAATTTAATTTGCTAATATTTTGTTAAGTATTTTTGGATCTATGTTTATGAGGGATATTGACATAATTTTATTATTTTTTCCAATGCCTTAATCATGTTTTTATATCACGCTGGCCTCATAAAACAATTTGGAAGGTGTTTTCTTTACCACTTTTCTGAAAGAATTTGTATAAGATTGATATGTTCCTTAAATATCTGATAGAATTCAGTGTTGACATCAGCTAATCTTCAAGTTTTCTTTGCAGGATTCAAAATTATATATAATGCATTCAATTTATTCAAAAGATATAGGGCTAATTTCTTATTTTCCTTTGGTAAAGTGTTTTACAAAGAATTTCTCCTTTTTGTGTGAGTTATCAAATTTATTGCCATAAAGTCATTCCCCTAAATCTGAGTGGATCTGTTACCTTCTGGTAATCAGATCTGGAGAAGGTTGGAAGAGGCAGTAGTGAAAGTCAGCAAACTGGCTCTTTTCCAGTCCCCCAGGAGGTCACTGGCAGGTACCTGACATTATCCTACTTAATACCTGGCTGGCACAAATTCTCCTAAGCTGTTTTTCCCCATCCTGTAATACTAATTACTGCTCAGAACACTCTCCCACTTCTCTTCCAAATAAAGAGCAGAAATGTGAGGCATATTTTGCATATTTTGACCAGGGACCTTACAGCTCTGTAGGTAATATGTCATGTGTGGTGCCCTATCTTCTTTTTCTCTGTAGGCCACCATCGTCTTCAGTAATTGTTATATTTATTTTCTCATTTGTATTTCTGATAGTTCTGGCTATCATCTGCCTTTCAGCTAAAGAAAACACGGTGGCAAGATCTTGTAATTTCTGTCATTTTTAACTCAGCATGGTGGAAGTTGAGACATCCATTCCAGAACTTGTATTCTGAAAATGGTATTGAGTATTTGCTGAACTTGGTATTTTCCCTTCTCCTTCTGCTCCCCCCCCCACCCCATGCTTCCTTTTCTTTCCTACATGTTTCTGCGAAAGTAGAAGTAAAATAGTGCTTCTTCTTATTGGAAATTTATTGTGGCATATATTACTACTGTTTACTATATCCATTTCTTCTCAACTTTTGAGCACATGGGTAGATTGCATTTCCATTAATTTGTGGTTAGGGCCATAGGCCTTAATTTGACAAATGAAACATTAGTAGAAATGATGTGTGTCGTTTCTGGGCAGAAGCATTTCATGGCTACTGCTCAATTACCAGTTCCTTTCCCCCTGCTATAACACGTGTTGATATATAGGTTCACAGGATTGAAGAGGTCTGGGGTGCTAAGCCCACCTCTAGAAAAGAGCTGTCCTGGAGAGTCAGCCAGTTTGCAACAAACGATGGGAATGAGTAATGAACGTTTTTTGTGTTGTTTTTTTTTAAATGTAGGGGTTACTCAGACATACCTAGTTTATCTTGATTCATACATTTCTCCTCTTTGACACTGGGATGCTAATTTTTGAAGATATACTTCTCACACATGCCATTTCTGTTGCTTGGGTGCTGCTAATGGATTATTCGTTGTTATGTCCTTCCTTTCACTAGGTTTTTGCTCAGAAGTGAGATCCCCTGAGCAGTGTCACTCTGCCTCTTGTCCCAGATATCCCAGTATTAGCTTATAAAAGAGTCCAACATTTTTAATTTTGAAAAATTTAAGAAAAAGTTAATTTATAATCACGGAGAAATATAGATATGTATATATACATATATATGTATATATATGTTTATATACATATATGTATATATATGTATATATACATATATGTATATATGTATATATACATATATGTACATATATGTATATATACATATATGTATATATATGTATATATACATATATTGTGTATATATGTATGTGTATGTGTGTGTATATATGTGTATATATGTGTGTGTGTGTGTATATATATATATATATATATATATATATATATATGTTTCTTTTTAAAATTTACCTGATTCCTCAAGTTTTAGTGGAATCAAACTTTAGATTCCTCAAGTTTATATATATATATATATTGGTACCACAATGAACATCACATGTATTCCCTTCCTGTCATCCAGCCTAACACACCAAAACAGTTTCCACTCAACACTCAACTCATTTACAAGCAACTGAAATAATGAATAAAGGAGTGAGGACATGTTTGGGGAGGAAGAGAATGACTTTAGTTTTAACTTATCAAATTTGATGTGCCTGCAGAACATTAGCGTAAAAGTATGAGTTTATATATTAAGAAAGAGGACTTGAAATATAGATTAGAGAATCGTCAACGTAGAGGCCACAGTTGAAAACATGGGACTTAATAAGATGCTTTAGATAAAGTTTGTGAGAGGACAATAAAGAAAAGAATAAGTATCTAGAAACTATATCTACAAAGATCTATAGAGGATAGTCAGCCAAAAAGCTGCGAAAGCAGGAAGAGAACTAAGAGAGTATGAAAAAAAATAGTAATAACCGAGAGAGTTTTAAGATGCAAGGGATGCCCTAGACTGTCAATGGGTAAAGTGAGTTCAATAAAAATGAGGACTAAAGTTATGCCAGAGGATATGACTAGTAATTTGTCACTATGGTAAGAACTATTTCAGAAGAATGATGAAAGTAGAACCCAGAGTGTAACTCTTGATATGACTTTAAGAGCATGTGTAAACTCCAATCCAGAATTTTCATAGACATTTATAAGGGATCTTGCAGTTTGGCCAAAAATTAACATATTGAAGACTCTACATCTATAATGACCATATAGTTCCAAGGCAACTGTCATTTAGTTGAATGCCTCCTATGTGTCAGGCACTGTTTCAGGAGTTGCAGCAATAAATGGAAGTCCCTGTGCTCTTATCCAGCCTACTCGTACATTGAAAGATGTAAGGGGGGTGGGGGGTGGGGGGTGGGGGGTGGGAGATGAGGGTAAGGGGGATCGAATATATGGTGATGGAAGGAGAACTGACTCTGGGTGATGAACACACAATGGGATTTATAGATGATGTAATACAGAATTGTACACCTGAAATCTATGTAATTTTACTAACAATTGTCACCTCAATAAATTTAATATATATATAAAAAAAAAGAAAGATGAAGATGAACCTGTATGACATCATCTTGAAATACTCAAAAGGGAAAGATTATTCCTAGAAGCTTAGAACATCATGAAGCAACATCTTAAAATCTGTCAAAGCATATTCATGCATACACTAAAACAATCATTTGGATGGTTTTCCAGAGGTAAATCATTCTTTTGGAAGATGACTATAGTTTTGCTTTGAGTGTCCTGCTTAATCATCAGGTGAAATCAGTACTTTCCTAATGATGTTAAACACACACAAAACAAATCTGTTAGCTGGCATTTAAAATCCTTCTAACTATCTATCCCAACAAACAGAACCATGGATGAGAAAGCAACAGAAATAAAATTCAGTAATGTTTGCCAACATAGTAAAACCAGGCTTCCATTTCAGTAATGTCCATTAAGTTTTGCGGCAATGTCTCATCAAGTAATGGAGCTTAAGAGAAGATTTCAGAGTCATTCTTCCAGATATAAGTAATTTTATATGACTTATATGGCTTAACATGGTTTGATTATGCCTTATTCATTTATAATTTTTATTTCAAGTAGCCTTCTACATTAATATATTCCTGGAAGAAATTCTACACAAAGAATAACAACATGTTTACAAATTTTTCATTAAAATATATATTTATTGCTAGGTCACTTGTGCCATTTGGGAAAATTTTGAAAAAAAATTAGGTCAATAAATTTGTTACTACATAGACATTTTATGGTCAATCACACTGAGGCAATGAAATAAATCAGATCATTGTTAACTAACAAACTCTACGAGATGTAACTTTGAAAACACAGATGAAAAATGTTTACTCGAGGTTCTCAAGACATGTATTTCATGCCATGTGATTCCTTCTTATTAATGTGAAACATTAGCAGCACACTTTATAGAGTAAGTGTGCATTATGCAATTGAATCTGTAGATCTCATATCCTAAGACTATTAACCTTGACATCAGACTCCTTATTAATTAATAACAAATTGGGTAGAGGTCAAAGAGGAAATTGTGGCCAACTTGAATAACTCTGTGCACTCCTTTTAGGAAATAAATATTAAGTAGTTTTAAAACACGTTCCTGAAAATACATTTGTACCTGTTGTCACTGACTTAGATCATCGAATCAATGGGGACATTGTACCTTTCAAAATGAAATTTCAATTTGACCTGAAGTTAATGGATATCTACTTCAGAGAACTATGCTTAATATATCTGGTTCACATAGGAGTAACAAACAGCCTTATCTAAATATGTTTACAGCTTAAGAATGAAATCAATTAAATGTAAACCATACACCATTTGAAAGTAATGCTAGTTTTTTTGTTTTGTTTTGTTTTTACTACAACATGACAAATATATTTGAAGGTAAATACGAGAGACCCTGTGCATATACGAAGGCTATGCACTGAGACTTTCAGACATTACAAATTTATGAATAACGCTAGTGCACGGCCATTATTAGAAATAGTACAGCCAGTCTTGTCCTGCTCCTAGATTTTTATTTGATTGAGTATATGTACTCAAAGAAATGTTTACTTGTACCTCGATGTCCTGAAGATTTTGTGGTAGAATAAATATAACTTAATCTTAAAGCTTTCTGGGTTGCCATCAAATACACAAAGGTCTGCCCAGGGCTACCTGAAATCATACCCTTACTTCTCGTTCTTGGATATGAATCTTTATAAAGTTTGGATTTCTTGCAATATAGGCCAGTTTTACCTGCTTTCAAGACATTTTTCTAACTCTCACCTTCCTCCTCTGTGACTTTCCAGTTCTCCAGAAAAATCCCTCTGGAGCATTTTGGTCAGTTGGTACTGCTTCTCCCGTTAACTTCTAATTTATGAAAACAATCAAATAAACTCCTCAAAGTTTATCAACCAATTTTTACTTATGGTAAAAATTAATTTTTGAGAGTGCTGACTTCATGTCTTGCTGCTTCAATTTACAGGTGTCTGACTTTGTTTTTTCATAATCACATATCCATGTAGAATTTTAGTCATGATATACATATACTCCAAACACAATTAACTGAAGTTTCACCTTGACTAAATTGCCATCCCTTATTTTATAAGACATTTGTACTGATTAAGCATTGTCCTGATTCAACCTTTCTTTTTGTATATGATTTTGGACATTCTCTCCAAGTTGTCACGGAATTCTGATTCTGTTTTTTTTGTTTGTTTGTTTGTTTGTTTTTTAATTAATTTTTGAGTTCAGTGTTTCTTTCTTAAAAGCAAAGAAACAAAACTTTGCTCTTTCTTTACTTCTGTCTCTAGCACTAAAACTTGAGGAATCGGGTAACTTTTTAAAAGAAACCTATTTTATCAGTTCATAACAATTTCTACCACATTCAATGTCAGAGCAGAAAAACAAGGCCACACTGAGATATCGAGGATAGGTAGCTGCTAGGTTTACTCACTAGCTAAGTGACTCATTGCTATATATCAATCAGTAAAGCATATATTATTTAAGGTAAAGAAAATTATCACTCAAGGGTTGGAGTGGTTCTATGATTACTAAACAAATACTTTAACAACTGATCATTCATTTTTACTCACTGTGCTCGTTTCTTCTGCACAATCTTTATCTGACCAGGAAATTTTCTACCAACCACCCAATTCATCTGAAATATATATATATATATATATATATATATATATATATATATATATATGATTACTACACTATAATAATGTAAAATAAAAATACAATTTTTGAGATACAGAATAATATGTGCAATTAATTAAGTTTTCTAGGAAACACCATTTGTGTAAAGCAATTATCCAAAACAAGCAAAACAGGGCTAATGTTGTCCAATTTTCTTTCAGGTGTGCACAGTTATTTCTCCCTCTATTCCATATTTATGGAGACGTTGTGTTTTAGCAAACATAGCTCCTTAAGCTTGGAAATAGACCACTGAATATAGCAGCATATTGTCAAAGATGCCTCAGAGAAATATGTAAGTCAGATGTTTCCGACAATGTCACTCAGAAGGGTTTCTAGTAAGCAGGAAGATGGGAAATTCAAAGTCCGGTGGTTTTGATGGGAATTCAGAGGTACCCCTTAGATCCAGACCCTCTGAGGACCTTTAGGTTTTGTATCCTGATTACAGCCTCCATAGCATGCCCTTTAAGTGCCCATTAGAGACTATGACCACAGTAATCACTGAATAACGTTAATGTTTCTTCTAAGCCAATACTTGAATAGGCAGGTGAGGAAGGGAGGGAAAGTGATAATTATATTGTTACCCTTTATTTTTAATTTCCTCTCGTCTATCTTTCTTATATTCCAAAATGCAATCATCAAAGGATAAAACTTAATATTGGGACTAATAATTAAAATAAAACAATAGCTGTTACTTATTGAATGCTAGTGTTTTACAATGGCAAGGCATAAGTGCATTAGCACATATAAACCTACCAACAACTCTTTGAGCTCAGGGTAAATAGCATCATTACAATATATGAGGAGTCTGAGGCTTGAAGTGGTTCAGGAACTTGCCAAAATCATACAATTTGGAATTCAATTCTTCCGGTTGCTAGAGAGTCTATGTTCTAAACCACTGTACTTATTTTCATCACTAGAAGGACCAGTTATAAATCATAAGGAAAAATAAAACAAAATTCTTCTAAGCCAAACTAAACCAAATTTCCTTTTTTCTCTTCCTTTTATTGCCCCAACCCTAAATCATGTTGATATATGTGAATTTCTACTACCTATATTGTTAATGTATTTTCACTTTATTTGTTCATTTCCTGATATAATTTAGCTTAATGTCGAATATCTACAGAGTACACATTAATATCCTTATGTTAATAGAACAACTTATTTGGATGCTTAAAAGAATAATTTAAAATATTATTTTGAATAATAACATAATATAGCATTACCATTTTATATTATTTATGATGGCATTTAAAATATGGTACTGCTATGTAACTATTGCCTATTGTGTCAGTTGAACATAATGTTTATAATGTGATTAGTCTTTTATTTTAATGGTTGTTTATACCCTTAATTTTCCACATACTGTACAAATCTTATTTTTATAAGGTTAATTAGAATTACTCCGTCTAGGAGACCAGCATTCTTGCTATTTAGGATTTTTAACCAGATTACGATGAGCACTTCACATTATGCCTTTGAAATAACAGACTATCCTGCATGTCTTCCATTGCCATATTTTGAGCCTTACGCTTATAAATAATACATTAAGAAATAATCAAATAATCTGATACCATATTCCAGCTTAATTAAGCAACTAGTGTGTGACTCAGTTTCTTGGGTTGTTTGTTACATGGAAACCACTTTTTAAAATTGTTGCTGGGTATACTGAAAGAAAGTGGACCAAAACTTCAGTAGTAAGATATACTTTAATGTGTGTTTTTTTTTAACAAAATGAAATAGTTCTAAGTAATCTTTAAAGAACTTCACATATGTAAACACAAAGACACCTTTGTTTGATTTTTCAGAACTGTAGAAATTATTTTAATAATGCATTTACACATTAGAACATATATCTTCACATGAATTCACAGCTTCTTTTATGGGTTACTAAAATAATCCCGTAACTGGTTTCTTTACCCAATAGTAATACACTCTACATTAATTCCACAGTGCACAGCTAGATTCATCTCCTAAAATAGACCCTGTTTGTGCTACTCTCCATCCCTGCTTAAAATCCTCACTAGTTCCCAAATTCCTTTCCAGATGAATGGGCCTATTCCTCTACCTGACATTCTAATGATGGCATGATATGGGCACAACCCATCTTTTTTGCTCTTTCTCTTATCACTTTCCTACCCAAATCCATGCTGAACAACTGGTGTATTATTCACCATACTTGCAAATTCTTTACTTCTGCTCCTGCTACCACTTTTACCCCATCATTCATAGAATATAAAATTCTATGGATTCTTATTGTAGAGTTAAATAAATTAAATGGTCTATACCAGAGGTTGGCAGACTTTTCCTGTAAAGGGCCAGCTAGTAAATATTTTAAGCTTGCAGGCTATACAGTCTCTGTCACCACTAATTAACTCTGCTGTAATACAAAATCAGCCACAGACAGTATGTAAAATGAATGAACCTGGCTATGTTCCAATAAGACTTGATTTAAAAGACACTAAAATTTGAATTTCACATAATTATCTCATGTCATGAAAATAGTATTTTTTAAAAATTTTCCTTAGTCATTTAAACAGGTGAAAAACCATTTTTTGTGTATGGACTGTATAAAACAAGCAGTGGGTCAGATTTGGTCTGTAGGCCATAGTGTGCTGGGCCCTTGTCAATATGCAGCCATTAAAGAGAATGAAGTAGGCCTCTGTAAACTAATATGAAATACATTATTATTTATTAACACAAGGGCAGAAGAGTGTCATGGCATGATATCTTTGGCATTTTTTAAAAAAGCTTTTAATATACTATTAATTTTCTTGTAGGAGGATAAATAAAAACCTATGAAGTATGCGACAGCAGATTGGGGAAGAATGATTTTACTTTCATAATATCCCCTTATGACCACTTGGATTTCCTGTTCTTCCTCATGCATTACTTTTATTAGTAGTGTTATTTAAAATATCAAGAAAACTTATCTGTGAGGTAAAATTATGGATCATTTTGGCTTTTTCTCTTTATTCTTTTCTATAATATAAATCTATTAATAAACTACCCATTCTTCAAAGTCAAGCAAAAGCCAGTTTTCTCTTTTTTATTCCAAACTATTTTGTTCTTTGTCTCCTTAGTCCCCCACCCCAAACACACATTATGCAATTAATGAAAACTCCTGATCAATCCCTTTTAGGAGATTTTTTTTCTACTTTAACATACATAATTACATATATTGGGGAGGTTCCGATTATAGGTTGTCCTATTTCATCTAGGGTATGCAGTATTCCATACTCTTTTCGTACACTCATAGAACCATATTGGCATACAAGCGAACCAAGCTACTAGAAATATACCTGAATGCATTCTAATTTTAAAAACATACATATTTTGAGCAAAGTCCTCCGAGCTTTCAACAGAGGAAAAACAGATCATGTTCACAAGATCAGAAATCAGAATGCCATTCATAACACCCATATTGAAAGCTAACACAAAGCAAATCACTGCCTTCAGTTTTCTGAAAGAGATTACTTCCAAACTGGAGTCTTACAGTCACTCCTACTATCAATCAAGTGCGAATGTAGAATAAAGATGATTTTAATTATGCGAAGTCTCAAAAGTTTTTTTAAGAAGCTGCCAGAGGAAGTGTTCCGTTAAAATGAGGCAGTAAACCAAGAAAGTGGAAGACATGGTGTCTTGGCTCAGGCTACTGTAACAAAGTACCATAAACTGGGTGACTTAAACAAAAAACTTATTTCTCAGTTCTAGAGGCTGGAAAGTCAAAAACCAAAGGGATGGCAGATTTTGTTATGGTGGGAGCCCCCTTCATGTTTCCAGATAATTGTTTTTTCATTGAATTCTCACCTGGTGGAAGGGATAAGTGAGCTCTCTATGGTCTCTTTTTGAAGGTCACTAATCCCATTCATGAGGACCCCACCCTCATGACCAAATCACCTCCCAAAGGCCCCACCTCCTGATATCATAACATTGGTGTTTGGGATTTCAACACATGAATTTAGGGGAGACAAAAATATTCAGTCCATGGTACATGGGGTACAAGAAACAGGGGATCCAAGGTGGGAAAGAGAATCCTCAAGATAGTAAAGTGAGATCCAGGCATAGAAGACAACCAAAACAAAAGGTGCCAGGAGAGATTTTTTCTAAAATGTAAAATCAGTAGAATATAGCTGTACATCTTGAGAAGGGGGTTACATGATTGGGGGAGTTTGCTGTTTCACAATTTAGAAGTACTTATAAATGTAGCAAGCAAACAACTACAAGCATGACTATTAACCCAAAGGAAAGAAGTTCTTGAGAACTGAATATGCCCATATCTTTTAAATTTTTATTTAGTGACTTCAGGTCAGTAATTTAAAATTGGCCAAGATGGGATAATTTTAACCATAGAAGTCAGCAAACTGTACAAATCAGATCATTTTTTTTCTCTTTTCAGTTCACCAACACATCACTAGTACATGACTCAAGTGTGGTTTAAAAGGTTAAAAACAGTTGCAAAAACCGCAATTACTTTTGCACCAACTAATAGTTATTTATATGGTAACTATAATGTAAATACTGAATATTCATCTAATCAACATTGTAATATTACTATATCTTTATTGAGAGGATGGGGTGGGAGTGGTGGGGGGTACATGTTGGTGGGGCAAGCGAGTACATATGTGGTAGAAGCAACGAAGTAAGGGAAGTTAAACTTTGAACTTCTCACATAGTATTCTCATGTGAACTCACATGGTAATTCAATATATAATGTCTACAATGCAACACTAAAGAATCTCAGTTTGAATTATTTTTAATTTGAATTATTTAAAGGACCAGGTAAAAGCAAGAAAAGTGGCTGCCTCTAGAGAAAAGTAAATGGGAAGAAAGGAGGACTATAATTCTTCATAACAAATGTTAGAGTATTACCTGATTTTTAAAACTATTTGAGTTTTTGATCTTAGAAAATAAACTTAAAACCTAAAAGTAACAAAGTAAATAGATTGTGAATTTTCATACGTTTTATTTATAAATTGCTTATAAGCTCACACTGAACAGACAAACTAATATGTCACACTATTAACACTGTGCCTTATAATGTTCCTAAGGTTCTATTTACAAACCTTTACTCAAGCTTTCTCCCTGCATTGTCCATATTGCTTCCCTGGCAATCTTTCTGTCATTCATCATCTTTCCTGGTTGCCATATAAGCTCTGGATTACTCCCACTTAATTCTGGATGCTTTCCTGCCTTACAATACACAACCACACACACATACACATTTGTAACACTGTATGTTATGTGTGTGTGCATTCACACAAACACATTTTTTTGTGGTCTATTTGAGCCCCAAATTCTGAAATTACATAAAATGAGAGAGAAAAGATGAAAATTAAGTTACTTCTGAGTTTACAACTTTTAACGATTCTGAAAAATATCAGTTTGAATTTACTTAGGATTCTGTTGGATACATGTTAATAGAAAACCAAATTAAGAATGGCTTATAAGAAACCATCAGCACATGTAAAAGGAAATTCAACTTGTGGGCATGCTGTAGATTGATTCATCCCGTATTCCTATATTACCATCAAGGCACATTTTGTCTGTTCTGCTTTGGTCTCATGCTAAGGCTTGTTAATTTCCTGGATTTTAGATGGCTCCAAGGTCAATCAGAGCCACTTGATGTGCTGTTCACTTTTGACAGGAAAGAACAGATAGCCATCCCAGTACTCTGCCATATTAACAAGGAACAACTTACTCTGAAGTTGCCAGCAAATCTCTCCTTGTGCCTCATTAATCAAAAAAAGGAGTCATCTGCTCACTTCTGAACTAATGACTGGCAAAATGATTACCAATGGAACAACCAGTCCTGCCTCTGGAGTGCTTCCCATGAGGCACTGAAGCTACATGGGGAAGAGGTGATTACCTGAACAAATTTGAAGTTCTATTAGGGAGACCTTGGTAATGGAAACTGCGTTGGCAAGGGTTGTCATTACAGATGGACAATAAGAATGCCATACCAGGATGTTTTCAAATCTAGCAGTCTTGTTTCCAGGTCAACTTTCTATTTTTATTATTGGTTGTGACTTTTGGAAACAGATCTGCGATAATTCATTAGGATGTTAATATATTATGATGTGCCTTCCGTGATTATTGGCTGATTCACTACCATCTGGTCAGGCAAGATACATTATACAAAGCAAGAAATGAGAAAAGTTAGATGATGGAATAAAAATATTATATAAAGTAAGACATATGAATTAGAAATACACTCTGAAGAGTGACAGCAATTTTGGGGGGTATACTTAAAAGTCCTTTGTTTCAGTAATTTATTTATAATGCAGTAAATAATATTTCCAAGAAAGGCTAAGATCTCTAACTCTTTAAATCATGTTTCTTTCCCAGAATGTTCTAGCCTTCTGTAATGATCATGTGAGTTTTATGATTAGCCAGGCCAAGTTTCTACCATATAAGCATTGGCCTTTCTCAATTTTATTTTTTCAAATTTCCATTATTTAATTATAGTGTCTAGATCAATATCACTTTATTTTGTCAGAATTTAAAACAGGAATAACTCCTTTTTGCTTACAACTACTCTTAAAATTCTGAGCCATTAAAAACGTTAGATAAAAAATATAAATTCTATATACTTGGACAATTTAAGATTTATCATACTAAATTATTATTGTGCTGATTATTTCCTCTAAGTCATTCAAATTTTGATTTGTTTTAAAATTATACACATTATCTGTTGATCTCTCACTGTGGGAAAAGTATATATACTGTTAAGGATTTAGCATTCCTGCTCCCCTACACCTAGCACACTCACACCACTCATCACCTCCCACTCATTCTCCCAATGGAGTTCTATTGTACTTTGAATTAGATAAACATTCAGCACTTACATTATTGTGACTTATCAACTCAACTTAGAACTGAGTGCTGTGTCAGTGAAATATATAGTAAGCGTAGGAACAACTACTGATAATTTTGGGTTAGAGTCTTAGTAGAGCTGATATTCTATTCCCACAAGCTCTTCTCTCTCTGCAGAATTTTTACTTTTCTTGGGTTTCATAATTGGTAATTTGATAATTTGAAGTTTCTTTTACCTTTTAAGAAATTAAAGATTTGCATATTTTCTGGCTTTGTGTGTACCTGGCTTTCCCAAGTTTCTGATAGTATCTCCCATATTTCCACCTGCCCCCTGTTTGCAAAAAGCTTGCTTGTCATTTGCTATTTGATAGATAATATCTAGAAATTTTTGTTGTATTGCCTTTTTACACATTGGATACAATCATGCATTATGTTTCTCTGCTCCAAGTGGCCAAATATGATCCTTTCTTTGAGTTTGACAGAATCTATGCAAAACATGCGTAGGCCTTGTTTTTGTTGTTGTTGTTATTGTCTTCCTTTGTAGATCCTCCAGTCCCTTTAAAAGCATTTTACAAATGCTGCCATTTTGAAAAAAGAATTAAATACAATTAAGTTATTGTCTCACGTATGGCAAAGTCTATTATGACTATTGCCACATTGGTGGACATTGTTGTGTCTAGTGAGAAAAACAGAAATGATATGATTAGTGTTTCATGGAGACAGTCCAGTAGGGCTGCAGAAACCACACCAGGGTATCTCACCCTAAATAATAATAATACATATCCAGTGAATGCAAAAAGGACAAAGCCACTTAGTATTCATCGTATAAGTAACTCTCAAACTACAGATACTAATATGTTGCCAATAGTCCATATTCTCCAATGCGAAAAGCAAAGGATTAAACACTTTCTTCTTATACCTGTATAAATCCAAGATTGGTTTATAACACTCCAAATTACCTATCATAATTGCCTTTTGCTATATTTACTTCTAATCTTCCTAAAATGTTGTAAGTAATATATGTGGAAATGCTTTGAGAAAATACTTAACAAATGTTATGTGTTATTAGTAATTTAACAAGTTTTTCTAATAAAAAGAGCATGTATACCACAGAACTGGCAAGTAGAATTCTTTTTTCATTTTAGAACTTCATCTAAGTCTGCATAAACAAAAACAAATTACCACTTTCTTTGTCTCCATAGCATTTGAACCACAAAACTCACCTAGCCATGTACTTCATCTGCTAATATTTTGGTTTTATATCCTAAGTAAAAATGTGAGATCATTCTCCCCCAATTTAATTTTTTTGACAGTGAATATTTATACTAAATTTAAATTAAGTGTAAAAGAGCAGATTGATAAGAACACCAAAAACCTTGTAGATCAACCAATAACACCAGCTGTCCAAATTATTCTACAGCATTGCAAAGGTTCCTCTAAACTGCATATTTATTGCTGGATACATTCCATCCATATGACGTACAAATTTGAGATTTATACTTTTAAACATAATAAGATGGAGTTCTGCCATGCCTACTGGGTGATAAGTAAATGCATACACAACCAATTTGGTTTAAATCTCAGTCCATAATATTTTTGCATTAATCTTAGGCCATACGACTTTTTTTTTTTTTTTTTTTTAGATCAAGTACTTATAATTGTAAAATGTACAATCTTTTCCCTACACACTTTCTTCTCAGGGTTTCATAAAAACCTCAAGGAGCCTCAGTCTCACAGGAAATGTGATAATATCACTTCTTATTTTATGCACTTACAGAATCCTTATAAAACAAAGACATTTATTTATGCAGTGGATCTAGGTAATGTTAGGTGATTGACAATAATTGAGTCAATATATGAAATGTGTCTTTTAAACCCTTTATTATTTCTCCTATAGACAAATAGCTTATAAATGAATATGTTATTAATGGCTGAAATACACAGAGTAATACCACAATGCATGCATTGGTGACATTTTGCATAAGAGATGCCTCACAAATTTTTTGAAAGTGGAAAATGCTGGGCAAAAATTGGTGGGCAAAAATCAAAGACTATTTTAAACAAATGCAATTTTATTTCTTTTAGATGCACACAATAGCTCAAATTAGACTAGAAAAGAGTTGCTTGATTGTTGCTTGCATCCATAGACAAGTCTGTTTAATTAGTAAATATGTTTCATTATGTAAATGAGGGCTTCTCAAGTGCTGAGAGATAATCTGTTCATTTAATTATTTAAAACAACTCTCTATACAATCTCTACTTATATTAACTAAGAAGAAAGAATAAGGAAGGTCAATGTTAACCTCAATGGGAATGGTCCCTAGTTCAGAGTTTAAGTTTTAAGATTTTCCATTAACAAGGTTTTACTATGTTGATAATCAAATGACACGTGAGGTGTTTAGCATGTTGAGAATTCTAAGTTCAGATTTTCTTCATTGTTAGTCTTAATATTATTATTACTTTGAGACATACATATTATACTTTTGATCTTGTTCAAGGCTAGACTTGTCTGACCTTCAGTGATTCTTAGGAATTTATGGAGTTAATATAGTTTTGGTAATACATCAGAATCTTTCTATTCATAGACTTAACAATGTTACTCTATATTTATGTGCTTAAAACACACCTTCTTATGAAATGTGCTCATGTGTAACACATGCTAAGTTGCTATTTCTTCTGATTTTTGTCTTCAGCCAATTTTTATTTCTACAAAACAGTCACTAAAGTGAAATACCCAGAACCCATCCTTAAACCCAGAAGTGTAAGGATGATTGATCTAAGAGTTCTTGCAGATGTTGCATTAAAATTTCCACATTTTTTTTACTTGTTATATGTATTGTTTTCAATGTTATTTCCTTCCCTAAAAGATAACACAATGTTTTTTGGTCAAGCACACAGATTTGCCTTTTGCCTTTCTTTTATTGGCCTAACACACTGCCTACTTTAGCAAAAGTTGGATTATTTTTTGTTTGCAATAATAAAGTGACATTATCTCTTTATAGCCTAATACATTTTTTAAAAGTGTTTGTAAACATGGTTTTGACTGATTTTCTACCATGACTTCAAATTCATTTCTCAAGTTGTAAACCAGATTTTAATTTCTACTCTGAGTGACTTGTGACCTGATGTAAGTTGAAAGGCTGCTATGATTTGTTCCTTATTGGCCTTTTATTGAGTCAGCTAATCCCCGAGACTTCCCACCTACCTTCCTGCAAAGAATATGCACTGTTAATATAGCTGTAAGACAATATTTGGTGCATATTATGGTTATTGTTGTTCCTGTTGATGTCATTTTTATTGCTATAGACTCTTGACTTATAATAGTAATCACAAAATGAACAGAAGCCAGAGCTGTGTAACTAGAGACTTTTTCTTTTTAACAGCTGTTGTCAGCTCTGGGGTGTAACGTGTAAGGTTCAGTCCTTTTCCCAAAATAACATAATATAGCTTGCTAAAGGTACAGTTAGGCTCAAAGGAAAGTTTTCCTCTGTTTGAAATTTGTAATGTAGTACTGTTGTGTTTGTTTAAGGTGGGTAGGAAGTAGATGTGTTTATGAATCTGCTGTGAGTGTCAGAACTTCATCTGTCTTTTCACCACTGTGCAGGACAGAGCCTGGCACATAGTAGGCCCTTAGTAAATAGTTAATGAATAAATAAAAGAATGAATGAATGAACAGAAAATGAAAAACATTTTATTTAAGAACAATTCATAATAAAAAAACATTCTAGAACTCTTTTGAATCATTCAATAGTACTATAAGCTTTGGTATCACTGAATCATAAGAGAGATGAATTGAGTACCAGGAATAGAAAATGTCTATACAGGATACTATGTAAGACAGACAGTAATTTGTATGTAGTGATGTACTTTCTAAATAAAATTCATTAAAACACGATTGGAACCAGATAAAAACAAATATAATTATAGCAAATTGATATGAAAGAGCTAAAGAAAGTAAACATAATACAAGGCTACATTTAGATTCGCAATTGCTCAACTCCTATGAATAACTTAAATATGCATTGAATGGTGCCAAAGATGATGCCGTTGACCTTCTACCATGAAGGCATGGTAATTATTTTTCTAGAAGTGGTGATAAATTAATGATCAATCTGTGTTGTTTAGAGTTTCTTCCCTTTGTGGCCAATGGCATATCCTTGTAGATGGTGTTAAATTAACTTTACCCTGTGCTATATCAAAGCACAGAATATAGCCAACTTGTATCTCCTGAGACCAAAATGATTTTCTGGCCTCATTGGCATCATTCTCTAGTCAACTGAGCTACTCTTTTATAGCTTGTATAAATTTGGCCCAATGATGAATGGATAATGAAAGAATCATGAGATCTATAAGATTATGGCTTGTGTTACTTTTTCCTCCTTTAAATACTGACATGATCATAATATAGCTTATCTTGATAGAGGTAATTGAATTCTGGTAGTTTTAACGAGTTAGATCATCACTATTTACTCACACCTTTATCCTTATTTCTGACTTTAGTTATTATAAGTAAAGTTCATTACATTTATTTAGATTCTTTAAGTTTGTACTTCAAATAGCTGGGATTTTTATTATTTTACAGGGCTATCAAGTCCCTGAACATGAAGTTCTTGGATTTATCTTGTGAGAAATTACATTAAGGAGAAAAACCAGATATAGAGACTGAATATTTCTGATGCTTTTATTATTTTTCTTTGTTGAAGATCTGTCGATGAGGTATTATTAAGTTTAGCAACTTCAGGTCCAAAAGTGGGGGGTCATCCCAAGCTTCATCTAAAATGAAGTCTGTTCAAAGAGGCACATCCTTTACTTTAAAGTAGGCACATAGTACCTTTGGGAATCGCAGCATCTTACGAAGGGGATTTATAATAGATTTTGATAAGATTAACTTGATGGTATAAACCTAATGTGAAAACAATATATACAGGGTGGAAGACAGAAATGAAATATCTTGACAATGACTTTTCTAGGTGTATATGTACTATATCTAAGCACTCAAAAATTGGTATTAGAATGATGGCTTAATTTTTTTTTTCTAACTCGATATCTTCAGTCATTTTTTCAATTAAGTGGTTTCATTTTATTAGGTTACATACTACAGAGCTTGATACTCTTTTCAAGTCCATATACCAAGATATATATATGTATACTAACTTTTGAAAATAAAAGGTGAACTTTATGAAAACTGATTTCACTCCCTTCTAAATCTTACTTTCTAATATTTTCTAAAGTAAAATATTTCACTTTTTATAAAATAAAATAAAATTAAAAAGCTACTTTTATATTGAAGTAGGACATGTTTAGAATATAAATGGTATTGAGCTATATACATTAAATATGGCTTTGATATTTTTAGTAAAAAAAATATAGAAAAGCTAAATGGGAAGTTATTTTGATAGGGTCAAAGATTAATTATGTTTATTTGAAAACTGCTTAAATATTACTATGGATGTATGAAGCAACAAACAAACAAAAATAAAATTAGATTCTTTGTGTGGATCTATTCTTAGAGGAAATGTGTATTTTTCTAGGAATTTTAAATGTTTATAACTTGGATGTCTCCCAGTATTCACCATTTTCCCATCCCTAGAACATAATTACTTTCCACACAGCACCTGCACCTAAAATGAGGCTTCAAATTAATATATGTTAAAAAAAAATTAAATTTAAAAAGGTTATCCAAATGCTTTTTACTTGGTAACAAGAGAGACTAAAAGAGAAAGATCCTTATGTGTGTGAATGATTTTTCTCTGCAATCTGACTCAGCTTTGCCAGAACTCCATTAAAACCTTCACGTTCATTGTAACCGGAGAGTTGTTTTTTTGGTGCTATAGTTGTCTGGTTTCTTACCCCTTTCTCTGACAACAATTGTGATTTAATTTTCCAAAGATGTTACTGTTTAATAAATAAGCCTAAACAATTGTTTAAAAATTATATACTTTTATTTCCCCATTTTAATGGAACATTTGTGCAAGCTGAATTATTTATACCCACTATCTACACTCCATTTTTTTGTAAAGATCATTAATAATTTTTTCCACATGGCCCTTTCTCTTTTTATTTACTGGTTTAAAGGGTAACCCTATGCAATAAGATTCCATCTGCTCTGTGATGTAGAATTCATCTACCTAATTTTCATATTCCTATTAGAAACAAAGATGAGAGTCATATTAGAATATGCTCACATTTCTTATTGTTGAATCTCCGTCTTCTTCTGACCTGAATTTTAAGGAAAATCATTAGTGCTAAGGTCCTACAGGGTAACTGCTTCATAAAACTATTGTTTCATTAAGCTATTTCTGATCACATAAATGTTTAGTATTTTTAATACTTTTCCTTTGAAGTTAGTAAAGCTATGGTACTTTTTTAGATAATAATAAAACTGCTATTAAAAACAATGTATGTGCCTTTAGAATATGACAAGTGTTAACTCTAAAAGGAAAAATTATTTAGTGAGTGCTTGCCATTTAGCAAAATCCTTTACATGTATTATTTTACTTATGTTTTTCACAAGATTGTTTCAAAGTTAATGTTGGCATCTCTGGCTTTACATATGAGAAAACTAATAACCAGGGAGATTGTATAATTTTCCTCAAATCCTATATCCAGGAACCAGGAGGACAAAGATTTAAATCTGGAATTGTCTTAGTACATGGCATATGCTCTGCTCTTTCCACTATATCATGCTATCCATGGGTTTGATTTTGGAAACCATCTAGTTCAAGCCTTTCATGTTTACACATGGAAAAACTGAGGCACAGATTGCTTTTGTGACTTATCCAGGCACTGAGACTCTTTGAGAGTATTTTCCACTTTACTGCCACTGAATACTTTGAAGCTAACTGCAGGGACTGAACGACTGAATGAATGGGCAAAGGATGATGACGGGTGGCACATGATTGATAGAGCACTAAACCAGGAACCAGGAAATCAGGCTGTCAGCCCGTTCTGTCTTTTATGAACCCATGTGACCTTGAGCATGTTGTGTAACCTCTCTGTGCCTGTAATTCCCCATTTCTATAATGGGAGTCATCGTGAGCTTCCTGCCTTAGAGAGCAGTTACAAAAATCAAATAAGGCAAACCATTTAAAAATTAATTTGTAAATTATGGAACATATTATAGTGTAAATCATATAAGATCCATAATAGTGTTTATTTAAGAGTACATAGTTCAAAGCACACATAGTATGCAGCAAACATTACAATGTAATCCATTCAGGGAAATGATATGTGACATACCAATTAGTCTTCACTGGGCCAAAAAATGTGGCTAGCTGCTGCATAAGTCAAGTCAAATTTAGTTATCAGACAATAGAAGGTGTTAATGGGGCTCTCTCTGGGTGGCTGAGGGCATCCCCAAAAGTTAAGATCCCCAGCCCCTGTTTGGCTACTGCAATTTTTATTTAAGAGCTAGAGACTGAAATTCTAGTTTGAGGAGGGCAGTATGAATTCTCTAGGCCTATACCACTTTCTGTGCATTTGTGCAATCAAAAGAAACATTTTTTTTTCCAGCAGTGCATCTAACTATTCTTAATGGGGATCTTCAAAAAAATGTTAATTTAGCTAATTGATTTGTTTTTGCCAGATAGAATCTTTAAAATTCTGAAAACAGTAGACGAGGGAGAATGCAAATATAGAGCAGGTAAAGTTACGTGATTTGACCATGGATGGAAAATGGGACAATTAAAGACTAACATCTAGAGAAGACTGGACAATTAAGGACTAAAGCATAATTTATTACCTTTCAGTTCAATAAATAATGTATTAAATTTCTTTAAAAGATGTTTTATGAAGTCCCCTGAAAATTAAACTTGAGCTTTAAAGATAACATCCTGTTATGGAATAAATAACTCTTATTTCAAAGGTTTACCATGCATTAGTATTATTTTTCTCTTCAAGGTAATCCTGGGAGGCAGGCAAGGCAGGTCACAGCATTGTAACACCAGGAACTCAGAGTGGTTGTGCTTTCTGCCTAAGATCATAGAGGCAGCAGGTGTCAGAGCCTGGGGATTTTGACTCCTAACAATCATTCCATGCTTACTTCTTTATGAAAAGGAGAATTTAAAACTGACCTTTGCATCTTTGACGTGGAGGTCCGTATTGATAAACCTAGTAACTACTTTGTGTGTTGAAAGCTGAAGATATATATATATATATATATATATATATATATATATATATATATATATATATATATATATATATTTATTTATTTATTTTTTAGAGTAAAAACCTAATCAAAATGGTTTGCTAGCCACTTTTATCTCAGATTCAAGCCATGACCTCCTTTGAAGCCACAGGAAATTTCCAGTTTAAAGGGGGAAAATGTGAACTTAACAGTCTAATCCTTCCCAGCTCAGATTGCAAATAGTCCCTCTTCTAACCTAGAATATCTTCATGTCCCCTCTTGTCTAGCAGGATTGTAGGGTGTTGTTTTTGAAGCTCCATCAATCTATTAAACATTAGACAGAAGGTTTTAGGAAACAGGCCATGTGTATTGTGACGTACAGTCCTGGAAAGAAAAATGATCAATCTGTGTATTTGCCTTTTAACTAGTTGTAGACAAGTCGGCCACATCCTTGGCACATTAATGAATTCTGTCATAGCTCATCTCCACTGCTCTCTTATTATATGAATTCAGTTTTCTTCTTGGCAATAAAAATAGAGTCACTGGTTTAAGTTTTGACTTCCAAGCTAGGGCTCATGGTCTCTAATAATCAAGAGTCTGGGTACCATAAGGAAGAGAAAATTTTGTAATGTGATTTGTGACATGTAACTTAAACTAGATTTTAAAAGGAATTCTCTGCATATCTATTCAAAAAGATTTATTTTTGCAAATGTTTTATTTTAATGAGTTTGTGATTCTACACCTCTATTGAACTACTTTGACTTCTTCTAAAAAAGAGTTCCAGATATTTGCAGGATTTATGGATGTTGTTGAAAATATAGGGGCGTTCTCATTTATTCGTGGATAAATTCAAATATAAATTATTTAAATCTTCACCAATACCAAAAAAAGTGCATTTGCTTTTTCCCCATTTGCAGGAAAGGGATTGAAAATATGTCTCAGAAGGTACAACTATGCTTCCCCCACAGTGTCTCTCCACTGAAGGGCCTTTCTAGAAAATAGGGCCACTTTTCTTAGCATCTGGTCTCTTTTATCTGGCACATTGATTCCTGGCTCCTTTTTATCTAGGACAGCTTCTTTATAAATCAAGTATAACCACTTAGTAACCCCCACCCCCAAACTTAAATTAGCCTTTAGGATATGTTCAAGTTCTCCCTAATGACATCAGTTAAGAATTTAAAGATCTTTTTTTTATTAATTGGGTAATGTCAAAAGAATAAAGAGTGAACAGAGCATTTAAAAAATACAATCTTTATATTCTAGACATTCTCTTGAAATGGTAAATATTTTTATACTTCGAAATATATGCATTTATTTGAACAAAATGCTTCTCTGTATTACAAAAGTGTTCTGCTTTTCTCCTTATTTTGGACTCTACATATTTTCTTTAACCAATAATAAGAGGATTCTATCAATAATCAATTTGATTGGCTTTAGTTTTACACATATGTGTGTGTGTATATATATATATATGTATATATATGTATATATATACATATATGTATATATATACTGCCCTAGTTATAGCTGATAAAGGTTTTTACCCTCAAAGAGCGGATACTCTAGGCAGGGAGACAGACAATAAACAAGTGTGCAGCACACATGTATTGTGTTTCATTGATTCCCAGATGCGCATGTTTTCCCATTTGAATGCATCTGAAAACAGGATGCATTTTATAACTGATGTCTGAAAGTCACTATTGGGTGGGTTCAGGAGGCGCAATAGTGAAGTGGATGACATTGATGGCTGATGCATGAATAGGAAAAGCACCAACATCAAAAATTGCAGAATCGGTGTCACTGATGACAAAGAAATCACAAACAGTAGTGGAACAGTCTTTTAACTCCTAGAAACAAACAAACAAACAAAATATTTGTCAAGAGGTGGGGAATCATGTGTTTAGCAGTGTTCCCAGAGGGGACATTTTAGTCTGTGCTTCTCCTAACAACATCTTGGGTGAAAGTTCTCATCTGAAGGAAAAAGAAAAAAAAAACAGTTTCTCCCTCTAAACCTATTCTAAAGTGCTGGGAAAACGAAATATTAATAAATTAATATTTCAGTACATTGTTCCATCATTCCTTCAGGCTAAAAGTGCATAGGGTGAATTCTTAGTTTCTCACACTTTAGAATCAGTCTGTGATACAGATATTCCCCCAAGGAAAATTTGGCTTTCACACATACATATTGAGTATTTTCACTGAGACCATACCAGAGCATTTAGATAAAAATTATAATTTAGTAAAAAAATATACAAAAAAACCCTTGTTATTAAACATAAGAAAGTTCACCAAGAGAGTCGACTTGTTTCCCATCTCTGATTGTTTTGGCTTGTAGATTATTCTAAAACTTTGCAATTTAAATTGTGTCATCAAATGTTGGAGGGTAAATCTACTTCCCTGCACCAATTTGCAATCGATGCTATGAGCTGTATGTATAGTTCTTGTGAAGGCTTAAATGTAATCTAACTGAAAGCATATTTTCACGTGCACTGGCTTAAGACAATACATAGACTTGAGTCTAAGTGAAGCCCAAAGTTATTTTATTTCCCTAATGTCTTTATGTATTTATCATGAGAAGGGTAACATGTTACCTTCTTATTTTTTTTTTTTCTTTCAATTTTTCTTTAAACTGTGTTTGGAGGACTGCAGCAGCAAGCAAGCTTTCTCCCCAGAGTAAACAAACTTTGCTACTCAAGTCACTGATGATGGCTTATTTATTTCAGTCCTGGTGTGTAATCTCATTGGCACTTAAATAATGATCCTGTCTTTGAATGTATGGCTTTTAAATCTTTATTTTATGCATTAAACGCACAGTTGTTTTATCCTTGACATTGCCATTGATTTGGTAAGAAGAACTTTCAGTGTTTTTTTAAAAAATAAAACAAACAAAATTCTACTTTCAGTAAATTCTGCAAGCTGTCTCAACTGCCTACAGCAACATTATCAAATGACAAAACCCAGAACTTTCTAGAAAGCAGAGCTTACGTTATAAAACTAAAACACAAAACAACACACACACACACACACACACAAACCAAGCCTTTAGTAATCACTTCATGAGATATTGTATAGCATCAGAATTATGCATTCCGTGAACTTTCATTATCTTGTTGAACCTTATATAAATGCCCTTGGCAGTAAAAGAAGAGTTATGAGGAAGGATATATGGATCAGCAAGCTTCAAGAATTTGCTCTGCCATTTGCTCATGTGTAAAAGATACATAGATATAATTCTAAAACTCTGGCCTTCCCAGTAGACTTAGGATCATCCCTGAAATCATCATGTCCAACTAAAGGGGCCCAATTAAATAATTTTTAACAAAAGTCCACGTTGACACAACTTTCTGATGTTTTCTGCTTTTCCTATAAGTCTAAAGACCCAACCTAAATCTCTCATTCTGTGCAAATCATCTTTGAAAGCTTTTTATTATATGATTATGCAAGCTACTTCTTTTTTCTTATATTCTTGAGAAAGCTATGTGATGTGTCAAAAAAAAAAATGGATTTTGGAATCAGAAAGACCTAGTTCAATTTGGCTACATTACTTACCTTAAAAAAATTACTCTTTGTTTTATATACTGTAATGAGGGGTCAATGGTGAGAATGACAGAACAGGAGACAACCCATAGCATATACTATATACATTTTTAAAATTTTTTCCTCTCAGTTTTTTTAATAATTAAATAAATGTTTGAGCATCACAGTCCCCATGAAAAATTAATTTTCCTCCCACTAATTGAAATAATTTGAGTAATGGAAATTGGTAGAATATGGTAATTTAATAGACAATTATAACATCAAGAGTGTGGCACAATAAACACAAACATATTTCAGTTAAAGGAAAAAGAATTTGAAGTGATTATCCAAATTGTAGCTTAAATCGGTGCCCAATTTTCTGATAGCTAGCAGGTCCTTAATCAATTTCTCTCTAAATCCTATTTAATATTTCTGAAGACACAGAAAAAGTCAAGTGACATTGGCACCAAAACTCTGAAGGGATTTCCATCAGCCTGAAACCAGTGACGCTGGACTGAGGAGAAGCCAGAAACTTACAAGAGCTTTTTAGAATGGGGCAGCCCCCTCTAGCATGAAAAATGTAACAAAAACTTTTTTTTCCCCTTCTTAAACTCTTTCCCTCATGGATGAGATGGGATATATTGCCGCATAATTAGAAATAATGCAAGTGGCCAAAAATCTGAAACCAATGATGGAACGTCATATGGCTATTGATGTCACATTGCTAATGAGATGGTTGCCTTTGGTTGTTAGAAGTCCAGTCTCTGACATTATCCCTGGCTTTGAATCCTCTCTCCATTTCTCACCGAACCAGGTATCCTTGAAACCCCGTCCTTATTTGTGATATAGAAATTAAAAGCAAATGATGTCACAGGATGTTTTTAAGAATTAAATGATATTCTGCATGAAACGTGCTTCTCTCAGTATCTGACCCAGATTAAATCCTCTATAACTTTTAAAAATAATTATTATCCTTGAACATATAGGAAATATTCATGATATAAAAATAACTAAATTTAGTACACTGATGTGTGTGTGTGTGTGTGTGTAAGTTAACTTCACATGTGTGCACATAAGCACACAGAATCTTAACCGTGTTTATTTCAGGCAGTAGAATTCTGAATAATTCTTCTTTGTAATTCTGCATATTTCCAAAATTGTTGATAAGAAACGTATATTACTTTTAGCATCAGAAAAAACAAAATAATACATAAAAGTATCGACATATAGATTTTATGCAAGGCCTACCTGACTCACAGTAGGTATTGAACAAAATATTTGTACAATGAATGGATAAATGAATGAATGAGAGCTACTTAATTCTATGCCCTAAAGTAACCCTGATAATCCTCCCAAAGCACGACTCTCTTCCAGAAAATCCTCTGCTCACAGACTTTCAAAGATGGAAGCCAAAAAAAAAAAAAAAAAAAAAAAATGAGTCCAGACTCTTCTGACAATGGCATGCAAAGTTGTACATGAGTTGGTTGAAAATCACCTTCGTTTTTTTTTTTCTTCCAACCTTATTTACCATGTGCTACAGCTTAGCTAAACTACTCACCACTTCCAAACACATACGTAGTACCTTGGCCACCTTAATTTCTTCCTCTCAACTGGACTTTTCTACCATAATCTTGCCAAGCTTTGAGGCCCAGGTCAAGGAACTTTGCCCAAATTTAGAGCAAAATTAATTCCATTCTTTGTTGTGTTCTGGTTCTGGTAGAAACGCTATTTGTACATTTTCAGGACCATTTGTTCAAGTTTAGCTACATTATTTTCCCCCTTTTTACCCAAAAGCGGGAAATGTGTCTCCTCTTAAGGAAAGATGAAATGGTTCCTCACTTTTTAAATATAATCTCCACTTTAAACTATTTCATTTTGTGAAAACATACACATGGTGAAAATTCCAAAGGTACAAATGAATATAAAATAAATGGGTGAATAAGTAAACCTATACTCCCACAAACCCTTGTTTCCCTAGCACCAGAAGCAACCTGTTACCAGGTTTTTGTGTATTCTTCCAGAATTATTCTATGCTTACAAAAGAATACACATATTTCTTTATTTTCAACACATAGGTAGCATAGTTTACTTACTCTGCTTGAGCTTTGCTTTTTAGATCTAACAGTATACTTGAAAGCTTGTTCTATATAAGTAAGCTTGCTTTTTTATGGTTGCATAGTATTTAATTATATAAATGTACCAAAAATACTTAACCAATTATTTTCATGGTTAATCAAACTGTACAAATTCCTTTGCAATTATAATTGACAGTAAATAACCCTGCATGTCTGCCATTTCACACATATGGAAATACATCTGTAGGATAAATTCCTAAATGTAAAATTTTCATATGCACTTTGAATTTTTACATGAACTTCAGAATCAGCTTCCTTAGTTTCAAAACAACCCTATTTCCATTTTATTAGGATCCGTAAATTATGGATTAATTTAAGAATAATTAATATTTGTATGATGTTACATCATGCTAAGTGATAATTATCTGTGATTTCCATTTAAGTCTGTATTTGTTTATTTTTCTTATAAACCTTATACATTCCCAAGTAGATCATTGTTTTATTTGCAGCTGTAAATGTGGTTTTACTTCCACTATGTTTTCTGATCGGCATTTATAGATAAAAGTTATTAGGCCGGATTTTAGGCTCAATGACTCTTATTGTTTCTAAGTTGTTTTGGTGGCTTTACTTACATTTATTTGGTGAACAGTTATATTATCTACAAGTGTTTTTTTTCTCACCTAATTTGTTGACTTGTACCTCTAGAATATGGTTAAATAATAATGGTATAGCAAGTTTTAAAAATATGTGTGTTTTCTTTCTGACATTAGTGGAGATGCTTCTAATGTTTCTTATTGATGACCATCTGAATGATGGCACATAAGTAATACATATTCAGTTTTCTACTCTCATGTCTTTCCAATACTTTATTGAGCTATTAGGCTGGTGCAAAAGTAATTGCATTTAAAAGGTTCAAAATAATTGCCAAAACTGTAATTACTTTTGCACCGACATAATATATTTGGTGTACAATAAATTACATATATTTACAGTGTACAACTTCACATACATCTATGAAACCACCACCAGACTCAAGATAAGATGCTTATCTACTACCTCCAAATGGTTTCTCATTCCATTTTTGTTATTTTAAAATCAAGAGTGGCTACTGTTGTTTTTTTCAACAGTTTTACTGAGATATAATTCGTATACCACAAAATTCACCCATTTAAAGTGTACAATTTGATAGTTTTTAGTATATATTCAGAGTTGTACAACCATCACCACAACCAATTATCACCCCAGAAAGAAACTTTATACCCTTTAGCAGTCACCCACTTTCTCCCCCATTCCCTCCATCCCTAAGCAATCACTAATGTACTCTTTCTCCACAGATTTTCCTATTCTGGATTTCATAGAAATGGAATCATATAATATGTGGTCCTTTGTGATTGGCTTATTTTGTGTATCATAATATTTTGAAGGTTTATCCATGTAGTATATATTAGTATTTCATTCTTCTTCGTGGCTCATTAATATTCCTTCCATTTATGAATATAACACATTTCATTTATCTATTCATTAGTTGATGGACACTTGCGTTGTTTCCATCTTTTGGCTATCATGATGAATGCTGCTTAAATGTGCTATACAAGTTTTGGTGTGGAGTGTATATCTAGGAGTGGAACTGCAAAGTCATAAGCTAACTCTCTGTCTTGCTATGTGAAAACACCAGACTATTTTCTAAGGGGGCTGCACCATTTTACGTTCCAACCAGCACTATGTGAGTGTTCTGATTTTTCCACACCCTTGGCAAAAATTATTATCTGAATGTTTTATTCAGTCATCCTAGTAGATGTGGTATCGTATTATGATTTTGATTTTCATTCCCTGATGGGTAGTGATGTTGAGC
Source organism: Rhinolophus sinicus (assembly GCF_057876585.1). NCBI lineage: Eukaryota > Metazoa > Chordata > Mammalia > Chiroptera > Rhinolophidae > Rhinolophus > Rhinolophus sinicus. The sequence continues at coordinate 181,439,417 of NC_142517.1, read as the reverse complement.
ATCTTTCCATGTGCTTATTGACCATTTGTAAATCATTTTTAGAGAAAGCCTATTTAGATCCCTTTTCCATTTTGTAGCTGTGTTACTTGTTCTCTTATTATTGAGTTGTAAATGTTCTTTATTTATTTTAGATACAGGTCCCTTACAAATGTATCATTTGCAAATACATTGTCCCATTCTGTGGGTTGAACTTATGCTTCCTCAGTGGTGTTTCTTAAAACACAACAGTTTTCAGTTTTGCTGTAGTCCAATTTATCTTTTATTTAATTTTGTTACTTGTGCTTTTAATGTCATACCTAAGAAACCATCAACTCAACAACAACAAAAAAAATGAAATTACCCAATTAAAAAAAAAAAAGATCAAAGTTCTTAAGTAGTCATATCTCCAAAGAAGACAGACTAATACCCAGGTAGTACAAGTTTCTGACATTCAGCTTTTTGATTGTAATTTAGGAGGCTGACATTAAACTTTTGATTTCCACCAAGCAGCCTTCTATTTCAAAGACATCCATCTCAAATAAACCTATTGCCAGTTGTAGGATTCAGCTACTAGCAAAACAACTAGATAAGAAACCAGGCCACCCTACTCATGAATTCCCCTTTTAGAAAAGCCCTTGGTAACCTAGATAACTGACTGCTTGAGTGACCTTACTTTTCCCTTTCCAAACCCTAATTCTGTCTATTGTGTTTTAAATTCAACAATAAAGAGTGAACCTGCAAAACTTTAGGCACCCTTTCCTCAATACCAATAAAAGCAAGAGCCCCTGGTCTGTCTGTCTGTCTGTCTGTCTGTCTCTCTCTCTCTCAATTGCAACCTCTTTGGGTATGTCATGCACTCTCCAACACTTGTGAGTAATACATCTTCTTTTTTTTTCAGAGTACCCTGATAGTTATTCCTGAGGTACCTCTTGCAATCATAATAAGCACTATAAGAACCAGTCCAGTCACAACAGTGGCTCTGGTCAGGGAAATGTTTGTGCAGGCCTCACCACAAGTGGTACAGGCATAGGTGAGTGCCTCAGGCATTCCTAGCCAATAGCATCACTATCAGTAGGCTGAGAAAAAACCCAAACAGACCAATAATCAAATGAAAAAATACTCAACATCATTAGTCATTGGGTAAATGCTAATCAAAACTACAATGAGGTACCACTTTACACCTACTAGGATGACTATAATTATAAAAGAAAAAAAACAAAACAAAAATAGAAAATAGCAAGTCATGGAAAGGAATTGGACAAAGTGGAACCTCATGGATCATGGACCGTTGATGGGAACAAATGTGAAATTGTGTACCCACTGTGGAAAACTGTTTTCGGTTTCTCAAAAAAATGAATCATAAAATTATTTTACGACCCTGCAATTCCACTTTTAGGTATATAGACAAAATAATTGAAAGCAAAGACTACAACAGATATTTTTACACTGATATTCATAGCACCATATTCACAATAGCCAAAAGGTATAAACAACCCAAATGTCTACCAATAGATGAATGGATAAATAGAATGCAGTAAGTACATATATTCAATGGAATATTATTTAGCCATAAAAAGGAATGAAATTTTCACATGGATAGACCTTGAAAACACTAAGCTTAGTGAAATAATCCAGACACAAAAGGACAAATATTGTGTGGTTCCACTTATATTAGGTCCCCAGAATAGACAAATTCATAGAGACAGAAAGAATAGAGGATATCAGGGGCTGAGGGTGGGGGACAGCTATTGTTTAACAAGTACAGAGTTTTTGTTTGGATAATGAAAAGGTTTTTGTGTATAGATGGTGGTAATGGTTACACAGCACTACTTAGGATTTTCTATAATAAGAGATCATACATATCATCTTTGAATAGAGATAGTTTTACTTCTTTCTTTCCAATCTTGATGCCTTTTATTTTATTTCCTTTCTTAATTGTCCTGGTCAGAGTCTCCATTAAAATGTTATAAAACTGTTAAGAGTGGACATCTTTGTTTTGTTTATGATCTTAGGGGGAAAATATTCAATCATTCACTATCAAGTATGATGTTAGCTGTGAGTTTTTCATAGATACTCCTTAGCATATTCAGAATATTTCCTTCTATTCCTAGTCTATTAGATGTTTTTACCACAAAAGGTGCTGGATTTTGTCAAGTGCTTTTTCTGCAGTCACTGAGATAATAATGTGTTGGGTTGTTTTTTTTTTTCTTCTTTCTGTCATTCTATTGATATGGTAGATTATTTTAATTACTTTTCAGATATTAAATCAACCTTGCATTGTTGGAATACATCATATTTGGTCAAGATGCATAATCCTCTTTTACATGTTGCTGGATTCAGATTGCTAGTCTTTTGTTGAGGATCTGACCGTTGAATTTTATAAATTGATTTTTTAATATCTATGAAGTAGATTATGAGTTTTCTCTTTGAGCTCTTAATATGGTGAATTATATTGATAATTTTCCTGACATAAAAACATCCATTTGATAGTGATGTATTATTTCAGTATTCAACTGGAGTCTATTTATTAATATTTTATTTAGTATTTTTGTATCAACTTTTATAAATGAAATTAGTATATAACATTTTGTGTTAAATTTTTCAGTACTCTTACTTTTCTATTAACTTTATTTAAAAATTTCCAACCTTTTTTGACGTCATCAAAATGGAGGCATGGGGTGAGTCTCTGTAAAGCTCCCCTGAAATTTACAACTAATGAACAACAAAAACTCCACAAAGGACTCCCTGCACAGCAGACAGGCAAGATGAAGAGGCCCACTACAGAATTCACCTCAAGGTGGGCAAATCGCGCGAGCTGAGGAGGAGGAAAGGGAGAAGTGCGGAGATGAAGTAGAGAGGGTGCAGGATGCAGACCTAGCTCAGTGCTCCGAGCTCGCTGCATCCCAGAACTACCGCAGCTGCAGGAGAGGGAAGAACTCGGACTGCTAGGGTTCTGCTTATGGCCCACAGGGCTGAGGGGGCAGCATATAACACGGTTGAACCCAATGCTCACGGCAGAGACCTTGGAGCAAAGACTGAGGGAAGAAGCCTGAAAACGGTGGTTAAGCCCTCACTGCCAAGCAGAGAGCAGAAGCCTTAGGCACTGAGACTAGCCGCCCCCTCCCTACCCTCCCAGAGCTCACCCCGCCCCCACCTGCCAGGTGCTAGAAGCGAAACAGTAGCAGTGTCAGATCAAAAGAACAGAATATTTGCTGTTCTGAGAACTGTGGACTGCAGACACAGATTCGCAGCCCAACTGGTTCCGGCAAAGGAGAGGGAGCTGTGGAAGCAGTATCAGCTGTGGTGGTGGTTGCCGCCATTGCTCTGGGCCACCTCTCACAAATCACCCTGCCTCTGGCCCCACCTCTGTGGGTGGATCCCTGCAGGAGTAAACAGAACTGCTGAAACACACGGGCTCTAAATCTGGTGCAGGAAGAGCTTTGGAACTTCAAAAACTCTCCGCATACCCACTGGGACACTGCACCCTGTGACCCAGGTAAACTATTAACAGAGGAGAAGCCCATCTCCCAGGGAATCCCTCCATTGTGTGAGAAGCTGGAATAGTGCAGAGAAAACATAGCACTACCGTGTAAGAGAGGAAAAAAAAGGCTGCAGTCAGAGAGAAAATAAAATATTCTACCAACAAGTACTGGAAAACAAAAGAAAGACATCTTCCTATCAACCTGTTGCAGAAGCCACTCCTGTAGATATCTAGGATGAGAAATAATAAATCAGTAATTGCTATGAACAACCAAGGCAATAAGACAGCACAGAAAGAAAGTGAAAAGTCTCCAAAAAAGGAACTTAAAGATATGGAAATATGTGACTTAAATGACAGAGAATTCAAGATTGCAGTTCTGAAAAAACTCAACAAGATACAAGAAAACACAGAAAGGCAGTTTAATGAACTCAGAAACACAATCAAAGAACAACATGAGCATTTTACGAAAGAGATTGAAATTTTGAAAAAAGAACCAAATAGAATTTCTAGAGATTAAGAACTCAATAGAAGAAATTAAGAATGAAATAACCAGCTTAGGTAGTCGAGTTGACCAGATGGAGGAAAGAATCAGTGACATCAAAGATAGAAACCTGGAAATTACACAGATGGAAGAAGAAAGAGACTTGAGACTTCAAAGAAATGAAAGAACTCTACAAGAACTTTCTGACTCCACCAGAAAGAGCAATATAAGAATAATGGGCATACCAGAAGGAGAAGAAAGAGAGAAGGGAACAGAGAATACATTTAAACAAATAGTCGATGAGAACTTCCCAAACTTGTGGACAGAACTTGATCCTCTAATCCAAGAAGCAAATAGAACACCTAATTATACCCAATCCCAACAGGCCTTCTCCAAGGCACATTGTATTGAAGCTGTCTAAAATCAACGACAAAGAAAGAATCCTCAAGGCAGCCAGGGAAAAGAAGACGGTAACCTACAAAGGAAAGCCCATTAGATTATCATCAGAGTTTTCAGCAGAAACTCTACAAGCCAGGAGGGAGTGGAACCAAATATTCAAACTATTGAAAGAGAGCAATTATGAGCCAAGAATAATATATCCAGCAAAGATATCTTTGAGATATGAAGGAGGAATAAAGACCTTTCCAGACATACAGAAGCTGAGGGAATTTTCTAATACATGACCTGCACTACAAGAAATACTAAAGGAGGCTATTCGACCACCATCAACAGGGACAATTTGTGGCAACCAAAACATAAAAAGGGGGAGAGTAAAGGCCTGAACCGGAATATGGGAATGGAGAAAGTAAGCATGCTGAAGAAAATGGATACTCTAAATATCAAACTTTCTTTTACATAAACTTAAGGGTAAACCCTCAAAAAAAATCCAGAACTGAAATATATACTGTACTAAAGGAAGAAACAGAGGGAAACATCATAGAATACCACCACACAGAAATAATAGACAACAACAAAAAGGCAAAGAAACAATGGAGACACAGCCTTACCAGAAAACTAAAGATAGAATGACAGGAAATTCTCACATATCAATAATCACCCTAAATGTAAATGAACTTAACTCGCCAATAAGAAGGCACAGAGTAGCAGATTGGATCAAAAAACTAAACCCAACCATATGCTGTCTCCAAGAGACACATCTCAGCTACAAGGACAAGCATGGACTCAAAGTGAAATGGTGGAAATTGACACTCCAAGCAAATGGTACCCAGAGAAAATCAGGTGTAGCCATAATGATATCAGATGAAACAGACTTCAGGGTGAAAAAGATAACAAGAGACAAAGATGGACATTTCATAATGGTAAAGGGAACTATACAACAAGAAGACATGACAGTCATCAATATTTATGCCCCCAATCAGGGAGCACTGAAATATACCAAGCAACTACTAACAGAAATAAAGGGAGAAATTGACCAAAACACAATTATACTACAGGACTTAAATACATCATTGACAGCTATGGATAGATCATCCAAACAGAAAATAAATAACAAAATAGCAGCCCTAAATGACACATTAGCTGAAATGGACATAATTGACATATATGAAGCACTTCATCCTAAAACATCAGACTATACATTCTTTTCTAGTATACATGGAACATTCTCAAGGATAGACCATATGTTGGGACATAAAATCAGCCACAGCAAATTTAAGTAGATTGAAATCATACCAAGCATATTCTCTGATCACAAGGCTTTGAAATTGGATATCAACTGCAAAAAGAAAGCAGGAAAAAACACAAATACGTGGAGATTAAACAACATACTTTCAAAGAATGACTGGGTCAAAGAAGAAATTAGAGGAGAGTTCAAAATTTACATAGAAACAAATTACAATGAAAATACAACCTACCAAAATTTTTGGGATGCAGTGAAATCAGTTTTAAGAGGGAAATTTATATCATTACAGGCCTATCTCAAGAAACAAGAAAAATCCCAAATAAACAACCTCATGTTACACCTTAAAGAACTAGAAAAAGAACAAATGAAACCCAAGGTCAGCAGAAGAAAGGAAATAACAACAATCACAGCAGAATTAAATAAAATAGAGAAAAAAAGACAATAGAAAAAATTAATGTGACAAAGAGCTGGTTCTTTGAAAAGATTAACAAAATTGACAAACCCTTGGCTAGACTCACTAAGATAAAAAGAGAGAAAACACTAACAAAATCAGAAACGTAAAAGGGGAAGTTATCACGGACACCACAGAAATACAAAGGATCATCCAAGAATACTATGAAGGACTATATGCCACCAAATTCAATAACCTAGAAGAAATGGACAAGTTCTTAGAAACATACAGCCTTCCAAGGCTAAACCATGAAGAACTGGAAAATCTAAACAGACTGATCACCAGTAACGAAATTGAATCAGTCATCCAAAACCTTCCCAAAAGCAAAAGTCCAGGACCAGATGGCTTCACTAGTGAATTCTACCAAACCTTCAAAGAGGATCTGATACCAATCCTGCCCAAACTCTTCCAAAAAATTGAAAGAGAAAGTACTCCCTAACTCATTTTATGAGGCCAACATTACCGATACCAAAACCTGGTAAGGACAACACAAGAAAAGAAAACTATAGACCAATATCTCGGATGAATACAGATGCAAAAATCCTCAACAAAATTCTAGCAAATCGAATACAACCAAGCATTAAAATGATTATTCATCACCACCAAGTGGGGTTCATCCCTGGGGCACAAGGATGGTTCAACATCTGCAAATCCATCAATGTGATACATCACATAAACAAAATACAGGACAAAAATTATATGATTATATCAATTGATGCAGAAAAAGCACTTGACAAGATACAAAATCCATTTATGATTAAAACACTCAATAAAATAGGTATAGAAGGAAAATACCTTAACATAATAAAGGCCATATATGATAAACCCTCAGTTAATCTCATAATTAACGGTGAAAAACTGAAGCCTTTTGCTCTACATTCAGGAACATGACAGGGCTGTCCCCTATCACCTCTGCTTTTCAACATAGTGTTGGAAGTCCTTGCCAGAGCAATCAGGCAAGAGAAAGAAATAGAAGGCATCCAAATTGGGAATGAAGAAGTTAAATTATCACTCTTTGCAGATGACATGATGCTATATATAGAAAACCCTAAAGACTCCACCAAAAAGCTATTAGAAACAATAAAGGAATACAGTAAAGTTGCTGGCTACAAAATCAACGTACAAAAGTCCATTGCATTCCTAACAATGAGATCTCAGAAAAAGAAATACAAAAAACAATTCCTTTTGCAATTACAGCAAAAATAATAAAATACCTAGGAATAAACTTAACCAAGGATGTGAAGGACCTATATGCTGAAATCTCTAAGACATTTTTGAAAGAAATTGAAGAAGACACAAAGAAATGGAAAGACATTCCGTGCTCATGGATTGGAAGAATCAACATAGTTAAAATGGCCATATTACCCAAAGCAATATACAGATTTAATGCAATCCCCATCAAAATCCCAATGGCATTTTTTAAAGAAATAGAACAAAAAATCATCAGATTTGTTTGGAACCACAAAAGACCCCAAATAGCCAAAGCAATCTTAAGAAAAAAGAACAATACTGGAGGTATCACACTCTGACTTTAGCTTGTACTACAGGGCTACAATAATCAAAACAGCATTGTATTGGCAGAAAAACAGACAAATAGGCCAATGGAATAGAATTGAGAACCCAAAAATAAAACCACATAAATATGGACAGATAATTTTTGACAAAGAAGCTAAAAACATACAATGGAGGAAAGAGAGCCTCTTCAATAAATGGTGCTGAGAGAATTGGATAGCCACGTGCAAAAGAATGAAACTGGACTGCTATCTGTCACCATGTACCAAAATTAATTCAAAATAGATCAAGGACTTAAGCATAAGACCTGACACAATAAACTGCATAGAAGAAAACATAGGTACTAAACTTATGGACCTTGGGTTCAAAGAGCATTTTATGAATTTGACTCCAAAGGCAATGGAAGTGAAAGCTAAAATAAACGAATGGGACTATATGAAACTTAAAAGCTTCTGCACAGCAAAAGAAACCATTGACAAAATAAAGAGGCAACCAATTGAATGGGAGAAGATTTTTGCAAACAGTGCCGCCGATAAGAGGCTAATATCCAGAATATACAAGGAACTCATGCAACTCAACAACAAAAAAACAAACAACCCAATTGAAAAATGGGCAGAGGACCTGAAGAGACATTTCTCCAAAGAGGACATACAAATGGCAAATAGACATATGAAAAAATGCTCAACATCACTAATCATCAGAGAAATGCAAATAAAAGCCACAATGAGATATCACCTCACCCCAGTCAGAATGGCTATCATCAACAAGGCAAATAGTAACAAGTGATGGAGAGGCTGTGGAGAAAAAGGAGCCCTCATACACTGTTGGTGGGAATGCAGACTGGTGCAGCCATTATGGAAGGCAGTGTGGAGGTTCCTCAAAAAATTACAAATAGAATTACTGTATGACCCAGCAATCCCTCTCCTGGGTATCTATCCAAAAAATCTGAAAACATTTATCCATAAAGACACGTGTGCTCCAATGTTCATTGCAGCTTTGTTTATGGTGGCCAAGACATGGAAACAACCAAATGTCCTTCGATAGATGTATGGATAAAGAAGTTGTGGTATATATACACCATGGAATACTATTCTGCGGTAAGAAAAGATGATATAGGAACATTTGTGACAACATGGATGGATCTTGAGAGTATAATGCTAAGTGAAATAAGTCAGACAGAAAAAGCAGAGAACCATATGATTTCACTGATATGTGGGATATAAACCAAAAACAAGAAAAGAACAAGACAAACAAATGAGAAACAGAAACTCATAGACACAGACAATAGTTTAGTGGTTACCAGAGGGTAAGGCGGGTGGGGGTGGGAGATGAGGGTAAGGGGGATCAAATATATGGTGATGGAAGGAGAACTGACTCTGGGTGGTGAACACACAATGGGATTTATAGATGATGTAATACAGAATTGTACACCTGAAATCTATGTAATTTTACTTACAATTGTCACCCCAATAAATTAAAAAAAAAAGACATACTTAAAAAAAAAATTCAACCTTTGTTATTTTTTTCTTTTTTTAGGCTATAGAACAACTTAAGTAGTATTAAGTTTTCTCTTTATTAAAATGTTTGGGCAGATTCATCTATGAACATTACTTGTCTTGGTCCTTTTGTTTGTAGGGAGGTGAGGACAACAGGGATTACATGGCTGATAATCTGATAACCTAGGTTGTTTATGTACATTTCTTATTTCTTTTTGATCAACGAAGTTTGAATATAATCTTTGTGTAATCTACTTTGTATAACTACAGACCCCTTGCAAATATCTAGCATGATATCCTTATATGTTATAACATTTTCAAAATCCATTTATTTTTATTTGTAGTTGATACAATTTAGGTCGTCACTACTATAATTTTTGTCTCATTATTTGTTAATAGTGACAGCTGGAGGTTGGCATATACTAGTAACAGGCCATATGAACAACTCCCAGAAATCCAGGATATTGCCTTTCTCCTATTCACAAGCCCCTGACTTAAGCAAAGATTATCTCTACAAAACTATTCAGGAGAAGTCACATGAGTCTGGAAATTGCTCAATACTGGTGAAGAAACTCTGGTTGTTGCTCATTTAGAAACTGAATTTTTAAATCAGGCTTCATATTGACAACAAAGAATCAAAACAACAATGCCAGTGAGACAATTTTTAAATGAGAAATAAAGATGTAAATGTTCCTTGCATTGATAATTAAGAGGAGCTATTTTGGAAGAGCAAAGTGGTCTCCTTTCTGAAACCTGATTTAGGATCAATTCCTGAAAGTTTCTTTTCCTGAAGGAACCTGTTGTTCATATTCCCACCAAGTTGCAAAATGTTAAGCCTTAAAATTCTGTAATTTTATCCTAATTATTTTTTAATAATTTTGATTCATGCTTGATTCATTTTTTAAATGTATTTTTTTATCAATCATGTGGCCTCAACATTTAAAAAATCAAATTCTCAGCAAGTGCTTCCTTGGGGTTTTCAAATGCAGCACTATCAAAAGTCTAGGAAAAGTGACCCATGAACCCAGGCATTCAACAAAACTTGAAAATACAGAAGTAAAACTTTCCAGAGCAGCCTGGGCTGCCTGGATTCTGACAAAAGTTTCAGGGGTACACAGAAAGGAAACACATTTCACCCAAACATAAGGAATAAGAGTTGGTGAAGTAGTCTGGATAGTCCCTTCTTGATCTGAAAGGAGAAGCAGAAAAACTAAACTAGGAAGGGATAGCTAGTTTAGTGTTCTAATAGTTAGGGTGTGGGTGGCATCTTGGGATACCTGAGTTGAAGATGTGGAATTTCTTGATAGATTAAGTCAAATTACAAATGAGGGGAGAGGTAAAAGTATGGTCAGAGGGAACTAATGATAAAATGTTGAAACTTTCTAAACATTTGATGACTTCCCTCCTCCTCACCCATTTTTAGCATTTTCTTTTCTTAATTGAGCTTTCTCAGTCATATATTCTAATGATTATCCTTAGAGTTTTTAAACACTTAGTTAAATTGTATTTTCTTAATATCTAGAACTAATGTGACTTCAATCGTTTTCCTAAACAAGACACTTAGCATGTGTTTATTTCCCCTTTTCCTTCACAAAACCTACTCTACCTCACCCAAGCTGTCCACCCCTGAGTTGATATAGTCTAGGATTTAAATTATATATTACTATTGCAGTTTTATGACTGACATGAATTTATTGAAATGAATTTAAATGTATGTTGCTGTTTCCTTTGTTTCTATAATCCAAAGTTTTCTCTTGGGTTCATTTTTATTGTGTTGTAGTATATTCTGAAGTAATTCTTTCTAAATGGTTTCTTTGGTGATAAATGTTCTGACAACATGAAAACATTTTATTTTTTTCCCCTCATATTTGAATGATTCCTTGGCTATGTACTGAATTGCTGGTTTAAAGCCATGTTTTCCTCATAATTTTGATTCTATACCAATAATGATTTAGTATGTTCAGTTTTATGTTGGGAATTCTGTTTTCAATTTTATTCTCATTTTTTTTCTTCAGGTAATTTTAATTGCTTTCTTTTAATTTGCTTTTGATGCTTCATCTTTATTCTTGCTGCTTTAAAATTACATATGTATGCTGTGTTTCCCCAAAAATAAGACCTAGCCAGACCATCAGCTCTAATGCGTCTTTTGGAGCAAAAATTAATATAAGACCCGGTATTACATTATATTACTTATATTATACTATATTATATTATATTATATTATATTATATTATATTATATTAAAGACCCTGTCTTATATAAGACCCAGTCTTATTTTAATATAATTTAAGACTGGCTCTTATATAATATAATATTATAAAATTAATATAAGACCAGATCTTATATAATATATAAGACTCTATTAAGACCCGGTCTTATATTAATTTTTGCTCCAAAAGATGCATTAGAGATAATGGTCCAGCTAGGTCTTATTTTCAGGGAAACACAGTGATTATGTATATGTCTACGAGTGCATCTTTTCCATTTATTCAGCCAACTAGTACTTGGTAGACTCATATAATCTAAAGATTTGTGTGTTTATGTAGGTCGCACATCCAGTTTCTTAATTTTTTTTGGTACTTCCTCTACTTTATTTTTCTCTATTCTTCTGGAACTTCCAATCAAAGGACATTAGCACTTCTGGGTTTTTCCTCTAAGTTTTAAAATTTTATTTAGTAGCATTTTCTTTGCCCATTTCTTGCTATATTCTTAGAGAATTCATTAAATTAGCCTTTCATCTCCACAAATTACTTTTTGATTCTCTCAGTGCTTTCATATAGTGGGTTTTGTTTGTTTAATTTCACTTTTTTTAACTTCCAAAAATGCATGAGTTTTTTATTGTTATATGTGTATTTTTAATTACATTTGTTATCATTATTTAAACTACCCCCCCCCCTTGTTCTATTAACTTTGCTTCATCAAGTATTAGCTGTTCTATTTTTTTTTGAATTACGTATTAATTTTTGTGGTGATTTTTCTTCCTCTCAAATATTTGATGATTTCTGGTTGTATGCCAATATTTGTAACTGAGATTCTCTGTTGGCTCTGTGTTTGAATGCCGTAAATGTTATCAAAGCTTGCTTTTAATTATTTTTAGGGAAAGTGTGGATATACTAATGGTAGGGTTTACCAGTTACTTGTTTCAAGGTATGAGAGAGCCATATTATTTGGGGATGTTTCTAGCCACCCAGAGCACAAAACTTCTTTAGCCTAAATTATAATTTCTCTTCCAAATTGCTATTTGTTGCTTAATAAAAGTAGAAGAAACGAGGCTAATTCTTTTGGCTGCACTTACTATGGTACCCCAATATTATCCTGCTATTACCCTGGGAGTCACTTTTTCTCACCGTATGTCACCTCTAACTCTGTGGCACCTTTGCACATGCTGTTACCTTTTGTAAAAGACTTACTATACAAGTTGGGGCCTGTGGGTTCATTTTCAATCTGACACTAGTACCTCTTCTCATTCCAGAACTGCTCATAGTTTCTAGTTCAAGAAAAACACTTTTCTTGTTTTCCAACACCAATATGTGGATATTTGTATGTGTGTATGTGTGTGTGAAGGGGGTTGTCACATAATCTTACTAGGGTTTAAGGTTGTCAACATTCTTGTTTTCCACATTATGTGTGTGTGTATACATATAAAATAAGAATATTAATAAATCAACATTTTCCCCCAAGGGTTTAAGATTATAAGAAAAGATGGGTTATATGCTCATACGCTCAAAAGACTTCTGCAATCTCTTGGTAACGTAATGTAAACCCAATAAATCCTAATTTTTTAAAAAAATAATCTTTATTATTTAGAGCAGTTGCAGATTCACAGCAAAATTGGGTGAAAGGTACAGCGATTTCCCATCTACCCAGTGCCCCCACACATACACAGCGTCCCCCGTTATCAGCATCCCCCAGAGTGGTACATTTGTCATATTGATGAACCTATATTGACACATATTTATCACTCAAAGTCTATAGTTTACATTAGGCTTCACTGTTGGTGTTGTACATTATATAGGTTTGGACAAGTGCATAATGACATGTATCTATCATTATACTATCACACAGAGTAGTTTCACTGCCCTAACAATCTGTGCTCCCCCTATTCCTCCCTCTGTCCCCCCTCACCCCAGACAACCACTGATTCTATTACTTTCTCCATAATTCTGCTTTGTCCAGAATGCCATATAGTTGGAATCATACAATATATAGATTTTTCAGATTAGTTTCTTTCATTTAGTAACAATCCTAAAATTTTTAGCCTTTAAAAATGTTAAGTCATGTACCAAATTGGTTTTCCTTCTCAAGTTGCACTCCCATTTTATTTCAGCTTCCACTCTCCAACTAAACCTTTCCATATCCATATTCTTGCTGAGACTGAGATCAGGAATGCAGCAGGATTGGTGATTCAGTGAGGGACAAAATGGGCACAGAATTCTGTATTAGATAGGATAAACTGGTTATGCTGCAGTAACAATCCACCCCCAAAGTGTAATGGACTAAAATAGAAATCGTTTAATTACCACTCAAAATACATATCCACTGAGGTTTATCGTAGTAACGTAGAGGCCAGAAACACAGAGCAGTCACCACCTAGAGCATGGCTATTCTTTATGTTAAAAGGAAAGAGAGCTTCGCAGTGGCAATGAAAGGCTCTGGCCCAGAGTGACCTACATTCGTTGCTCCTGCTCACAGCTCATGGCCTCTAGTCATGCCACCACATGGGGACTAACAAATGCAATCCTATTCAGAATACAACATTACATCAAAATTTACATATGCCATTAAACTGCGAAACCTGGGGTCAGCACGTGTTCTTAAATGTTATATGCTGCCATCACTTCTTGGACATTCTGATAGAGACTTATACCTTCTATTGAGATTCATTACAAGTGACGCAAAATGGTGAATGTTTTTATGTTACTGTAGAGGCAGGAAAAAATTTGAGACAATGTCACAGAATAAAATAATTTTGTAGAATCTTAGAAATAGAAGGAATTTTAGCCACCATATAATTCCACCCAGCTAATACTTTTAGCTATTGTATACATTTATATGTAGGTACATACATATTTATATTTATGTGTATGTATATATATATATATATATATGCATATGCACAATCTGATATGGATATATATATATATATATATATATATATATATACACACACAAAGGAATTAGCATTACTTATTCCTTTGGAATCACATACACACATATGTATTCAACAAATATTAAGCATCATATAAGATGCTCTGCTGAGTTCTGTGGATGGGGATTCTTATTATTTTTATACACTTTCTGCTATTAGAAAACACATAACTCTTTGCTCAAATACAATCTGTTTTATCCATGCAAGATCTGGCTTGTATAACAAGCCAAGGTAAAGGGAAAACTTCAGTTCTCATCTCCTCTAGCTAGATCACGAGTTCTTGAGTTGAAGCATATTAATTAAGATAATGTTTCATGTGTTCTCATTGTCTACACATTAACTTCTTCGCATAGATGCCTAGAACCCAGATGGGACTGAGTGAAAAGTTTTGAGCTTAAATATCATCAGTAATAATTTCAAATATTGCAATAAAATATTTGAAAATTAAATATTAAACTTGAACGTAAAGGTAAAATTTTAGTCAGAATGAAAGTGACAAAAATAATTCAAATATAACAAGGCCTACCATTTTATGTGAAAAGGCTTAACCTTTGAGAAATTTCATGTTTAATAAATGTGAAAGAATATAAAACCAAGTTGATAAAACTGCAAAATCTGTATTCTTTCACTGTGCAAAAATATAGCAGAGATAACACTGGGTGATCACACACTGTCTCTCCTACGCTTAAGGGAAGACCACATTTCCTAAACTCCCCTAAAGTTGACACTATATGACTGAGTGTGGACAACAGGATGTGGGTGGAATTCTTGCAGGCCACTTCCTAGGCCTGGCCTTAAAGTCCTTTTGGGACCTTCTAATTCTCTCTTCCTCTGTCACAGTAACCTCTGAGCTCATGTGTTCTGGGTGGTCCAGCAACAAAATGACAAGCTTCAGTCAACCTGGGCTTCTCCACTTCACACTAACCCTTACTGGGCATCTAATGAGAGGAAAAAAAGAAAAATTAAATTAAAATTAAAAAATATATATATAGTTGTTGTCAATAAGATTCTGGAGCTATTTTGTAACTGCAACATTATCTATTCTGTCCTGACTAAAACATCTAGTTTAAAATAGAGTTTTGCCCATAATTCAATTACAATCTATGAATTGGGGACAAAATATCTCAATGGCCGACACAAATAAGAAATAAATCTAGATTTTTGGTTTTAAAAACATATAAGTACATTAGATAATATTTTATGAAAATACATTGGTCCTTTTAAACAATTATTTTGGGGATTTGGGGGAAAAATTTAAATAGACAAAAGTCAGTATTTTTAAATTTGTAAGGATGTAATACTAACTTTATATTCTAAACTTTATTACTTTTTTCAAACAGTTAAGCAACAGAGTATTATAATTGGGCATTTGCCATGTATAAGCTAAGTCTGCAAGTACTTTAAAATGTGAAACATCTATAGAATTTTGGGAGAAACTGGCAAAATTCTTTGACATTTATTTTATCTCCAACCATTAAGTACATTGTTCAAATAGATTGCCTGACTCAGATCTAATCTGATCCAATATGCTTTATTTGACCTAGTGATCTTTCCATCTTCTACAGTTATGTCAATTTTATGACATATCAAGGAAAGAACTTCAAGTCTTTCCTGCAGAGAAACTGACAGTATTTTTGCATTAAAATACTCGAGAGCTTTTATTTATTACATTAACAGAAAACAGAAGAAAATTTGCATTTTGAGTGCTATGGAAAAAGATCCCAAAGTCATCAGTTGCTCTGAGCAACATATTGTATATGTTACCACATGACAATTGAGACACATACTCATTTGTTAATCTCTGCAGTGGCAGCTCTTGCCATTCTGGATGGAACAAACCTTATTCCAAGAAGTTCCTTTGAAAAAGGTTAAGGGTGATAGCCTTATTATGACTACAGATCAGAACAATTTTCTGCTCCGCTTGGAATTATGCATGTGAACACATAGAGCTGCCAGTAGCTTGTAAAATGTCTTTATGCAAATTGAAAAAGGCACTCCTTCTGGGCAGACAAATTAGAAAGAGGGACTGCCTGACAGTGTACCTTTGTAGATTGTATAAACTCTACAACAACACACAGTAGCCCTGCGGACATTTTTAAAGACGGGCTTGATGACTGACAATGTATGATATTTATTTACAGACTATTTATTATCAGTGTTAGTCAATTCTAAGAAGGTCAGAATATAATTACAAAAATCAGGTTTCTATTTTCTTTCTAAGGATTCATGGGGGACATCTATCTTAAGTATTGCTGCTTAGCATAGCTGTATACCTCCTGAGAAAATAGCTCATTCTAGTTTGCTCTTTAACTGCTAAGAAGTTAAGAATCAAAATGTTGATCCACTCTGTAGTAGTCAGGACTCTTGGTTGCAAGTGATGAAAACCCAACTCAAACTGACTTGAGGAAAAAGGAAGATTGATTGCTTCGAAAGGTTTCTCAACCTCAGCACACCTGACATTTTGGATCAGATGAGTCTTTGTTATGGAGGTTGAGGAGGGGGGCTGTCCCATCCATTTTAGGTGTTTAGAGCATCCCTGACCTCTACGTAGTAGATGCCAGTAGCACCACTCCCCTAGTACAACCAAAATGTCTCCGGACATTACAAAGTGTCCTTTGGGAGGAACTGTCCTCAGTTGAAAGCCACTGGGTCAGATAACTAAAAGTTCCAGGTATCAAAATAGTTTCAGACAGGATCACACTTATATCTAAACAAAAGGGACCCAGTGCAGGATAGTTTGCTACCAGCTCAACAACTCGGAGGATTGTGTGGTGTGGGAAGAGTACCTCTTTATGCATATCTCCATGGAAAGTTCCAGGTAGGGCTCTCTCTGTCAGAGATCATGTCAGGACCATCCCTGGAGCCAGTGTCCAGTGAGCCCTACGCAAACTGCAAAAGACAAATGAAGTCTTGCTCCAGGAAAAAGGGGCATATAAAGAAGTTGGACAGGCATAACCAACAAATGTCTGCTAAGAATGTACATCATTTTAAAGCAGATATTTATTGAGCAACATTTAGGTTCTAGGAATAGAAGGGCGAACAAAATGCTTGTGTTAGGCATTTTGCATGTTATTTCTTAATCTGATCCTCTTTCCTAATTGTGGCCACGCAGCAGCCTACCGTCTGTCTCCTCGTACCTGCCACCAAAGAAAGGAGAGTCTGTGAGATGGATCCTTTCAGGGACTTTGCTTCACCTTTGTGTTTGCACCTTATGTCTCCCTGTTTGGTCCCAGAAAGATGGCTAGTCAGCCAATGACGAGTAAGATTCCCCATGAGGGGGACAACTCAAGCCAGGCGCAGTCGAGTGGGGACCAACAGGAGAAACGACGAGGTTCATAGAGGTGAGCACAGCCCCCCACCTTCCCCAGGCTAAGGAAAGCCTCTGCCTCTGTGGCTGCATTTCTTCCCAAAACCTGCAAGGGAAGTGATTCAATGATGTGTTCTCCATCTATTCATATGCATATAGGTTTTGTCCCTTGGGGAAGTACAAACATCCTGAGATTTATGGTTCTGCTGCCTGCAGGCAAGGGTGATTGGCTTGACTCAGTTTCCTATTATAGTGTATAGGATTCACAGATCTTGAGATAGAGAAACGTTATCTCCTTTACTTCCCCACCTAACTAATAAAAGCTAATGCATAGGCCCAATTTGGGGCGTCCAATCCTTGAGACTCGGGTTCCCTTGGCCCTGTTTATAATGTTATTGACTACTGTCTTTTCTTAACCCTGCGCCGCCCTCTTCTCTCCCCACAACTCTCGCTGTGTGGGATGCGACACCTAATGTCTTCATTTATTTATTTTTTATCTTGTATATATGTCACGAAGCTGCTAAAATTACTTTCTGGAAATAGGGGACATAGACAAAGTATAAGTAACTGTATGTTGTAGTAAAACAGTAGTTGTAGAAGACGATCAACTCATAATGAGTCCCATTCTGCTTTATGCATTGTGACATCACTTCGGATTCCTTCTTCACCAGACTAACCAGTTTTTAAGATCTCTTCTTGTCTTCAGGTGAAAGCCTTGCTCATACCCTCTCTCACTTCTGTCCTGGTGCTTGTATGCGGGAAGGTAAACTGACTTCTCTCTCCCTCCTTTAAATCTCACTAACAGTCTGCAAAATATCTGGTAAGGTTGCTGTATCAGTGAGTTCCAGTTAGGACTGCAAGTGACAGCAGTATCAAAATATAGGTGACTTAAATCAAATAGAAGTTTCATTTTCTCATATATAAATGTCTCAAATTGACTATCTAGTAGTTCTAGAATACTTGTTCACAAAATTAGTGGCCTGGTCTCTTTTTAACTTTCTGTTCTGTTGTGTGAGTCTTCAGTAACCCAAATTCTATGATGGTCCAAAATGGCTTATGGAACTCAACTGTTATTTTCCAGACAGCAGGAAGGAGGAAGTATGAGGAAGGGAATAGCCCTTTCTTTTATGGGCATTTTCTGAAATTACACACACACTACTGCCACTTCCATCCATTGACTTGCAATCACTCACATGGGCCTTCTTAGCTACAAGGAGCTTCTCCTATCAAAGAAGAGTAGAACTGATGTTGAAGGGCTGCCAAGAGTATCTGGCTCATTGGGTTCATATCCTGGTGGCTCCAGGCTTTACAAAGTTGACCTTGGGGTGGTCAAAGTTCAGGGCAGGGTGGTGTGTCACTTAGAATTCACACAGGAAAACAGAATCATTCTATGTCTTATAGGAATGATGGGGTTAATATAGGAATTAAGGACTGCGGGATTGCAGGAAAAGCTGCATGAGTGAAGATAAGGAAGGCTGAAGCTGAAGATGGTTGAAACAGTCACTGTAGATCTCATTTGAGGACCCAAATTTGGTAGTTGTCAAAAGTTTCATGGGTAAACTGCTGAAATTCTCCAGTGGCTCTGGGAAAGTTCCTGCTAAACATCTCAGTCTGTATAGTTACGTGGGCATCCCTAAGAAGCCTTGAGAGTCTCTGTTACCTCATATCCACCCAGGTGACATGCCAAAAATTCCTAAAAATAATAACCTCTCCTCTCTTCCATCTTCTATGTCTTGCATTCCTTTCATTGACAAACTCTGACCTAGAACAATATTGGAAGGGGATTCTGGGAAGTGTCATCTTTGGAGATAGAAATGATGTTGAATCGACAATAGACAATCAGATATAGAAGGTCTGAATATCATTTATCACCAAATATGCCTCACTAGGTTCTATCAGAATCCTGGCCACAGGCAAGCAATTAAGATGGATTATAATACTCTGAAAAACGAATCATACTGTTATGACTTCTAATGTTCAATACCCCAGCACTCCTTCTTTTGTCAGAAAGGAAAGGTTATGGTATAGTGTGAGACTGCTCAGTGACAGGTCCAGGTTTACTTCAGTCATTCAAAATTACTTATAAGCTGTGAGACCGGGCAACGCTCTGTGCCAACTTGTGTGACCTTGGGCAAGTTCCTTAACTTCTTTGCATCTTGGTTCCGCTTCTTCCATTAAAAATAGGGTAAACACTTAAATGTAGAATACATTTAAAGATACAATAAAATAGCCCATGAAAAGAAAAACACTCAGGCCAATGCTTAATATGTAGTAAAAGTTCTTTTCACACCCATAACTCATTTTCATCAAAAAGATTCTGCTGCTGTGCATTGTGGTACTCAGTCCAATACCAGAAAGACACATCATTTTGGGCTGACACCAAATTACATTCTTATACCAAGTAATATACATTGTTTGTGAAATACTGTTTCAATATAAGGATTTTCAATGATAGGACTGATTTTTTCTGTGAGTAAAAGCTTTCTGGCACTGGGAAGAAGCTGACTAACCATCTATCAGAGATGTGTTGTAATTAATTCTTGTGCTGGTTTGTTGGCAAAAGCAGATGAATTAAAAAGTAACTTTGAACTCTGAGATCCAAGTGATATACCTTCATAGTTTGTCTATTTTCATTTTATCTTATTTCCAAGGATAATTTCAGGCCACTATTTCCCTGTTAGTTTAAAGGAGATGTAATTTTTTGAAGAGGTGAGGAACAGGAGAGCAAAAGTGCAGGCAGAAGTTGCAAGTAAGACGTTGAGACGATGAGGTAGGGAAAGACATTAAGGAATAGGATGAGATTCTCTCTTGTGGTCACCTATTTTACTAAGAGGTTAAAAACTCACATGCCTCCAAGCAGGGAACATATATGAGAGAAGGGGACCAGGGAAGCACTTTGGGAAACTGGTGGCTCCCGTACTCTATAGTGGCAGCTCTGCAGTACCCAGTTCTAGTGGATTGTTGTCAGGTTAGGACTGTATACTTAGAGCTTTTGTTGAAACCAGTACACTTTTTTTTTTAAAAATACCATGTTAGTCAAATCCAGGCCATAGGTCACCAGCTTTCAAACTTTGATTTTAGACTTAATTCAGCAAATGGAACACAGCTCCGTTTAAGTGCCAAAATGTGCAGGAATGTTCCTCTAGATTATTCAAGTCTAAAAATGAACTCAAAAATTTGCCCAGATATCTAGGAAAATAAATCAGTCTCTTAGATTCTATCCGATATTTCCCTTTTTGGGATTTATAAAACAAAGTTATTTTCTATATGCAGTCAAATAGGAGGGAAAATTGGATTGCTGCTAGCAACTGTGCCCCACAACCGTGGTTACAGTTCTGAGGGGTGAAACAAGGTGGACCCTACAGTTTCTCCCTGGCACCGCCAGCAAGTGTTTAGGTCCTGCTGATCCCACTTTTAGATTAACTTCTGCAGTTAAACTTAATAAGCATGTCTCTTCACTGTTACTGGGCAATGGAAATATGATTGTAGTTTAATCAAGGCTTATACCTATTGAAATGTAGTGTTCTATGACTCAGGAACCTGGTGGTATACTTTTGGGGTGGTTGTCACTGTTGGTCTAAATGCATATTTGCCATGCTGTTTGTGCTGATTTCTCTAGCTAAGATATGCTATTACAGTTACTCTGCACCACCAAATTTCATTGTTAGGTCAAATTTGAATTACATGGGGAAGGCCTTGTATTTAATCCAAAGGGGTTTGTCTTTGGCCTCAAGTATTATACATGACCACTCAGAACACAGAGACATAAAATCTTCCTTTGTCTGATGAGATACATTGACTAAATTACTTTCTTTACTATGGTCCCTTCACAGATTATTGGCTGAATGAAAATCTTGGAATCAATGATTGTAACACCAGCTGAGATGCTAGTCCATTCTGTTTTAGGTTATGCCATGGGCACAAGCAAACATTCCACGGTTCCACCCATGAGAAAGATACTTGGAAATACAAAGGGAACTTGACTCTTGAATCCATCTAGTATTCTTTTTTTAAGGCTCTGATTGTCAAAGGTACAAATGGTTTCTCGATTCAGCCAATTAGATACTGCCTTTCTAGAACATTAATTCCCCTACAACTCCTAAAATTGGTACAGGAAGGTTAGTTCTAGTGGAGTTTGCTTTAAACAAGATAACTTCTTTCAATAGAAAATTTATAGTTGAAATTTTTAAAAATGATTATTTTCATAGCCATCTGAAGAATGGCATAAGAATACTTGGATAGTTTAGTGGTTACCAGAGGGTAAGGGGGTGGGGAATGGGAGGTGAGGGTAAGGGGGGTCAAATATATGGTGATGGAAGGAGAACTGACTCTGGGTGGTGAACACACATGGGATTTATAGATGATGTAATACAGAATTGTACACCTGAAATCTAAAAAAAAATAAAAAGAAAAGAAAAAGCTAAGCCACCTTTTGATAGCTCAAAATTAAATGTTTATCATGAGATTTTTCTTTTAATTTTAATTTTGTATGGGTTATTGTGAGCATGTGGTTCAAGTTCTCTATTACTTAATTTTTCACTTTAAAAAATTATACTTCTACCCATGAATTATGTTGTTTGAAATGACTAGTAAAAGTGGAAAAGCCTCTTGGAAAACTTGGATAAGGACTACTTTTAAGAGATTTAAGTTTTCACATTTTTAAATGAATCCAAAGCTTCACTAGATTTGATAATCTTAGTGTTGGTAATGTGTAATACACTTCAAGGGTCAGCCTACTGCTCTCCCTTAGGCAAAATGACAAATGTAAAATGCACAAAAAATAACTGAACAAGAAACAGCCACTGGAAGCAAGATGTAGGAAATACAGTCACAAAAGAGAAGTAGCAGGGCTTTGGAGCCAGAAAAGCAGGGATAAAAACCCCAGCTCTGCCCCTAACTAGCTATACCCTTGAGGAAGATACCTAAGCTGCCTACATTTCAGTTTCTCATCCATGAAATGCTCACATTAGCTACTTTTCTGTATTGTTTTGAAGTTTAGATCATGGAATCTATGTAAGAGGTTTGCACAGTCCCTAACACATCAGACATGCTCAGTAAATGTCAGCAATTATTATCATTACTTATATTTACGATATTGGTGCAAGTAATGTACTCATTACACCACCCTGCCTGGCCAATGATATTCTGAGAAAACAAAAGTATCTGTGTCTTGAGTGTTAGTTGAGACTCATGTCAAAAAACAAACAAAAAATAATAATACATTGAGAAGCAAATGATTCCTTTGGAAAATAAATCTCAGACATTGGTTTGTAGTAGGACAATGCTGTGGAAGATGTGGGTGGAGGGAAAGGTAAGTTTTGGGGTTCATTTGAACCTCGCTTCTCTAGTAAGAACAACAGGCAATTGTGATGGTATTTGGTGTGCATATGATGTGGCTTCTCTTCCTTCAGTGATCATGCTGAGGCCAGCAAATGACATTCAGATGTTAGCAATTTGGGGTCACATTTGAACTGGTGACTCAGGGGGCAAGTGTTCTCTAGCCCACCAGTTCCTTTAGTCAGCTCCTGAGTCACAACTTTCTTTATTTTCTTAAACAGAGGGAGCTTCCCTCATGGGAGCCATTTGAAATGAATAAAAAAGAGAGTGTTCTGTACAGCAAATCCTAAATTAACTAACATGATCGGGGAGTTTTCTAATTGGTCTAATCATTGTGACAATTACCGATTTTCAGAGAAATAAGATAGAGTCAAAATATACTTATCACTAAAAGGAGACTGGACAGAATTTAGTTATTCTTAGATTCCAAAGACATCTCAGGATCTTCTTGTAGGACCAAACTGGTGACTAGGGATCATCTAGATGTGTAGACAGATCAGGCAGTAAAGAAATCAAGTTGATGGACTACCAGATAAATCAGCTTTTACTAAACTTTAGAATTGACATAGGGATGAACAGCCCTTACTAGCAAACGGCAACAGCAGCAACAATAACAGTTATAAACAAACAAACAAAAAGGCAGGGTTGAAGAAATGGGTGTTTTTTATTTGATCAGAAAACTGGTTCCTATTATTAACAAGTATCAAGCTAGGTGCTCAATTATTTAGTTTTCAGGACATGACAGTGGCTATTATTGTAGCCAGACTGTTGAGACTCAAATGTTGGCAGGGTCATGCACACAGTAGGCACCTAATGAGTAACAATACATGTGTGTCAGGGCCAAAAGGGAGCTCTCTCTTCCCCTGAAATTCCCTCCTTCCCTGGAAAAAAAGAAAAAAGAAAAAAAAAAAAAAAAGAAAAGAAAAGTAAACAGTTAAGTAATGCTTTTTCAGGATGGCTACTTTTGCAAAGGAGCAATAGTTCAGAGCTTATTAATGTGCTTTTTGTCTTCCTTCCTTCCCAACCAAGTACAATACTTTCTTCCTCATTGGCCTCAAAACTCCAAGAGGAGGAGAGAAAGATAGATTCGTTTCAGACAATTCAAAAGAAAGAAAAACTACCTAGCTTCTGTTATTTAAGATATCATGTAGCAAGGCAATAATAGCTTTGACAGCAAGTTGTTGTAAGGAAGATTTTATAATGTCATTTACTTCATCTTTTTGCAACTCAGTGAAGAAGAGTTCTGCTTTCTAGCACAGAAGAAAGATCTATTACTGCTCTTCTGTAGAGCGGTGCTATCAGGCAGGAAAGAAAGCACTGGGTGAGTTTATAAAAGAGAAGAAAGAAAGCAATGATATTAGTTCTGATCTGTTTTCTTTCTCCTTCAGCTCTGTGGGACAGGTGTGGGGTTCGATAGCTAGAACATGGAGGAGACACAGAGCAGTGCCCCACATGGGCCACTGGAAGGAAAGGGCTGTGCCACCTAGGGGAAGGTCCATCTAGAAAGAGGGAAGAGTGGGGCGGGATGGACAGTTTACTTGGTGACTAAGGAAGGGGACCAGTAAGCCAGGGAAGCCAGAGCACAGACATGGAGACTGAAGAGCTTCAGTCCCTTTGCCTGCTCCTCCATCCCAGGGCACTCTGCCCCTCTCCAAGTTCCTGGGTATCATAGGGAGGGTTTTCTCACAGGGGCTCACAACATCTCATTGGAAACAGAGCCGGTGCCATTTCTCTTCTGCTCTCGCAGCCCTAGGTGTCTGGCTCCTGACCCCAGCTGAACATTAGAGTACCTAGGGAACTTGTAAAATAGTACCCATGCTGGGGGGGTATTCTGAGTTCATTGGTCTGGGTGAGGCCACAGGCATGAGTATTTCGTAAAGCTCCTCAGGTAACTTTTCTGTGCAGCCCAAGTTGAGAACCAATGCCTTAGAGTGCTGTGCTGAGGAATCTGGCCCCAGGGAAGCTGTGTGAAGGTACATGACCACTGTTGACAGGGCTTAGGGGTGGCCCACCCGTGTGCTTTTCCTGGGCATTGCTGCTGCTTCTACCAAATACGTACTGCCCTTTCCCTTGGCAAGGCCACCTCAGCCTGGCCCTTGTGTTTCCTACAATGTGTTGTTGATGTGCCAGAGCCTTTGAGGTCCCTAAATTTGGCTTCACCCATCTGGGAAGAGGTTGAGCCAGATTCAAACTCCTGACACTAAGTGCATCACCAGTGGTGTCTGCAAAATGAAAAATAAGTGCAGGAGAAAGGAAGTCCTAAATCAGATTAGGTTTTTAATCAGTACAAGATTAGAAACTTGGAACATATGGTGGGAAAGAAACACTTAACTACAGTGATGATTCTCCCATCCTGAATCTGTATCTGCAGAGGATACAATACTACCCAGGACTCAACAAGGAGACTGTTATAGACCATTCTGATATCTGGTGGGAAAATATTCACTCAACAAACTGCATTGAATGACGACTCCTAGGTGGGAAGCTCTGTGCTAGGAACTGAAAAGAAAATAAGTAAGACACGCAACCGCTTGCCTTCAGGAAACTCATGTTTGTTTGTTTGTTTTCTAATTTTATGAACAACTTATAAATCATTTAGTCAGCGCTATACATTTGAAATATTTTTATCTATTTGTCTAGGAACATACAAAGGTATATGGTTTTTCTTGTTTCCAATTAGATTCAAACTAGTTATCTTACTAACACATATTCTTCAAAATAAGGACACTATGATATACCCTGGTGAAGTGAAGTGAACAGGGTAAGAAAGAAATAGAAAGAAAATTTCATAAAAATAAATGAGTGCTGCCAGCAAGTAGTATATTACTTGGCTTCATCCTGCTGGTAGTGCTGGGAACTGATTACTTCATTTAGCCCAGACGTTAAATAACCTCATAAAAGAGTCCAATCCACAAACTAGTTACACCTTTATTGAAGTAACAAACTTTTTGTTTTATAAAATAGGTAAGAATTCCAAGGGAAAAAGTATTGAAGGGTGTAGCAATTGGGAAAAGTCAACATATATAAAGGATTGTAATAAATTTTATTTTCCAGTGGAAAAGAGTCTGAGATAATTTCATGAGTTATTCATGAAAATGGGATAGAGGTCTGTGACCTATTAAACTCCCAGATCACTTCAAAGCTATCTTGGTGTATGCCATAAACACCATCCAAATTCAGCTTGTGAAAGAACCTGTAATGGAAATACTGGAAATAGCATTCCACCTTAAAACTGGCCTTGCCTCTATAACAGTAACTGGACTGATCTGGAACGAGAAAAAAAGTCATGGGTGGGGCACCAGTGATAGGTTTTATAAGATGCCACATGTATTGGAAACTTAGTAATAAAAGTATATAAAATTTTAATCTTCAACTTTTCCTTTAAAAAAGGTGATAAAGCAAATAAGGAAGTGATATGCAAATGTATTTTTAATAGTGTCAAAGGAGCAATGAATTTTAAGTTTAGGTCAGTTTTTTAAAAGATATTTTAAAACTGAAAACAAGTAAGAGAACTTTACAGATTGCGGATCCCTTGTCTGTCCTTTCCCGTACACAGTCTATTGTTAAGATTGATAATGCATCATGCACAATAAGGAGATTCTTTTGATGCCCTAATTTGCAACTTCTGTTTATGTTTGTAAAGATTTCTGTGATTCCTAATAATCAGGTATCTTTAGTTTTTCGTGTTACTTGGCTAATTTAACAGTTACATTTGGAGGGGAGTAGTTATCAGATGATGAAAGGATTGAAACAACATTTTTAAGAAAGTTTTGTTTAATTAATGTTGCTATCATAATATGAGTTATTTCTTTATCATTAAAAAGTTAATAGTCAATAGGCACTTAATTACGCTTGTAGACACTTAGTGTATGTTCTTGATGATGAGGCTGATAGGGGAGAATCTGCTTTCACACTAGCTGAGTGAGGTGTAAGTGTACCATTTATGAAAAGAACCAGAGTAAAGTGTCTGAGTTACCTGTGAGTAATCTTCATCATGTATTTGCATACCCCAGTTCTCATGAGGGTAATATAATTCATAGTCATTGTAGGTATCATTTAGTATATAAGTTGAATTTTTTCAAGACATATGAAGGGAGAGTGCCTTTCGGCTTTGCTTAACCAGGGCAAGTTCCAGAGTGATACCAGATAATCTACTGGCATGCTGAATCTGCCCCTGGAAGCCATCAAGCTGGTCCTTCAGAGCTCCTTGTGAAGCTACAGACAGCTATACAATTCGGCAACATGGGAGGGCCATAGCTCAAACTCTGAAGACCATTGAGGAGATTCTAATTTTTGGAGGAAGCAAGTACCAGCTTTGGTACCAGCTTTGGTTCCGTAGCCCACGGCTAGGAAAAAAATAAATTGCTAATTAATAATTTGCTAATTTTGTAAATAATTCACTAATCTCAATCAACATATTTCGTGTTATCTCATCTATCCAATTCTCAGGGTATGATGAAATATCTCTCCCTGTTTTTCCTCATTCTTGGTTATTAATGTGCATAAAATAGCATGTCCAGCTTAAGAAATAGGAGGTATAGTTTCCTTTTGTGAAAAGAGCCATAACTTATAAGTTTAAAGAACAATCTTTGTGATAAACTAACCGGGAATTAAAAGTACCATTCATACCCTCTTTTTAATGGGAAATGTGGGAAAGAGTGAGCGACCATTTCCCAACATGTTGGACACTTTTGCATTTTCTGTGGGTCCATAGCATTATTTCTGAAACTATAGCAATGAAGGTAGACATTTTATTGAGACTAGTTTGTGTCTGAGAATAGTGTATGTGTATATTTTGTAAAATTAACTTCAAAAAAAGTCCTGCTGTATTGGTTGAATAGATACAAAATTTAGGCACTTTATAGAGGTAGTCTAATTCAGAGCCAAAGGAGGGGAGATTAAAAGTACACACCATGGGATTAGAGAAGAAAATCAAATGATTAGGCCAATAATCACAAATTCATTCTGATTGGATCAGAAGTGACTTAGGTGCCTTTGTTGCACTAATTATCTTCCTGTGCTTAGTTAGGTGTGTTTCTTTGTTCCTGTGTTTGTTCAAGAGTATAAGCTTAAGTCACATCCTGTTAACAATCATTGTCATAGCTCATAATAGCCAGGATGAGAAATTCAGCTTATGAAACAGAAGGCCTGGGCCCTAATTAGCAGTCAGGTGAGTGAAGCTATCTTTGAGCTTAGAAATGCTGTGTATCAATATATCATCAACCAAACTCATTATCTGGAGACGAAGGCTAGCATATAATTGAATATTTTTCTTAAGTTTTGGCAAAAGCCCTGGAATTTTGGATCTATTTGCCAATATACCTAAATGCTGGGAAGGCGTCCCCAGTGTTTGATTGGTTTAAGAGCTATGATAAATTCATTTTAATGGGTGCTGCCAAGCCTTTAAGTGGAGATAAAGTTTATATAGGTTAGTTAATCCAAACCACAATAATTTTTAGAAATAAGGGAATAAAAAATATCACATGTCATAGCTGGGGATACCAAGGTATTTGTAAGATTGTTGAGCAACTCACATTACAGATACATACCAGGATTTGATTCTTTCAGCAATCTACCCTGAGTTCATTTTAATCCTGATAAATTTTTGACAAAAGAACCTCATTTGTTCATTCATTCATTCATTCATGTATGCATGCATTCATGCATTTATTTCTTCAGCAGCCACTTTTTGGAAAAGCCTGCGGTGTGTAAGGCATTCTGCATAGAGTGGAGAATTCAGAGAAAAATGAGATGACACCCTCACATTCAGAAAACTCACAATTCTTTGCAATAACACATGCCTTGAATATTGTGAACTAACACCATGCATTTTAAGTATACCTATTTTGATAAGAAATAGGGCAGGGGGAGCATGCGTTTGCTAAGGTGGATTTAAAAGATACAAACAAAAGAAGTATGTCCTCCAGCAGTCTTCATTTATCTCATGCAATAACTATTCCTTTGTTTCACACAGTTCTCCCCCTTCCCCTGCTGCTTTTGAAAAGACCTGGAAAATATTGTTTTCTCAGATCTGCATTCCAGGTTCCCCTAGTCTCACCTTTTTAATCACTTTTAAAATATATTCTATTTTACTTTGAAAGCAGTGGCGCTGAAGGAGTAAGAGATGTGACATGAAAAGCTTTTAAGAAATGAAATTTCAAAAATGTATTGGTGGCAATGACTCTTATCTACTTTACCTTGAAAAACAAAACAAAACAAAATTCCCAAACAAAAAAATAAATCGTGGCAACCTTCCTTAAAGCAGTTAGCTTTCTGCCCAACAATACAGGATTGGTGGATGCCCTGCCCTAATAGTGGAGGAAACTGGTTGTTCTGACTTACAAGCCTGACCACAGCTCACTCTGTCACAGCAGCACCATGAAAAACAATTCTTCCCCTCAGCCCTTCAAATTGAGATTGGCCTTAATAAATGCTTTACTCTGAGTAACAGAACTTGATCTGTCCTTTCACTGACTATCCAAAGTGTTTAGATGGTAGAGGAAAAATTCTTCAGAAATGTAAATCGCCATCTTCTATTTCATGGATAACAGATCAGAACTCAAGAGTGTCAGCTTTCTAAGGTGGTTATTCCTATAAAGTTCATGTGCTAAATAGAATTAAGACATCAAGAGCAGGCAACTGAAGAAACAGATGAAATTAAGCAGTCTGTGACATTTCAATGGGCAAGCAATGTTAAAAATTATTTTAAATTTACTTGGAAATAATGGAATATTAAATGTAAAATATCTTTTAGTCTTCATATATAATCAGAAGTCAATTTGATACTGAATTAATAATATTATTTAGCAAAATATTAGTAGACCTAGGAACAATGAGATTATATTGCTTTATAATAATTCTCATTTGCTAGAGTACAAATAATGAATCCTGGCATTATACTTGGATGGAGAAGACAGTAAAGGAAAATAGATACATTTAGAATTTTTATTTTTATAATCACTTTCAAAGTATTGATAGTACCCGTACTAAATAGATCCAATTTTACTTTTTCATTTAAATACTAAATATTGAATAACATGTTCATAATAGAAGATATTATTTTCATATACGATTAACTTTGTTGCACAAGCTCCCACCTAGTTAAAACCACAATTACCAATATACTATGACTACACAATAAAGTAAAAAAATAAATAAAATAAAAAAATCTAATTTAAAATAGTGATGAGATCCCCAATTTTGGATTCTTGAGCCAACATTCTTAAAGAGTAGTGCCAATTTTCACAAGAGGAAGCTTAAAATGAGCAGAATAAATTTAATGTTAATTCACTTTAATTAGAAACCCATTAAAAGTCCACTTGTGTCAATATGTACATCTGCATCCCCCCAAGATCGTTTTTTTAGGAAAAGGGAGAACATAAAGGAAATAAATGTCTATTGAACGTCTAATATAAGATTATCTGTTTACTCTCACAGCAATCCTGTGACGGCGGTTTTATTATCCCCGCTTTTACACAGGGAGGACTGCAGTCCCGAAGAGTTTAAGTTAACTTGCCCAGGATTCTAAGGTAAGGGGCAGAAGAACAAAGAGACCCTGTCCAGAGAGTCTACCAAAGTTTTCCATCTAATCTACCTCTACAACCGGTCAGGTTTCACAACATAAAAGCTTTTGCTTTTGTTGATATGTTTCTTTGTTTGATGGGAAGATATAAGGTTAGAGAAGAGATGCTATTATACTTTTGGTTCAGTGTCCAGAGGCCTAAATGAATCACTTTTCTTTCTCACCTCGCATGTGAGCACTCTGTGTGATGAGGAGGGAAAATCCTTCCATTCCTGTTTTCACAATTAGAGGAATAGCTCCGACTTGTCTCACTGATTTGATATTAGGAATGATTCATTTAAGTGGCTTAAAATAAACATAACGGCTCTGGATTTTAAAACTAGGCAAACTTTCATTAGTGTCAAAAAGGTTGTCTGTTAACTTCAAAAACAGTTTTTCCTTCTTTTAAAATGTGATTTCCACAATGGTTTTTATTGGCTTAGTGGGAAGACTGCCATCTACTGAATCAACAATACCTTTTCATGTGCTACCTGAATAATTCTTAGAAAACAATACTGTATAGAAGTTAAAGACATGTATACCTACACACATATATATATATATATGAATATATAAAGACATGTATGTGTCTCTATATATATAAAATGATTGTCATTTTACTTTCTCTTTGCTCACTTACCTGTGATTTGCTATTAGACCCCAGATAGAAAACGCATTCTTTAGAAATTCAGATATTCAGCTAAAAAAATCTAATTTGTGTAGAATTAGATTTAATTACAAAAAAATTCTGAACGTTAACCTAATTCTCTATTCCTTTGCTTCTTGTCAGGTCATGTGGTCATGATAGGTCTGATGATCTGAAGCACATTTTTTTTCTTCGCTCTCTTCCTCACATCTCTGTTCTTACCTCACATTTATCTCATAAATACAGACATGGAAAGTAGAATTTTCTAAAGTGATTTTTGTAATTTTTATAATTCCCTGTCATTGTTAATGTAAGTTTCATTGTCTAAAAAGTCTGTGTTGCTTAGTTAATAACAATATGAAAGGCTCATCGTTCAGGACAGCTGTTGTCCTTTGGACACATGATCCTCCAGTCAAAAGGAAACTTTATTTTTCAGTTTAATGCTAATTAGCAACAAAGTGTCTAATCTGTGGCTTATTTGTTGAATGTATTTGTCCTGTCTTACACTGAGCTGCCCATTTTTTCCTCTTCTGCTCAGTGACCGTCCATCTCCTGGAGTCAGCAGGAAAACAGCATATTCAATCCTACTGAATCTTTTTGTTTACTTATTTGTTTTTAGTTCCCTGGACATTTCACTCTTTATAAAGAGGGCAGGAAATGAAAATTTTCCCTGGGCTGCAAATGCGAGCCAAGTCAGGACTTAAAGTTTTCCCTTAGCCCAGGACCCCAGTGAGGAGGCAAGTGGATTTGGTAAGGAAAATCTTTCCATCAATTTGGTTATATAGGCATTATCTTTCTCTTTATTGGTATCAATAGAAAAAAGCCTTAAAGTTTAAAAAAATGTCTATTAAGACGGCATTCGAAAAAATGAGCTTTAAAAGTCTACCTTTTAATATAAGATTCAAAATCATCATGAGACAGGCTTAAAGCTGAAAAATGATCAGAAACAGGGAAGAAAAAAATCTACACTATTTCTTTATTCCAATTAGTTTCAATATGTTTACAACATATAATAATTTGTATTATATTACATAATGAAAATATATAACAATAACTGATACGTAGTATATACAAAATTGATTACTGACTTGGTTTCACTTTCACGGGTAGTTAAATCCTTAAGTATTGCAAGTAGAAGTCAATGTTAAATTACTTCTGTTCAAGTTTCTTTTGGTTACAAAATAATTTCAGTAAAGTTCCTATTCATATTGCTTTAATAACAAGTTACTTATGCTAATAGCTTCCTAGAAACCCCCCAACCTCCTCATAGATATCTTTGCAATTACAGTTTCCCACCAAAAGTTCAAAATGAGAGGGAAAAACTTTACATTCATACTCATAGACTTGTAGGAAACCAAGATTTTAAAATGGACAAGACAAATTTTCTTCCAGAGTAAAGCTATTTCCACTGGGAAAGAGGAGGCAGCTTCCCAGGGGAAAATAATAGAAAATATAAATTTGATATGGTTGAAAGAAACATTCTAAACTTGTTGAATTTTTTAATGCGCTTTTGGAAAA
The DNA here is from genome assembly GCF_057876585.1 of Rhinolophus sinicus. Taxonomy (NCBI): domain Eukaryota; kingdom Metazoa; phylum Chordata; class Mammalia; order Chiroptera; family Rhinolophidae; genus Rhinolophus; species Rhinolophus sinicus. The sequence continues at coordinate 181,406,857 of NC_142517.1, read as the reverse complement.
CATATATGGTGTCCCAAATATTTCAGTATTTAAACACTCTCAGTCTGTCTGATGTACCTAGGTTTATCACATAATTGAAAGGGCAACAGAGAATTGAAAATTGACATATGTAACCTAAAGTAGTTCAGTTAAAAATATATGATTCTTAGTTGTTGTTATTGTTGCTTTTCCTTCATCTGTGAAATGTAAGACTTTGAGGATTTAGTCTCCAAGGTCATGTCCAGGTCTCTGATCCTGTAATTCCATGAAGTGTCTTTAAATCATCATCGTCATTCTGCTTCTTTCTTATGGTTCATCCACATATAATTACAACTGGGATACTCACTCCTCCCTCTAGCATCTCAGTTCTCCTGGGTCAGTCCTCTGTTAAATAGAAAGCCTGTGAGTGTTTAAGTGTATAATTTTGACCTATGAAAAAAGGATTAAGATGCCACAAAAAAATAAGGAAAGAAAAAACATGGCGATGTACAAACACTAATACAAGATCAGAAAAGAAATTTCTCTCTTTGAAAGAATCTTCTCCCTCGTTATCTTAAGCTTTCACCTAACACTCTATTCTTTAGATTTTCTCAGGAGTTTTATTTTCTTTGTTCTTTTCCACATGCCACCGTTCTCTATTTACTGCCCATTTGTAGCACAATGTCTAGGCTTGCAATTATTTTAGTTCCTTCAATGTACATTTGACTTTTACCACCAACATTCCTCCCAGTACTTGTGTCAGCTTTAGCTCCCTGCACCCACGAGCTGGTTCTGTTTGTGGGACTTGTGGTGCAGGTGATTGTGGGACCCAACATGTGGGGAGATGTGTTGGGTACAACTTTCCTGCGGTTTGAGTATAAGGTTATAGAGATTAGGTAATTCACATTTTTAAACTCGATCCTTTCAGATAAAAAATTGGTCAAATATAGTTTTAGAATTTATGTAGATATTCTCATCCTCTCCTTATTATAGAATAACAGCTCTAATTCTGCTAACATACCTCAATAGGGGGTTAATACTAGTTTACTAAATTCACTGGGTTTATTTAATGCCTTCTAATTTCTAAGGACAAAAGGTTGTTGTGAAGAGTGACTTGAGAAAAAAAAGCGCTGGTCATAGTTGATTTCAATTATTCTATTTAAAATTATGTAAATGTAACTGTTGGGTATTTCTTTTCCACTGGGATTTGTGCTATAACAATAAGTTATTCAACTTAATTAAATCTGGTCCTGGTGACCATATTAACTAAGAAGAAATATTTAAACAAATCGTCTAAGTCCTAACAAGGCTTTATAACCTATGCTGCTAATAAAAAGAAAACTTATCCATTTTATTTCTTTGACCTATGACTAGGAAAAAAATTTGATGGAAATAGTGAGGACTTTAGCTTTCTGAACCTAATTCACAGGCAGTGCTTGAAGAGAAATTAAAATGTCCATTGTCTAAGTGGTGAACAAAAATAGGAACTTTTAAATTACAAATTGGGTTAACATCTGTTGGGCAAACTGTTTGCTTAGCCTTATTTTAACATTTCACTTCCCTCACTGCCCCCTCTGTCTCTCTTGCACATCTGGGTATGTGGTGAGGGCACCACAGAGGCAATTATAAAGCCAGAGTCCAGTTAAGGACCCCAGATTTTCCATTTTTAGCCTTTACTGCAACGTAAGGATGTCCCAAGAGTGGTCTGGGTGGACTCCACAGGAAGAAAGATCTTGATTTAAAATACAAATAAAAACCAAAATTGTAACAAAGTAAAAGAGAGAATTTTAAAAGGCCAATTGACACAAAACTATAAAGAGTTCATTTAAAAAATGCTAAGGAAGATGCTGAACTATTTTCATTTGAAAGACAGTATATCATCTATTAAGGAGAAGTATTTTAGACACAAGACTTAGAAGTTAAAACATTCTAGTGGAAACTGGTTCAAACGGGCAGGATATAGAAATTATCAAGGGCAGAGGCTTTGGTGTAAAGCGGGTCTGGGTTTCTATCCCGGCTCTGCCACCTCCTGGAGTTGCCTGGGAGCAAATCGTATAACTTCTCTAAGCCTCATTTTTTTCATAAGGAAAATGGGGATGTAATGATGTTACTGACGATGCTGAGAGCACCCATCTCAGGGTTATTGGAGGATTTAATGCAATAAAACGCATATATGCTTATCACAGGGCTTGGCATGTGATAAGCAAAATAAATTACAAATAGCTGCTGGTCGTAATGAGATTGTTGAAGAAGGACCACAGTTACTAATGATATATGGTAGAAATATGAGATTTAATAAATCCCAGGAGTGAAATGGTGGCAATGGTTTTTTATGATGAAATGGGAAGCAAAGTAACTTACCAAAGAGCATGTGATGGGGTCCGTCCCTGAAGAAGAAAACATTAGCAGCTTTGTTTTGGCTCTCTGAATAGTCATTGTTCTAGGCCTTTCCTAGCAGCCCATTAGCTGAGTGAGCAAGCATTCCAGTAAGGCATGACGATAGTCCATGTCCTCTCATAGACCTTCAACAGAGCTACTGGGTTTAGGAATGAGACCTGAAGACATAAACAACAGTAATATTTCAAAATAAAGTAAAACACCGATTGTTCCAGCCTTATCTTCTCCAAATTCCTCCATAGAGTGCCAGGCATTTATTTTTTTTAATGTGAAACTGATGGCACTCACCTACTTAGAAGTATTCAAAAGGTGCCCAGTGCTGTCAGTTAGATCCCAAATCTTTCTACAGAGTCCTGTGAATTGCCTTTGTTACTCCAGCCTCACCTGGGACCACTCCCAGGCATGCCCCAGCCTACCGCAGTATGGCAAATTGCCCTCATACCCTGAGGTCGCCTTTGCTTCTGTTACTTGACTTATATATCACTTCTCCCTCTTTCAACACTCTGCCTCCAGCCCTTGGACATGCTGATTTCCATTAGTCTTTTAAGACTCAGCTCAACCGTATTCCTCCCTGGGGAAGAATTTCCTCTCTTGACTCCAACTGCACTCCAGCTGTTAGGAGTACCCAGGTGTGCAATTTCCTATCCCTGGGAAACTGCAGTGAGTTTCTCTTTGGCATATTTGTCTCCTCGGGATTCCCCGACTAGACTGTGAGTTTTCAAGGCCAAGGATAATGTCTTGTTCATCACTTACAGTGTAATCCCAACAAATATAACATGAAACAATGAACTGTTTCTAGGGAGCTCTTCTAGATCTGCCTTTTGTATATCAAAGTGAGTATTCATAGTTATGATTTTTCATTTCTTTGGATTAATAGCAGCCTGTTCCCCAAAGGTGAGTCTCCTTAAGCTTTAGGTCTTAAAGACATAAATAGAAAGAAGCCTAAGAAAGTTACAATACCCTCAATACACACCATCGGATTTGGCAGGAGTGCAGTTTGGCTTATTTAATCATAGATTTAAGGAGAACTCTAAGCAAGTACCTCTTGTGTTATATTTGAAGAGTAATATCAGCTTGGTTCTTACACCAATGTTAGAGGTCTGGGTTTTCCCTCTACATAAAAACATGTGGGATTTATCCATATCAGTGGTCATTTTGTTCATCATGAAATTCATCACTGGCAATTTGTACATATTAAATAATGATACCAATGAGGCTGATCAAAGACTTTTTTTTTTAGATATGTCTGTGCTAAGTGGAAAAATTAAGCCCCTGTGTCTACACTGGCATCTGTGTGTCCTCACTGCTCTTGGTTTGAGAATCACTACAACTGATCCTTTCACAACAGGATTACAGGGTTTGTACACTGCTCTCTCAAGTCCCCTCCAAATATCTGCAATCACTACAGTAACAAATTTGTTATTTCATTGTTATTTCTATCAAGTTTTAAGTTTCCAAATAATATTAAAAAAAATTTTTTTTGCACAACCTTGGGTTGTGATTCACATCTTTTCTTCAAACTATTTATATATTTGTTTCAGTTACAGTTGACATTCAATATTATTTCATATTAGTTTCAGGTGTATAGCATAGTGGTTAGACATAAAATTTATGTAGTGATCCCCTTTGTTAGTGTAGCACCCCCTTGGCACTATAAGTAGTGTTACCACATTTTTGACTATAGTCTCTATGCTGGACTTTACATCCCTGTGACTATTTTGTAACTACCAACTTGTATTTCTCATCTTTAGAATTGGTGTTGTAAGTATGTATATTCCCATATGCTTTGAGCTCTTTAAGGACAAATAAGATACCTTGACATACAAATATGTGGATATCTAAACTACAGGGGCAAAGGAGGTGATTCTAAGAAAAGGCAACCCAAGATCCTCTTTATTCTGTTGAGAGGGCAACTGAATACTTAGCAAGAATGCTTTATTGCTATTGACCTGATTCTTATATGCCTCTCATTTTTCCTGCTGTACAATACCCCTCTTCATATAGTAAGTCCCATGTACAGAAGAAATGTGTTCAGTTCATAGGAGTATAAAACTATGTCCAACTGTATTCCATAATGGGAAAATAGCCATAAATATGAAGTGAGTCAAGGCATTCAATTATTGCTTCCTTTCCTTTGAAGTAAAATGATATTTTGATTGTCCAATTGAAAATACGGTAGCTTATCTGTTCAGAATAAATTTGTAACCTATCAGAAAGCCATTCATTGCCTGGGAAATCTCATTTTCCCCCAATTATGCAACTCAATGTGGTTAATCATTAACTTGAAGAGAAGAAATTCAGTTAAAGAAAAAAGGAATCATAAGTCTTCATTGTTGTTGCTAAATTATCTCTCGATTAGTGTGGTGGTAAGCATTGAATGGCAAAGAACTAAATAGCTAAATAGCTTTCTTTTTTCATCCTAAAAGGAGAAGCTTAAGATCTCTGCACATTGATATCAAATACCAAATATTTATTTAAAATAATAGAAAAGGTTCTCTCCACCACAATTAAAGGACAGATTTTGGGTTATTACATTCTTTGTAAGTACAAACCTGATTGATTCCTGGAGTTTAGGCACTCTGTGGTATTTTTGCTCACAATAGCTCTAGATACTATGGAGAATTTCAAAGAGGATAGATTTCTTTTGTCACTATGGGGCCAGACGAGGAACACACACACCCATACACATATATGTACTTTTTTTTTTCCGAATGCATTTATTGGGTGTCTCCTGTAAATTCCAGGTCCAGTGGTAGACAGTGAGAATATCAAAATGAGTTAAGACACACCCCCTTCATTTGAGGTCAGTCTAGTGGGGGAGACAGATAACTGTATGAGAGTAGAAGAATATTGTAGAAAACACATTTGAGAATAAAAATTCAAGGCTAACTTCTATGTGCTCTTTTAATTACTTCATTTCCACAAGCAAAACTTCCTTTGGCCTTTCTTGTATAAATAGTGAGACAAATACTAAATTCTGTTTGTCCTTGCAGGAAGCTGGTAAGAGCTCTCTGAGAGGTTATGTATCAGTGTCTTTAGGTTTCCTTTTGAAGCCAGGTTTAAAAAAAAAAAAAGAAAAGAAAAGAAAAACGACCATAGATAGTACAGATGTTTGAGTAACTGAATACTTCTTTTCATATTTTCCCTTTCCCATTGTTCCTGTCTTCTTTCTCTCTGAATGGCTGCTTAGTATATATTTTTATATATCTATATATGGAGAAGATAGACCTGAAAGCATTTTATGAAACATAATTATAAGATACCACAAAAACCACAAGAGTAAAAGAGCTTGAAAGAAAGAACAAGGCTAAAACTAAATCTTCATATTTCACGTCCAGTAATTCAAGCACCTCAGTATGGTGGAGGTAACAGAAACAGGTGAAAATGCAGAGGAATTGTGGCTTTCAGAGTACAGGGACGTTTGGGGGAGTAGAAAACCTGATTGTGAAAGGATCAAGTTCTTAAGATAAAAGTGCACAGATTTAGGTATGTTTAATGTGGGGGAAACGTCAGCATACGTTTCATAACCAGTTACTTTCGTTTAACATGATTTATTGTGATTTAGAACACTCTTTAGTCTTACTTTAATAAGTCTTACATATATTCAAAAAGCCTGATTCTGAGACACTATCAGAAAAGGCAATTCAGTATGGGTTTATAATACTCCCTTTCCAAGGTACCCTTTTCGAACGTTATAGAGGGAATTGTGAGTGTGTGTGGAAGGGGAGTGGATATAAATGTGTTTGTTTAAGCAATTTCCCTTTAATTAAAAATGTGTTTTGGATTTATATTTATTTATACTTGAATTATCAAAATGTTCCTTTGGAAGAATTTTTTTTCCCTTTGAGGCATCTTAACTCACCCTCCCGGAAGCCACATTTTGCCATAAGTAGAAAAACTCTACACCAAGAAGTTGGAGTTTTGTTCCAGACTAACCCTACAATTTTGTGTGGGTTTTAACTTGGCAAAATGCATGATCCCATCCCTAATCACAATCTATAATAGTACATTGTGTTTCAGTGGGGACAGAAGAAGGACTCTCCCGAAATACCAATAAATCCACCCAGGACAGTAATCTGTGTGTTACTGTCCCTCTGCCCAGTGATCCCAGAGAGAATTTTCCTTCAAACAGACCTTTTCTTCCCCCCAAAGATATTAGGTAAACAGAGATCCCGAAGCCTGCTAACAATGTATCTCATACTTTAAAATTACAGGTCTAATTACAGAGACACTCATCTCACTTACTGCTCATCATTTGTTTTATATGTTCAACTCACATGTTCTGCTTTGATTCTTGGGACCTGGAGCATATTCCATCTAGGACATTCCTGCACAGCTGTTTGTATGGCCCATTGGTTCTTTACCCCAAAGATAGTTTTACTTGTACATTTCCTTTCTCAAAGGCAAGATGTAAAACAGACAAAATGGGATTTACACCTAAACCCACAACCTTGGGGAATTTTAGGTATCTTGTCTCTTATTGGAAAAAAGAAAAGTTGTCTCTGAATCACCTCAACTGAACCAAACATGGATTTCTCCTCTGATGGGTTTAGATGGAGGCCTGGTAAATCCTGATGAAGAGTCTCTTAACTTTGTTAGTTTTGCTTCCTGTAAATGTGGCATAGCCTGGCCCTCTAGATAACAATGTACTCCACCCTCGAGGATGGTCCAGTGTGCTAAGGGCCTCTGTTTGATTGTTAACCACAACCTCTAAACCTCCATGGGTCAAAACCCAGGTCTTTTACTGCTTCTAATGGCATATGTGGAGAGTGCAAAAGTATCAAAACAATGAAAGTAATAAGAGTATCTTTAAAAGGTATTTGTTAGCACTCATCCCATAGACTTAACTATTATTTAAGGGAAACATTATAATTGTGGTGAAATTATAGATTACCGTTTTTCTCAGACTTCCTACAGTTAACCTCCACCCATTATGCGCCTATATTTGGAATAGTCTACTGAGCTACTTGGAGGAAGGCCATTAGCTCAGTGCTTGCAACTGGAGTCAGAGGAGGAAAAAAAGAGAGAAACTTTTATGATAATTCTTATTTCATAAAGTGTCATGTTATTTATAGAAAAATGAGAGAGTCAAGTGTGCTTTCTTTTAAATCTGGCCTTTACTGCACCCTGTAATTTAAGGTAATATAATAAGTGATTTGAAAATAAAGATTTGAGACAACATTTCAGCATTAGTGTTTTTAAGACAAAACAAACATTCAAAATAAAACCTAAACCACTAAAGTGAACTCTATCATTAAATGCCTACTTTTTGCTAAATTTGTAGTTATGGCAGCTCGAAATCTCAAACTCTTCAATCGTGACCTCTTGCGAAGTAAAAATAATTGTATTATTTTCTGTGGCATGAGGACATTATGGACCATTATTTTTTTCCTCCCCAAAGTCCAACTGGATTTGCATCAGCTGCTATTAAATGGGATTAATGAACTTAGAGGAATTTAAATAACAGTATGAGATTTCAGAGATGAACAAACTGCCTATAATATTTCAGCCTCCTGATTCTGAATTATTTCAGCTTGGTCTCATCAAGGCTCATTGAATCTTATTCCATTGTACATTCATAAATCAGTGTGAACTTTTTAGCTTGCATGAAATAAATTAAATTCAAAAACCTTCTTTCCTGCCCATGGTATGTAATCTACTAACATACTATTGTGCCAAAAATTAATGTGAGAAATACTGTAAATAATGAAAGCCGGGGACAGTTCGTTTGAGATTGTTAATGCTGTGAAACAACTCTCTCACCGTCTCTCATTATTTTTTCTGTCATTTAAGAAGAGAACACTGAATGTCTCAAGGCCCATGGTGTGGGGTAAAATTATAATGAGGAGAAATCCCTAAAGTTAAGGAGATAATAGCAGACTTTCCTTCCACTCCTATCCCCACATCCCCATTCCTCATTCCTTTGTCTGGGTGGGTTGCTCTAAAATGGTGTTATAACATTCGATGCTCACTTTACCTTTGCACTCTTAAGCTGTTCACTTTTCTTACCAGCTTTCTAGATAATTGATCTTCTTTCAGAACCTTCTGGAATCAGAGAACCCTTGTTTTGGGGGCAAAAGAGACTCTGCTTCTTATCCCATCTTTAGGGCAAAAGTTATTTCCTCTTGTATGTATTTAGTGAAAAAGTAAAAAGAGACCTTTGTTTATGAATTCATTTCTTTTTTTTTAATGGGACCTAAAGCAATTCTAGTATCAGCTTTATGTTCTATACTCCTGATCAAATTTCTCCCCTAAAATCTCTTCTGGGCCAACAGGTGTATAAGAAATATCTGTGGAATAATTTGAATTGGAAGGGATTGGTATAGGTTAGTGGTTCTCAAATTTGAGCACCTGCCATAATCATCAGAAGGTTTCTTAAAACACAGATTTCTGGTTGAACCCATGGGTCAGGGATGTAGTCCGGGAATTTGCATTTCTAACAAAATCCCACCTTCTGCTGATGCTGCTGGTCAGGGGACCACATGCTGATAAACGTGGGGCTGATAACCTTGAAGGGCTCTCAGTTTCTTGCTGAAATATGCAAAACATCTGTGATATAAATTAAATAGAATCATGCCTTTTGTCATTGAATGTAGTATCAAATTTTTTGAGGTAACATCCTTAGGAATCAAGTACATTTTATTGGCTCATCATTCTATCATGTCAATAAACTAATATTCTCACTGATGGAGAGGTGGCTGTCACCGCTTTATGGATTATTGTATAGAAAGATATTCAACAAGTATCCTGCCAGCTTAAAAAAAATTGCTTAATTACAGAGCTAGTTTAATGTATTTCCTTTGCCTTTGTGTTGTTGTTGTAATGTTTAATGAATCTTTGGTGTGTGTTCCAGTATTTAAAAGCAGGCAGATATAAGGAGTTCTTAAAATTTTGTAACATCATTTAAGGTATTACACAATTTGTAATAGATGTTCCAAATAATAAACCTAATCTAACAGATGTTAAAGCAGTGAGTTCAAAGTTAAGGACTTGGCCGGTGTGGTTTCATAGATGCCTGTTGAATGGAGACTGTCCCTGGGGGACTTGGGCCTCAGCAAAACAGCATCTCTGGGCCTGTAGAAAACCAGGCTCTTCACTGTTAACAACCTCCTGAATTACCTTAACTCACCTTTACAAACTGCCCTGTGAATGCCGCCTGTCAGTAATTTGATCACAAATACTAGAACAAGCTCTATGAATAGGCACAGTCTCACTCCTCTACCTAGATCCTGATTCAGGCTATAAAATGGATCAGCCAAAGAAACACTAGCATCTGGGTCAGGCATTGATCACCCCCAATTCGTGAGATGAACAACCTTTTATGACACACTGAGCATTCATGGCATTTAGTATCACTTGGTGGGCTCTCAACTGGGAACTCCGTTTCCTCAGTTGTTAAGTCAAATATTCTTTAGGGTCCAATTGTCTGAAATGTCCGGAGTTTATTTAAGGTGTTGGATTGCTCACAGGTGCTTCTTGGAAATACAAACAGTATCAGCCCAATTGCTATTGACAGCGGGGATTCCAAACCTTAGCAGGAGCTCAGGAAAGAGACCACCAGCACATCTGGTGTCACGCAAAGGCTCTGAAGATTATTTGTATGAAACTTGTGAAGGAAATGATTAAGGACATTGTCTGTAGACATCATATCCCAAATTACCTTCTCACTCCTTACCTCACAATTAAATACATTTTATTCAAAATAACCTAAAGTGGCCTAAAGTCCCGCAGAGTGTGGTCCACAGGTCACTGACATGAGCATCACCTGCAGCCTATCAGAAATACAGCCTCTGACTAACTCAGAATCTGCATTTTCCCAAGATCCCTAGTAATCCATATGCATCGTAAAGTTTGAAAAGCATTCGTTCTTAAAATGAGGGCTACAGACCACCTTACCAGCACCACCTGCATGGTTTCTTAAAAATTCCTGTTTTGCTCACCATCTGGGTCCCATTTAGATCTCCATAGTCAGAATCTATGAAGATGATGCCCAAGAATTTGCATTTTAAACAAGTACTGTAAGTCCCTGGTGCTCAAAATGTGGTCTAAGGACTGACAGGATCAGCATCACCTGGGGGCTTGTCAGGAATGCAGATTCTCAGGTCCCACCTGCAGCTGCTGAATCAGTACCTGCGTTTTAATAAGATCCCCAGGTGATTCCTATGCACATTAAACTGACACTCATTGCTCCAGGTGATGCTTGTACATAATAAACTTTAAAAAATATTGTTGCTAAAATACATAATATTGTGGTAGACATGAAAATAAAAGGCTCTGTGATATTCAGCATTCTGTAGCGTTAAGTGGGGAGAAAGAAAAAAAAAAGAACTCGACATCCAGGCCCACTCCTAACAATTGCAGGACCTGGGATAAGCAGACAATTGAGGCCCATATAGCATGTGGCTAAATATTTAAGAGTACTCATTCAAGCTTAAACAACTGTAAAATGAAATATCTTCTGTTCTTTTAGACATGTTTACTTTTCTACCCCCTGGAAGGCCAGGTTTTAGGCTCTTTAAACTTCTGTGCATGCTTGTGGCAGAGCAGAGATTGCCTATCACCAGTGCCGGGTTTGTGATCTGTTTCTCTTCTCTTGACAGCCCCAGCTCTATGCCACGCCATGAGGCCTCAAGCACATGTTTGTGGGCACTGCAACTGGCCCCTAGCAACACCTGGGCATAGCTAGAAGTAGGAACTCTGACACCATGGTCTTTGCTAAGGAGAACAGACCCAGTTAAGAGATCTGTGGGTGTTCTCAAAAGGCACGGAGCTTTTGGGGAAAGCAGTCCCAGCTTCAGGTACTCCAAACATGCTTAGACAGAGGACACATATTTTGGGCGGCATGTCCCCTTTGCACAGCAGACTCTTTACCTTGTGGGGAAGGGTAAGAAGAGGGTCTGAGGTGGTACCAGGTGACGGCTCTTCTTCCTTTGGTCTAAGGCTTATACTACTGCAGATGCTAGATGCTGGTGAATTTCTGAACACATGTCACAAGGCTGTGGAGAATTGGGCTAAGAGCATGGAATATAAAATTATGACTGTCTAGGTTCATATCTTAGATCCATTGCTTATGTTCTATATGATCGTCAGCTAGTTATTACCTCCTTTTTTGTTGTCAGTAAATGAGGGTAATGATGAGAATGCCTCATAGGATTATTCTGAGAATTAAATTAAAATAAGCATTTAAAGCAATTAACACACTCCCTAAAACATAGAAACTCTCAGTAAATGCCAGGTATTATCATTCTAGATTATTATTTTACCACCATTTTGCTACGGGGCCTGACTTATGCTGACAAAATCATTTTAGTATATAGAATCACCATTTGTGATAATTTGTGGTTTACATGAGGAGGCTCCTTTGTTCATAAGTAATGTGGCCTCAGGAGACTGCTTGAAAGAAGAGAACCTCTTTCTTTTTTTTTTTTTGAAGGACAATGCTTGTAACAGTTTGTGAAAATGGTCGAGAGGGGCACAATCTAATTGCCAAGAAAAGCAATAGGAGGTTAAAAAGCATGAGACTGAGTTAATCTGTGGGACAGAAAACAGAGGGGAGGAGCCCAGTTCTGGACATGTGGCTAGAATGGAAAGGACCTGGGAGGAGGTACTGGGAAGAGGGTACCTGAGAATCTCAGGAAGGAGGAAGCAGAGAATTTCAAGAAGGAGGTAACAGACTACCATATGCTGAAGAGAGGTTGAGAGGACTTAGGAATGAAAAACTAACTCTTAAACTTGGAGGAAGTTGGTAATTTATGGTATTGCTACCAACCACTCACTGCACTTGAGTTGGGAGGACTGGTTCAGGAGCAAACAGGAGTTGAGGAGTATTATTTTCTCTTTCAACAAGTCTGATTCTAAAAGACAGAAAGAAAAAGAAAAAAATGGCATCTTCAGGGGAAAACAGGGTCAAGAGAAGATAATTAGTTGTGCTTAATTTGTTTTCACATGTTTGAGAGTTAAAGTCTTCATTTTACACATTCACTGAAAGCCTACTACTTGTATCAAATTTGATGCTATTAAATTCTATGACAAATTTGAAAAGTGAGGAGAAAGATTCAGAGGAAAGGGATAAGAAAAAGAAGGGATAACTAGGACACTAGAACCCCAGAGAAGCAGAGTATTGGTGAAATTATGGGTCTTTTCAGAAGATTTTTCTAATGAATTGTATTTTCTTTATAAAGAATAAAGAAGGTCATCTGCTGAGGGTGAGGTGGTTGGGACTACAGTAAGGGACAAGAGAACTTCTGCAGAATGTTAGGCGTAAAATAGTGAAATAAACCAAACAGGTAAATAGGCATTTTGGACTTGGTTATCTGTACATGGCTGGGTGGGCAAGCTTTTTTGTGACATTGATTGTGTAGATAATTGCCTCATATTTCCACTGTCTGGGTAGATACTACTTATGGATTTTAGAAGTATCCCTAGAGCTATGAACTGTCACCATAGTTCATGCCTTACAATAGAAACTAAACAAGCCTTTTTGGAAAGAGAGAAGAAATGTTTTGCATCAAACTTCATGACATGCCATGCTGCTAATGCGTTTTGAATTCCACACTCCAAAACATCTGGCAAGGCTCCCATGATTCATACATCCATTGAGAGTTTGGAGCTCCAAATTTAGTTAAATAAATTGTTAAGAATGTGTTTTTATTATATAAACTTGAGCTCCAAATAAGTCCAAATACTCTTGGAAATTTCAAACATGAATCCCATAAATAGTTCTAGATTTTGACTGTAAAGACTTCAAGGGCTAAATGATTACTTAACAATGATTTTAGTACAAAGAACGTACCATTGAATTGTTGCTCTGCCTTTAACCATTGTGTACATTGTTTGCTTACAGGAAATTTCAGTAATTGATAATTGATATTTAACGTGGCTATTTCTGCCTTACAAGAAAATATGTATACACTCAAAATATTTTGCTGTGTTTTGAGTAAATTTTAAACCTTGAAACTGTTGGCACCATGCCTAGAGTAATTGTTTCCTAGTGAAACATTTTCCATAACAATAATTAAACTTGAATTTATGAAAATGTTAAGGACATTTTACATTAAAATGATAATTAACTACAAGGAAGCTAATTTTAAATTTACTCTCGATGCTCTAATTTATACATTACTTTGAATTATTTTTCCCAATACGTAAAGCGGCACTTCTTAAACTTTAATGTGCACAAAATCCCCTTAAAGATCTTGGTAAAATGCAGAATCAGTGGGTCTGGGGTGGGACCTGAGACTCTGCATTTCTACTACGCTCCCCATGATGCTGCTGGTCTGCAGACCACACCGAATAGCAAGGATCTAGCATCTTTCCTAATGTATAACCTACAGAGAGTCCAGGGAATTTGTTTTGGGTATGCATCCTTCTATCCAAATAAAATAATAAGGGAAAGCCAATTCAATAGTTTAGAATTGTTTCTGCTCAGCAAATTTTGTTGATTCAGATTATTTTCTTTGGAAATGGCTATTTCAGGTAAGCATTATTGAGCCTGAAACTCTCATGTTTTACTATTATTATTTACCGTGTTGACAGCAATCAGAAAAGTCTCTGAGCATTCTATATGCTGGTAAACAAGCAACTCCTTCATCAGACAGGCTATTCTGTGAGACATGAATCCAACACGATGTCTCAGGTAATGCTCATTATTCTTTTCATCACAGAAGTGGATAGGTTTTTCTATGAATTCCTGGGAATTTTTCTTAGACTATTTCTCAGCAACTAATCTAAATGGTATTCATAGTCTAGCCTATAAGCCCTTGCATGATGTGGCCCCTGCCTAACCCTCCAACTTTTGCTAACTCCTTGGGAAGTGATACCAGACTTTTTTCAGTTTCTCCAGTGTGTCTGGGGCCTTTGCACTTCCTGTTCCCATTGCCTTACACACTTGAGCACTCTCTCTCCTCCTCAAATCATAACACCCAATTAACCCCTCCTTATACTCTACATACATACACATATTATACATACATATACATCCTACATATACTATACTATACATCTCAGCTCAAAGGACTCATATAACTCAATAGCAAAAACAAATAAACAAAAAAATGAATTAGAAAATGGACAGAGAACCTGAACAAACATTTTCCCAAAGAGGACATATAGATGGTCAATAGTATATGAGAAGGTGCTCAACATCACTAATCATCAGAGAAATGTAAATTAAAACCACAAGATACCTCACACCTATTAGAGTGGCTATTATCAAACAAATAAGAAATAACAAGTATTGGCAAGGATGTGGGGAAAAAAGGAACACTTGTGCTCCATTGGTGGGAATGTAAATTGGTGCAGCCCCTATGGAAAACAGTATGGAGGTTTCTCAAAAAGTTAAAAATAGAACTACCATATGATTCAACAATTTTATTTCTGAGTATTTATCCAAAGACAATGAAAATACTAACTCATAAAAACATAGTACCCCTATGTTTATTACAGTATTCTTTACAATAGCTAAGATATGAAAACTACCTATGTTCCAAGGGATAAAGAAAATATACAAGAGGGTGCCAAAAAATGTATACACATTTTAAGAAAGGAAAAAAACTATTAAAATTGTAATACTCGATATACACTGATAACAAAAGATGAATACAAGTCACATTTGACTTCTGCAATTACAAGAGGTGCTCAAATGGTTACCATCAGCATCCAGACACTCTGATTATGGCTAACTATGCTTGAGCAACGTTGACCAAAGTTTCCACTTGTATACCTATTTTTGGGACCCCTGGTACATGGGATATTATTCAGCCTTTAAATAAGAATGAAATTTTGTCACTTGTGACAACACGAATGGACCCTGAGGACATTATGCTAAGTGAAATAAGTCAGACAAAGACAAACACTACATAATATAGTATTTCACTTATATGTGGAATCTAAAAACAAAAACAAAAAACAAGCTCATAGATACAGAGAACAGGTTGATGGTTACCAGAGGTGGAGGATGGGAGGTCAGCAAATGGGTGAAGGAGGTTAAAAGGTTAAACTTGCAGGTATAAAATAAATACACCATGGGATCTAATGTACAGCATAGTGACTATAGTTAATAATACTGTATTACATATTTGAAAGATGCTAAAAGAGTAGATATTAAAACTCATCACAAGAAAAAATTTTATAACTATGCATGGTGATGAATGTTAACTAGACTTATTGTGTTGATCATTACACAATATATACAAATATTGAATCTTTATGATGTACATCCGATATACCAGGGGTGCCAAAAAATGTATACAAGTAGACACTTTGGTCAACGTTGTTCAAGCAGTAGTTTGCTATAATCAGACATGTCTGAATACTGATGGTAACCATTTTGAGCACCTCTTATAAATTGCAGAAGTCAAGCGTGACTTATATCCATCTTTTGTAATTGGTATATATTAGGTATTACAATTTTAATAGTCTTTTGCCTTTCTTAAAATGTATATACATTTTTTGGCACCCTCTGTGTGTGTGTGTGTGTGTGTGTGTGTGTGTGTGTGTTATATTACAGCCAAAATACTTATGAACCTCTTGATATATTTTTGATGCCTGGATTATATATCTTTCTTGTGGGTTATGAGTTCCTTTTAAATTGTTAGTTCCTAAGGGCCAGGGGGATCATCCCTACAATTCCTTCTGTAACGTCACACATTATATCAAAATAAATACTGTTCACTGAATTTGGCACCAGAAAAATGAGGATCAAAGGTATAACTTTGCCCAAGAGTAGAATTTATCTATCCATCCCATCTTTTTCTTGCAAAGAGAGTTCCTAACTTTGAAATTTACATTCTGTACTGATTATTTAATTCATGACTTGCTTTAGCATCCTCAGAAACACTATCTCTGTAATATAAAATAAAATACGAAATCATACAGTAAAGTCATTTAGTATCAGTGGTCGATTCTGATGATAAGTATTTAGAAGGCTCAAAGATGCTGATCAGGGAAACACATGAGTTCTACATATGAAAAGCCTTTAAGGAATTTGCCAACACTTCATATGTCACTCCATGACAACCTAATATTAATGAATACATGTCTTGAAGGGGAATTCTGAATTAAGTGCTGTGGTTTTTTTTGTTGTTGTTTCTTTTTATTAATTTCTCAAACTGCTTTGGCCTAGTGAACCATGGGCTTTGACTACAGAAGGTAGAGAGCATGGGCTCTGGCCCAAATGCTGTCAAAAGATAAGAAATGTCTCCGACAGACATCAATCTGTTACTGTTCACAGGGCTGTCTCTTTCCTTCCTTCTCCTTCCAGTTATTAAGCAACGGTGTCAGTCATGGGCCCATTCCTCTTTTCTCTTTTTATTAATGATTTAACATGGATATGTCATTACTGCTCTATACATCTTTATGCAGATGGCACGACTGTGCATTTTAATGGCAAATCTGTTTCTCACTTAACTACTGAACTGCAAAAAGACTTTGGCAGACTGGTTCCAGGAAAACAAACTGGTTTTAAAAGCAGCAAAAACTAAAACAATGGTTTTTGGCTCTACTGCTCATCGGAGCTTGAATCGTGATTACTTTAAAAGCCAGAAAGAGTTGAGAAAATGGCTTATTAGAGACAGTTTTTAAAATATTAGGCTGAATTTGAATACATGACTAAAAGTATATTGTATATTGTTCTTTGAAAAGTTACAAGATTGGACTATAGAAAGAATATCCTTGTCTTTAAGTTAGAGTTTTTTAAAAACTATATGTAATATTTCTCTTGTGCTAATTAATACCAATGGTAATTTTTCTTTTATTTAGTTTTCTGAAGACCAACCACTAAAAATAAATTAATCTTAAAAATCTTAGTATTTAACATAACAAATATAACTTATATCTGCTAAAATAATTTTTAAGACTGAAACGCACCTGAAACAAATATAAGTTGGGGCTCATTTTTGTTACACAAAATAAGTCATAATTCATGTTCTAATCAACATAAAATTATTTTAAAATGCTGTGCTTTGGAAAACATCAACCCATAACTGTATATTCTTCTCTCTGTCTCTTTCTCCTCATATATATTCACATGTATTTCAATAAAATGTTTCTTTAAAACCCATAGGTTTTTCTTGACTGTTACATTGTATATGTTTGTCTTAGTTCTTTTTTAACAAAGAATTAATTTTTGAATAGTAATGACAATGTATGTGCACTGTAGAAAGTACAGAAAAAATAAATTAATAAAAATCTTGCATAATCTCATCACCCAGAGTGCTTTTATTTTTCTTTACCACTTGTGTAATCTACAGATCAGAAAGATACTCTGAAATAATATCATAAAAATAAATTATTACTAAAAAAACAGCTGTGATAATCATCTAGCCCAGAGATTTCCAAACTTGTATTCATTTTGGGATTCTTTCATTATCCAAAAAGTTAATATACAAAGAGGATCTTCCCTCATGAGAATAGGAATACCAGAGCCTTAGTTGTTTATTCTCTTCTCATCTTCTCCCATTTTCCAGCAGTTTGAGGTCAGCTTTCTAACTCAATTCCCTTATTTTCCAGGTATGGAAAATGATTTCCAGTGTGGTTACTGACTCGTCCAAGGTCACACAGCTCATAAAAGAAACAAATAACTCTGCCAGCTGTGTGCCAAGTATGAATCAAAGATTTAAGACAGGATCCTTACTGTTAAAGGACCCACAATGGTTTGGAGGACCAATGATTGCCAGAGGAGTAACATGTACTATGACTTAGAAAAGAGCTCTGGGATACTGGGTGCCCAAATAACAGGACCTAACTCATCTCCTTTGATTTAATTGGAAAACCAAAACTTCTAAGTCAATACCTGGTCCTGTATAAGGCTCAGGCTAAACACCACTAAATATTTATACTGTTTTCTCCCAGGCTTCATCTAGCTTGTCATAGATGAAATCAACATCCATGGGCTCAGAATCATCAATTGCATTAGAAGCTGAGGAATACTGACCCTTTTGGAAACATCTGTGCTCACTGCAGCCTGAGTTAGTATAAATCCGGAAGCATCCTGAAACTACATAGAAGATCCACTTCCTCTTTTTCCCTCCTTTTGGTCTTGTGCATACTGTAAGCAATAGTTTTCTACATCAAAAATAAAAGAATCATAGTGGTCCTAATGAAATCTCTTTCAAAGTGATAAATATGCGTGAGTGCACATGTGTGCATGTGCAGGGTAGGGGGACACACACAGAGTATACTCCAACGGAAATCAAATTGCTAGTGCATGGCTAGTGCAGGACCCACATATTCTAAAAAGTCAAAACACTGTGAGCCTAAAAGTATGTGACTTTAAATGCTGGGAGCTAATGCCAGACAGAAAGAAGAATTAAGAGTTTCCGCAGAAGAGTAGTCTCCTAGTATAGCACATATAATTAAAGTATGTTAAGATCACAGATCTTGAGGCATCTGCATTTTATTCCATTGGCAGGTTAGTACTAATATCTTAAAAAATGAAGAAAAAATGGTGCTTGCTTAGGAAAAACCTAGGAGTGGGCATGGTATTAAAACTTCTAGTTTAATGGGAAATGCATCAATCCTTACTCACAGTGGCTGAACACACTCGTTTTTATATCAACTACCACAGCATATGCACAGTGGCGTCTATAACCATAAATCAGGAAGGAGTTGTTTCAAGAACAGTGTATATATATTTAAAAGCATCACTTAAAGCATTCTTTCATGACAAAGTATAATGTCATTTTTGTTTTATCATAAATAAAGAGAATGCAGGATAAATTCTTGGCACAAAGTTACCTGCCCAAAGTAAATGTTGTTTAAATTTATCATAAGTGATTGATTACCATTATTAAAAGATTCTCTGATACAGTGAGTTCGTTGGTCACATCTTTTTATAGGCTACATTGACTTCTGTTCCTGCATTTTTCTCAACTTGTGCCACAGAAATTCTCTATGCAGCAGGGTAAATATCAAGGGGGTGATAGTGTGATTAATGGGTTTTACAAAATACGTAAGCTCTTTTACTTTTTTTGACATATGTATCATTCCTCCCTGATGTGGGAGAAAATGATTGGCAGGATCAGTGTTCTAGATATAAAAGAAAACTTTTCTTTAAATGTTCAGTAATTCATTAAATGTATTTAAAGTTTGTTTATTTAGCACCTACTGTGTGCCAGGCTCTATTGGGTACTGGGGACCCAGTAACAAACAAAACAGATTAAGCCCCTGTCCTCATCAAGCTCATCTTCTAGTGGAGGGAGTGACAAGCCAACAAATAAATATTGCATATCATTTGGCTATCTATCTGTCTATGTATCTGTCTATGTATCTATGTATCTATGTATCCATGTATCTATCTATGTATCTATGTATGTATGTATGTATGTATGTATGTATGTATGTATGTATGTATGTATCTATCTATCTATCTATCTATCTATCTATCTATCTATCTATCTATCTTCCATAAGATGCCAGATGGTAAATGCTATAAAAGAAAAAAGTCAAGGGATATAAGAGCAAAGAGTGAGGCATGGTGGGTCCAATATTGTTTATAATGGTCAGATGGGTCAGATTTCTGAAATAGATGGAGCCATGGATACTTTAGGGAAAATTAGTCATGAAAGAAAAGAAATGCAATCTAATTAATATCGTGAGAAATTGTAATTAAGACAAAAATAAAGGGAACAATATGATCAGAATGTGTTATGCAGAAGTGCACTTTTGTTGCAATAGAAATTTTAATTCAAGTTTTAACTTTCCAAGTTTGTTCTCATGAAGGATTCGGATTTCAGATTTGCTTAAAATGCTGAAATAACTGACATATTGGAATGAAGAAATAACAGAGTATTACAAATACAGTTCAAATGACAGTGTTAATATGCTTTATCTAAAGGGCTTCTTATTCCTCAAATTTAAAAATCGTCCCAGGTGGCAATGATGCCTTCCGAAACCAAACAGCTGCCAGCTTTTATGGTAGGAAAATCGCTATTCTGAAAAGGCCTCTCTGAACAGTCAACCTTTTGATGTGTTTCTATCCACTAAGAAAGGGTTATACATTAATATATCAGTTTTAATGTTAGGCTTGCATGCTATTTAAGCCTTAGTTTCTTAAAGTGAGCATTGGTTTTTTAAAATGAGCTGGGTAACTCACTTTGGAGATAATTTCAGAAAGACAACCAAATGTATCATTGAACACAATTAGTTAATACTTTCTTCTAGAAGTTATTGCTAATAGTAAGATATTTTATGATATAATTATATAATATACATAATTTTATAATGTAATTATGAAAATGTAGTTATACGTATTATTCTCACTCTACACATTTTATCCTTTGATTAAGAAACTATTATAGATGTTAAATTTAGGATTTATCCTAGCCACAGGAAATAAAATTAATTTTATTTTTTTATTAGTCTAGACCCACATATATGGGTCTAGAACATATATATATATTCTCTCTCTCCCCATATATATATAATGTATATATGTATATGTATATACACACACACACATATATATATAGAGAGAGTCATATAAATTACATATACATTTAGTTTTACTTTTAGAAGAATCATCATAGACTGGTACTTTGTTTTAGCTAGGGCTTATTAGCATATAAACCATCAACATCTACTGAAATCATCTTTAAAAGACCTGGATTTATGATACCTGTGGAGTGAGAGTCACACTGGCCAACATCCAATCAAGACATTAAAATTTAGAGGCGGATCTTCCCAAATGAGAGAATAAAATCTTCTTTGTGTATAAATTGTTTTATTAGATAATGTGTTGATACCGCAATATTTCAATTCAGGTAGGAGGCATTTTAATTAATATGTGGGTTAAAATACCTATAAATTTTAATGAAGATAAAAATCCACCCTGAGCTAGATGCATCTCCAAATGGAACAGGTCCTTGAAGCAGACCTTGTGTCGGGACCTCCACTGCTTAACCTGAGACTTGCTTAGAGGTTTCAGCTTATAAAACTTTCGACTTCAAGCCTCCAGTAATCTCAGCAAAGTAAAATAAAATTCAGTATATCTGACGGTAAGACTTCACACCAAATCTGAAATAACAACGTATTGGAGGTTTCTAGCCCTAAGAAAGGCTCAATGATCTTGGCACCACACGCCTTTGATGTCTCCTAAGCATGTCCTCTGGAGATGGATTTTCTCCGTCTTCTAATACAAAGCAGCATAAGAGACACTAATTCTCAGAAATTTGTGACTGACTGAGTAGTACATGTATGAGCTTGCAGAGAATCAGAGCAGGGCTTGCATAGGAACTAATTTACCCAAAGTCCTGCGATTGGAAGGAAGGAAATGTTGCATTGCTCAAAGGGAGCCATTTTTATTGGTTCATTCCATCACTTGCTATCCACTGGGCCTCAGATTTCTGACCAAGGGGATTAAATTAATTACAAAGGTCTTTTACAACTCAAAATATCTAAAGTTTGATTTTCCTGTGTCTTATCTTAATATTTATTATCCCTTAAAGAAGAATCATAGTTTAAAAATTATCACCCATTGCAATATAAATAGGTTACTTAGAGAGCCAAACACAGGACAGATAATTCTCGATATTGAAGAGGGGTATGACAAAGGCCAAGGGTATGGAGAAATAACTGATCTCAGAAACAATTTCAATTAAATTAAGATTAATAAAAACGCAAAAAATAAAAATAGATTTCATCTCAACATAAACACTAATTAACTTATAAAACAAATATAGCTAGCATTTTAAAGTAAGGATAACCATTTACCTATGCACATATTGATCATGGGAAATTATGTGGTCTACAAGGCCAGTTGCTTTGTTATTCAAAATGTCTCATCTGTAATCTTCCCCAGTGCTACAAATCTCCACCTAGGAGTTCCTCCTTATTTCACACCTAATCACTGCACTACTACTACCCACCTGGTCCCTCTGAGTCCAGTCATTTGCAATATATGCCTCTCTCTACTGTTACCTAAAATACCACCCTCATCATATCATATCACTTCCCTCCTAAAATTCCTTTACTGGATCCTCATTTCTGACCAAATTGGACTAAACACAAATACTTTTTAATCCCTTTATGTGGAATGTTGGTCTTACTTGTTAACCCAAATTTTTGAAGTCCAGGCTGCCACTATCACTCATGCCCTGATGCCTTAAGAACCTTCCTTTCCCCCTTTTGACTATCCCAAGTCCTTTAAAATTCACCTTTAAATTCCCACATTAAACGCCTTGACTTGTGGAAATTCTTTGAGTACTTATGTTTCATTACGCATCATTCCTTTCAGCTCTAATGTTAGAGGCTGCTCTGAGAATCTAAAACAGAGGTGAAAAAAACCCTCAAGTACCTACAGGGGCCACATCCATTATACAAATGGGTGAAACAGGCTAGACTAGAGAAGACCAGGGCAAACCTGAGTGTGCATATTGCACACAAATGGGACAGCTCCTACTCAGAACAAACCGTTTCTGTATAGGAATGTCCATTGTTGCCTGATTTTCCAAAATGAAATCAGACACCTGGATTTTTTTGGGGGGAGGTGAAATGTCCCTATGTTTAAACTCTATGGACCAAACGAGGTATGTCTTCATGTCTGCAGGCTGAGTTTGCCTGCAAGGTCACCACTTGTGGTCCCTGGATCTAGAGTATCCATACTCTGCATTACACACTAAAATAGGGACACACACACATATATGTTTAATATTGTTTCATCAGAATTA
The DNA here is from genome assembly GCF_057876585.1 of Rhinolophus sinicus. Lineage (NCBI taxonomy): Eukaryota > Metazoa > Chordata > Mammalia > Chiroptera > Rhinolophidae > Rhinolophus > Rhinolophus sinicus. The sequence continues at coordinate 181,383,839 of NC_142517.1, read as the reverse complement.
AAGAGGCCTTTTGTACTCGGTGAATAATTTCTGTATTCTTGAAATGAATAGTCCAGTGCTAAGTGTGTGGACAAACCACTTACCTATGTAAATGACCATCACCCATGTTTGAAGATACCATTGCTCTCTGATGACAGGTAAGCCTCATTACAAAATAGTTACTACGCTGTTCTAAGCAATAGCTATTTTTCTTCTTTGAGGGCCGCAAGATCACAGATTTTTATTGATAGGAAAGTTACATTAGACCACATATTTAATCCTGCCTTAATTTATTACTATTAATACTTAATTAAGTCAATTTGTATCTGTCAGGAAATGTCAGATCTGTCACATCTAGTAACATGGTTCAGATGATATTATTAGTAGCACGTGGTTTGTAAGTTCAGTTTCCCACATAATTTTGTTTCCTTGAGACAGATCTGTTTAGTAAGGTAAAATGTCAGGCAGACTTGTTAGACTCAGGTGTTTGTAAGATCTAGCAGACCTCTGCTAACTTACTGATTAAGTAATTTGCTATATCAGCGAAGTAATATAGCAATGTTTACTAATTTTATTAATTTAGTGATATGGCAAACCTTTAATTTGATACATTCACATTTCTTTCTAATAAACAGCTTATGTCTCTGCCTCCAGCCCCCTGTCTGTTTTACTGAGTTGAACCCTTCAGGATCTCATTGAGCAGGTTCACTTAGAAGAAGGATGAGACTGGACTGCTTTCCAGGGAAGCAGTTAACAAACTCCTAACTAACAAAACAGATTTCTAAGAGAAAAAAAAATTGATTCTTTGGAAAAGATGTCTGGTCATAGGTGCTGTAGGTATGTGGGGACAGCAGGACAGAAATGATAATGGCAAGAAGTCATGAAAAGCCTGGTGCTTGGAAAAGAACAAGGCAGAGGGCTGGTGTCAAACTCAGAAGCAGAGACTATGGGGTAGGGTCATGTAGCCTCTCCCCTGAGCAACCATATGTCCGGCCAAGGATCTGAGCACCATCTGACCGCGGAGGGAGGGAAGAAGGGGCGCTGTGGCTGCCTGGGTCTGCACAGCACACTTGCTGCTTGCCCCGGTAACAACAGGGCTGGGGTGTGCTAGGGGCTCTGCCTTCCACAGCTCCAGGGTCACTCTCTGTGGCAAGCCCAGGCTCTGACCCAGGGAACTGAAAATCCCTAGACCTTGAAAATAGTTGGACCAGGTGGGATGATTCAGAAAGGTTGCATTTTAGGAAACAGGTGAGTACCAACTGTGGAAGACAATGTAGGCATACGCATCTTGGCAGGCCCCATTCAGACAGCAACAAGGTCAACTAGCTGAGCTCCCTGACATAAGCATGAGTGGTGGTGGCTCATCAGGCATCCAATCATCCTGGAGGTAGATCGGTGCTGGCGCAACTCTCAAGTCCCCCTTAGTGTTGGCAATGGACAGGGCTGGTGGAGAGACCTTGGGCAATCTCTCCTGCTCACTCTGCTCCCCCCACCAGGTCATCACAGGTACTGAAGACCTTGATGAGCAATCTCTCATGCTCTCAAATTTCCCACTGGGATATGGTTGGTTTCCAGATTGTCATTTGTGGATATTCTTTATGTCCTGTTCCTTTATGACTCTGCCTATTGATTCTCAACATTTTCTGCTATCAAAAAGCCCAACTCCTGCAGACAAAAGCTTTGGCTTTTTGACACTGGCTCTAACGTCCCATTTTGGAGGCCAAAAGCTGACCATTGACTATTTTTCTGTGTCACAAAACCCTAAAGCTGCCAAAGGAATGGATTCTTCCAACTGAATAGGGGGGTAATCACCTATCAGAATGTGTGGAAAACCAACCCATACTCATCAATATTTTTAAAAGTATTACTGATGTTCCTGTTTGCTGTTGTCTCCCTTTTCACACAGTTAAGGTCCTCCAGGACAAGAGTTATGTCTTATCAATCTTTAGAGCCTCAACCCTGCATAGTACCAGACATATGCGAGTTTTCATTTTTTGCAAAATATTAAAAAGAGAAATAGAAATTATCGAGATGTCTTGATTTGAACTGGATTTTAGAAAATTATTTTAGACTTATTTAGAGAGGAGTGTCTGGAGGAAAGACGATGAGAAGCATATTGACTTGACTTTATCCTTCCATCCCAAAGCCTTGGATTGACGCATTCACCCCTCTTTAATTATTCTCAAAGGAATGGTCCTATTTGCAAATTAGTATGAGACTGGAAACCTATATGCAACCCACCAAACAGTTTAAGAAACAGTGAATGTTTTACCCTAGTCACTTAATATTTTACGGGAAATACTTGCTGGGTGTGTGGCTTTAAAGCAATGTGGAGAGAAGCTCATGCCTCCATACACCTGCACAAACTTTTTTTCTGGATCTCTCCCCTGCCCTACCTGTCAGTCCCCCTCCCCTGATCAAGGCTTATTTAAATTCCAACAGGGAATCTTCCCTTTTGCAATGTAATACAAGGATGAGAAAAAGAAAGTATGACAGAATAGAATATAGAATAGAATAATAGAACAATAATTTGCTGCTACCCAGAAAGCAAATAAAGAAAATATTAGCTGTATGCCTGTTATGCCTGTTCAATAGTTTCTAATTTAATTAATTTCATTATTGGGACTGTATGAATTGTGTACAAATAATTACACTTACGTTCCCAGGATCCTAGGCCTTTCACTAAGGAGAGGTTGAGCCATATGGTGGTAGCAGGCAGGTCTACTCTGGCAAGCCAATAATTCTGAATTCATACCAGTGTTGTTTTGGAAAGCAGTGGGCATGGTTGGACATACGCTGGTTCTATAGCCTTACAGATGTCTACAAGTTACTTGCTATGTGATATTGAGCAAAGCTCTGAAGATTTCTAAATCTGAAGGTTTCTATCTCTATAATAACGTCCCTCACAAAGTTATTGGAAGAACTAATTAATAATATTTTAAGTGCTCAGTACATAGGAGAATTCTCTCACTATCAGCTAGGCAATTTGCAGCCATAGAGAAAAGCTTAGTGTTCTTCCAATTCAGAATTCTTGGCTGCATGCTTCTTTGTCTAGCTTTTATTTTTCTCGTCTCACATAGTAGTTTACTTTTAAGGTAAGGAAAAGTTGACAGCTTTATGAGAAAAAAAATCTGGTAATGAATTTTAATATTTAATTTACTTCCAAATGCTTTAGAAAAAATGTCTTCTTTTTGTAGGAAAGTTACATTCATACAACTACCGATTCACATAATAGATAAGTTTGTCACTGTAGCAGTGAATGAGGAATATAAATGTATTGAAATATCTGGACATTGTCACAATGACAAAAAAATGATTTGAAATTATCTTTGTTTTTGTGATTTGAATATTTGTGGTTTAAATTTGATATTCACCTATCGTGAAGGGGTAACATGTTTTGATAAGTGAAAATGAGAAGGGTCTTCAGAGAGAAAAAAAAAAAACTTTCCTGAAATTTATTAAAATTGATTTAATTACCGGTGTCAAATGCTGACATAAAAATAGATTTTAGTATCATAGATATGATATGAATGGAATAATGCAACTGAGCATTGAATCAGTAAAAATCTTTTTTTCTCTTTTTTTACTTTGTATGCTTTTGAAAAATATAATGTTCACTAAAGAAAGGTAAATTTTTAAAATACATAAGATAAGAAAAGAAGGATTGACAAAGATTGTGATTTGTGAACTATAGAAACTTGATAAAATGAAAAAAAGCTATAAAAATCGCAACTGGTAAATTAAGGGGGACTCAAACAAATGTGTATCTACAAAGATGTATTTATAAATATATTTGTGGTGGCACTATTTAAATTTGAAAAATATAGAAACTATCTTAAATTTCCAAATCTAGAAGAGTAAATGAATTATGTTGTATGTCCATATTATAGAATACCATGCTGCAGCCAAAATATCATTTCATAAAATACTTGTAAAGAATGCTAAATATTTACATTAAGTTATAATTCTTTCACAAAAAAAGTCAGGCTACCAAAAAATTTGCCTGCATATCACAATATCCCAGACTTTACCAAGTAGTACAACAGCTGCATGGCAATTTAATAAAGTAGTCACTTTCCTTGGTTCCCACTCGATATATGATGGAGTTCTGCAAATTTTCTTATATTTGTTCACACCATTCACCTGTTGCCACCCACAGACCTCCCTAGATGCCACTCTCTAAACCCTTAAGCTCCCGGATGTCAACTCCCACCCTGAAGATGTGTGTATCTGCAGTTCTCCACTGACTGCCTCACTGCCTCCTCCAGGCTGGGAGCTTCTGGAGATGGGTTGCTGGCCTGCTGGCATAGTTAGTTGCTAGTCATGCCACATCTCTATAGACCGTTTGGAAAGCAACTGCTGGAATCACTTTTCCAAATGACAGAAATTATGTCACTCACTTACTGAAGACCTGAGCAGGCTATTAAATCCAATTCTTTCTATACATGTCCTTGGTGTGGGTCTCTGCCATTTGCCAAATTTGAGAGGATTCTAAAGGTACAAAGGAAGATGTTTTTTGTATTGGTAATGTTCAGTCAGAGATCCTATAGATAAAACTGCCCAGATCCCACATTTTCTAATCTTGGAGGTCCTGTTCTCTAATGTATAAGCAGCCCTTCTTCCCAATGTACCAGAGTGACAAAGTTTTTGGCTTTGGTTTGGGTTCTAAATCATCATAGGAAACTCTCCCACTTTCTCACCTCATTGTCATTTTCCTTTCATAGGTTCCTCTGGTACTGTTTTGCCACCTGGCCTTACTCAATGCCTTTGCCATCCATTGGATATGTTTTATTAGCCTTGAACCACAAAGTGAAAGGTCTCATGGACTCAATCCTTCTCTCAAGCTTTCTGGAAATGGGCAATCAAGAGTCTCATGGAGGATATGAATCCAATGATATTCTCAGAAATTTAGTTCACTTTTTCAATGTTATTATTTGCAGAGAGGTCACTCTGAGTGTGTGTGTGTGTGTGTGTGTGTGTGTGTGTATCAGACCCTCTCCGCAGTAATAAACAAATCTTCATCTTGTGTAAAATGCACAAGTAAGATCCATTGCTTTCTTACTTTTCCCCTCTTCCTTATATCCTTTTAGCTGTGGAAGGATTTAAGGATGGAATTTAGCTTGTATCCTTTCAGCTACAGATAAACTTCATCCTGAACTCACTTCAGTTCAGAAACACATTGCCATTTTAGGCAGGGAAACAAACTAAGCGTACCTGCCTGTCCATCTACTCGCTATACTACGCAGACCTACATTGAAATGTTTTTTTCTTATGATCCTACAAAAAATTGCGTATCCTGTTTTTTATCCCTAGTCTAGATCATCATTTCCAGGGCTCTCTTCAGTTCAAGTATTAGAAGACAACCCAAATTATATTGGAATTTTGTGACCCCAGATCTCTAAAATCTGGAACTATATTACCAGGGATACATACCGTGTTTCCCCCCAAAAAAGACCTAGCCGGACAATCAACTCTAATGCATCTTTTGGAGCAAAAATTAATACAAGACCCAGTATTCTATTCTATTCTATTCTATTCTATTCTATTCTATTCTATTCTATTCTATTCTATTCTATTCTATTCTATTCTATTCTATTCTATTCTATATCACATTACATTACATTACATTATAAAGACCTGGTCTTATATTTTAGTAAAATAAGACTGGATCCTATATTAATTTTTGCTCCAAAAGATGCATTAGAGCTGATTGTCTTATTTTCGGGGAAACATAGTATAATTAGCCTTTGTGGCTCTTGGTGTTATCAAACATCCAAGAAAAATGCTGGAAAACATCAGTCCTGAATTTGTGTCTGTTGGAGGCCAAACCTTACAAAACACATATTATTAATTGTCTCCAGCAGAAATCAGCAGAAGTTGTAGTTGCATTAAGGACTCAAAGGGAAAAAGAAGAGGAAGGACAGAAGAAAGGAAGGAGAGAGGAAGGGGGGGGGGGTTAAAGGAAATAAGGGAAAAGAAAGCTAAGGAAATTGAAGGAGAGGGGGAAAGAAGGGTAGGAGAGGGAAAGGGAGGGAAAGGAAAGGAAGGGAAGGGGAAAAGGGCAAGGGCAGGGATCAGGAAAATCAAGGAAAGGCCTTTTTTGATACCAGTAAGAAGCATGCATAAGAGCAGAAACCTTCTCATAAAGAATCTTATCCCCAAGGTACTATCAGCCAGGTTTTTGATCCTTGAGTGGGCATACCCTACAAATAATAAACTTAGAAATCAATTATACCTCCCCAGAAAAAGTCTATTTTTACTGAATTTATAACACCACCAGCTAAACCTTAAGTTTACAATAATCAGAAACAAATCAAATTAGAGTAACACTTTCCTCAGAATAAGGCTACATTACAAAGGAACTGCGGTGGAAGAATGGCTTTGCATCGAAAGAGATCCTATTCCAGAGAAAACTTGAAATACATTGACGTTCAAATATGTCTTATGGGAAGCAGCTCTCTGAAAGAGTTTGGAGTTTTGACTTTGATACAAACATACATTTATTGAATTAAAGATGATATCTTTAGGTTTCAGGATCTCAAGAATAACAGTTAGAAAATAAAAGAAATCTCAATTATTTAGAGGTTTCAATTGGTAACAGTGTAAAATGGAAAGAGCTTGTGTTTAATTATTTTGCCAGCAGATATTAATGCATTTCTAGCCAGCAAAGTAGGATGATATTGTAAATACACATGTTTAAGGCTAAAAACTATATTTAAATCAGTAATTCTTTCATCTGGCCCCACTAGATTTAAAGTAAAAAAAGAAATTTAACTTTGGGATGAAAAAAAAAACAGTCCTCAGAATAAACAGGAGACTAAGGCAGAAAGAAAAAGTAGCAGCTTTGCCATGATTCTAGAAAGTTAGAAGTTAACTGTCACCCTTCTGGGTTAATGAATCATCTGTGTTTTTAAATATCACAAGTTGGTTAAAATATATCGTACACTAAAAGTGCAAAAATTAATACTTTGCCTTAGATTTCAATGATATTGTTCTGTCTTTTTTTTTTTCTCTCTTCCCCTCTGTAGAGTTGAACGCAATTACTACAAAAAGCAGAAGAAGGAATGTTGGGCATGGCATATTTTGATTCCATGAAGGAATTGGATTTCTACTTCAAAACTAAATATTTAAAGTTTTATATTAATATTTTATTAAATATAGACTTATAATTGAAATATATTATAACAAAGTATGTTACAAGTTGGGAAACTGACTTTATGAATTAGTTTTAGCAGCAACCACTAATTACATGATCAATATAAAATTCTAGTGATACATGTCTCTATTTATTTTTATTTATCTTGATAGACTTTAGGTTTTCATTTTTATAAATTAGAGTTTAGAACTATGAATTTATGAAGCATTACAGTAAGTCCACTGAAAAATTTGAGGTCTTTGCTAGGGTTACTTTAATTAAAATAAAGATTCATATATACACATATATATTTATGTAATTTTATATATAGTGCATGTAAGTTACATAAATTAAAATTATATCCTCTCATAAGAGTCAAAAGAGGAATTTGGATAAAAATTCAAGAGGCTGTATTTACACTAAGTTCTTTGCTAATCTAACTCTGACTATAAAATCACTTGGATCTTTATTCCATAAACTTTGTTATAACAATGCATAGTATGAATATTGTGTTGATAGGAAATGTTCCATAATGTAAAATAAGAAGAGTTTGTGATTTCGAAAAGGGAGCAAGATAAATTTAAAAGCTTTAATATCAGAACCGGATTTAGAAAAGATGCTATGTATTTGAATATATGAAAATATGACAGTTCTAATATCACTAGAAATTAAATAGTAGGAAGCAGATTTTCCTTTTTTGTGTGTCAGCCAGAACTGAAATATATAAATCTTGCACTTATAAATATACATTATTTCATTGTAGATGAACCAGATGGTAGCAAAATGAAACTCATGCACAAAATTTTGGATACTGAGCTGCTCAAGTTTTCCTACCATCTTAAGGTGGGATGGGAGTGTGGACTTCACCCTCTTCCATGAGGTGAGCTCTGCCACCAAGAAAAGACTAGTAGCGTAAAGCAGTCACCTTCTAAGAACTCCAAACTGCCAACTGTACAAGTGCCAATACCTTCAAATTAAAAATTAACTGAAACTATTAAAAGAACCACCCAGGGAAGCCTTTAGATGGCAAAACTGAATGAGAATTTGTGAATGAGTCAAGAATAAAGAAATTTGACTGTACATGCCTGGTAACAGTGATATGTGGGGAGCAGGGTTGGTGACTTTGGAAGTGAGATAACCTGGGTTCAAGCGAGAAGAGTGTGTAGCCTGAACAAAATTTAGAAACAATGAGAGTGACTAAAAGTCAATCTCCTTTTTATTACAACTGTGCACCAGCAGGTCTAACAATGTAAATGATAAGATATTCCTCCCATTGGGCAGATGGTTCCCATGCCCCCACCTACCCTCCTTGGTATGCCACAGTCTACTGGGGTACATTTTAAGGACAGAAAGGACTACATAGAAAACCTTGAACTTCATTTAGGACTGTTATTGTTTGCATTGTTATTGGCATTGTTATTTAAAAAGAAACTAAAGATTGTTAGACAAATACTTTTGCTTGTTTTCTCAAAAAAACCTAATATTTTCATGTAAATGAATGGAGATACAATTTTAAATTTAAAAAAAAAAGTATAGAAATACTCTGTGGTTAAAACTGAGTAGTAAACATGAATACGCATATATTTTCTCAGCTTGGTCCATTGACATGATCCAAAAATGATGTTTTACCATAATTTATCTTAGTGCCTAGATTATTAGATTATTATCTCTGATGCTTCCCCCCCACCCCCACCCCTACTGAAACCTGAGCTTAATCTGAACAAACAGCTAATTTCAAATCTGGAGCAGGGATACAGTGAGACTAGAAGTACTACTGCAAGAAAGCAAAACATTTTTCAAAGATTCATGGGACCGTGTTAGAAGTCTGCAAGTGCCAACCTTAAAGGGACTGCCACTAGCCATAATTACTACAATGTGACACCAAAAGTAGAATATTAATTATGGTTAATTAAAAAACATGGGATTTCTGAAAAGCCACAATCTACAATATTACACAAAAAGAGAAAAGTTAATCTAAAATACTCTAAAGAAAGAGAATAAAACATACGCATTGAATCTTGTTAGTAGATCATGTTAGTATTTTTCACTCATTTATTGTATCAGTGAACAATACAGAAATTAATGAATACCAAGTAAGTCTATAAGAAGACATTTTTGACAGAAGGACATAGGTCCTTAGAATGACCCCATAAATTGTGATGACCAGCAATGCAAAGCCATTAAATTAAAACTTAATCAAATATCATTTCAAATATCCATATGAATTATATATACTCAAGAATACATTTTAAAAAATAGGAGAATGCACTAAATGCAAAGTTTTTAAATAATTTAAAAGTTAGTTAAAGTAAAATGGAGAATAAATGCTATATTGAATAAAATGATCACACAGGGCAAGTGCTTCAGAGTTCCATGAGCAGACAGAAGAATGAGGTAATACATTTAATTAGAACCCAGACAAGTGGACAAAGGGGTCACTTCTTTTGTGAGTTATGGAACCACTGATACAACAATTAAATATGAGTTCAGGGATCTCATAAGGGTCATGAGTAAGAATCTTCTTAACATCTAAATATCAGGTATTGCCTGAGTTACCTTTGATGATAATTCCTTTCCTTATGTGAATTAACTCCCAACTCTTGGAGGATTTGAATTTAACATAACCTTTAAACCACTCCAAGTCATAATACCAATACATTTTAGTTAAGAAATATCTAGGTATATTTTATATTTTGTATAATTATAAACTATACAACTAGTTATTGCCTTAAGGTAAATCTACTGTGAAATGAGTAGTTAAAAAACTGATTTAAACTTATGCTTTTAAGTTGGCATCTTACTAATTTTATATTTGGGATTGAAGTATTTGAAAGAACTTAAATCCTGTCCTATTCATAAATTTAACTTATTAAAGTTATAATAATTACTCATCAGGAAGTCTATTTAAACTGCTGAAAAATTTAGCTGAAGCACTTAACGAGGAAATCGGGTTAATAAATGCAGTTTTAAATATTCTAATATCAGTGCTAAATTACATTTGTATATGGTACCAACCATTGTTTAAATGTTCCTTAAAGGAAATTATTAAAATATTAGACTTAAAATAACAGGATTTGTAAGATAAATGTAAAAGTATAGAAATGAGCCCCTGTGCTTTTTTTTACTTTCTTCTCTCAGTTTTAGCCTAGAGGCAAAAGAGAAAACCCCGAGGCATCCACAGGGGACAGTTAGAAGGCTACAGAGAAGCCTAGATGTGCACGGAGATGAAAGACAAATAACCACAGGACCTGTGTTGACCCCTCACCTCTGCATCCGCATCTCCCTCTCACAGTTCCCTTAGCCCGGCCCTGGCTGCACAACAGATAGAATGGCACGCTGTGAACAACACTAGTTAGAGAAAAAGAAAACCTTAATGTTTTACTGAACCAACACCTTGAATGCCTTCACGTATTGTTATTAGCCTCCCCCATCCGCAACCCACCCCTTACAAGTTCGCTTTTTAAAGTTTGCCAACTTAAGACTCCATGATTTCCGCTGCCTCCAGCCCTCGCCTGAATCAGAGGGTAATTCTTAAGTGGAAGTATGTTTAAAAGGAAGGCTGAGAGTTGATGTGTTAAGGAGCTGCCCTGTGGTCAGACAGACCAGGAGGTAAACACTCTTATCCTTCCTTCCTATAAAATAATTATTAGTAAGCAACAAATTCCAACTTTACCTTAGGAGTCTGTGGAATTTTTTCCCCCACAATAATGTCTCTGTGACCATATGTACTAATAGCCACTTTCCATCCTCAAAGGAATTAAGGCTTCTATGAGCTTGTGGCATACACTGTAAGAAAACGATAGAAACAGGATATTCAGTCACTGAATGGATGAGAGTTGATAGTATTTCTAAGCGGGTGCTTCTTTACCATATTTCTCAGTCTGTTAGATGAGACTATTACAAAACTCTTATGAGGCATCTAGCTCCACTCAGTGATATGGTGTGATCTGGTACAGGTCACTTAACCTCTGTGAGCCCCATCAGATTCATCAGTAATATGGGGTGAATAATTCATAACTCACAAGTTGTCATGAAAATGTAAAAACAGATAAAAAACACTAACACAACAAGGGATGGTATATAGAAGGTGCCCGATGACCACTAGTTTTGGTGTTGTTGTTAGTAAAAGTTGAATATAGAATTTAAGAGAGGAATAACTTCCTTAGCACATACTGGTGAAGCACAGGTGCTTTACCCAGGCTCTCATTTAGGCATTATAACAACTGTGTGAAGAGGTATTATTATGTCCCCTTTTTGCAAATGAAAAGTCTGAGGTTCAGAGAAGTCGTATATAAATTTCCAAAAGTCACATAGCTCTTAAATGATAGAGCTGGGTTGGACCCTATTTCCATCAACTTCCTGAGATGGTTCGTTCATGCCGTCTGCCTAGAAACTGAACTGGAGAAAAGAAAAAAGAAGTGAAGTTGGGAGGATAGCTGGCATGGACAGATTCCACCAGCGCTTTCCAAACATGCTAGAGTTTTATTAGCAGAACTGACTGGGATTTGAGTGAGAGAGTGATGGGCAATCCAAATTACAGTGCCAAAGGAGGGGATACATATTTTGCCTTTTCCTGAGGTTCTTGGCCTGAGGTCCTCATGGCCATAATGGCCAGTAATAAGACTATATTGCTATGCTCAAACCATATTGAAGATATTAAAGACTTTTTTGAGTCCCTATTCTACATCATATCAAACATGTTTGTCTAATCCTGTGATAAATAAATAAATTTTTGAAAGGTATTTTTGTTTTTGAGATTATTTAGGCTAAATAACATTTAATCTATAGTATGCTATGATTTCTCCAAAATTATCATGCGTTCTCAGGATTCTTGTGACGTGAGTCATAAGACATGAGCCTACAAGTTTATTTCAAATGTAATAATATTTTAATGAACATTAAACTTAAAAATGAACAACTTTGCAGATTTTATATTTTTGAGATGTTTAATAAAGCTTAATTAAATTTAATTTTTATTTATTAATATATTATTTTAATATTTTAGAGCCAATATATTTTTAACATTTTAAACTCTTGAAAAATACATGGTTCTAGACTCGTACTTTCCAATACGTTAGTACAGCTACACGTGGCTATGAGCACTTGGAATATGGCCGGTGTGGATTAAATTATGCTCTAAGTATGAAATACTTACATACACTGGATTTCACTGGTTAAGTATAAAAAAAAATGTAAAATTTCTCAATAATGTTTATACCTATTACCCATTGAAATACTTTTGATATATTGTCATAATTCATAACTTATAGTATTAAACTAATTTCATTTGTTTTCTTAAACTTTTTAAATGTGGTTACTAGAAAGTTTAGTGTTACATATGTGATTTGCATTAATTTCTGCTAGACAACATTGCTATAGATATGGATCACAATATCTAATGTTTAAAATGGTGCTGAGTACATGAGTTTGCTGGTCCATTTGATCTTGACCTCACCTCCACCCTGAGAAGCTGCATACATTTTGGTATATAGTAAATTTCTGTCATTACAATATTAAAAACTATAAGAAAAAATATATATGTACATATATATATATATGGAGAGAGATAGAGTCAAAAAATGTATACACCATATATATATATATATATATATATATATATATATATATATATATATGTAGTTTTTATTATCTTGAAGTTTTAATTTATAGCTGTAACAGTTTTCACTGCATCTGTATTTTAGAGAGAAAAACAAATATTTTCACACACACATGAATTCATATGTACTTCTGCCTGTACAGTTTAAGGGGAGACTTGTCCAGAATGTATGTGAATATAATGGATTTTTTGCTTAGTTTTCAACATTTATTGAGTGCTCTTTGTTCTAACTGCTTACTTGTATTAATCCTCCAAACTCTAAAGTAGGCATTATTACCAGTCTCATTTTATAAAGAGGGAAATGGAGGCAGTAAGAGGTTAAGTAACTCACCCACAGTCACACAGCTAAGAATTAAATGGACCTGGCATTCAAACCCAGGCAGTATGGCTCCAGAGCTCTGCTTTTACCATTATGCAATCCTCCCTGTCATCGATGACAGCTTTTCACTTTTTCAAATGAAAAGCAGAGTGATTTAAGATTTGATGATTATTTTTTATATATGTAGTTTCTGTAACAGTCTGACAAATTTGGACATGCACCTTCCTCACCACCCTTGTCAATAAAAATCTCTCCTTCAGCAGTACCGCCTGGATCCACTTCAGTGTTACCAAGACCAGAACGGTATTCCACTGACATCATAAGATAGAACGGTTCACCAGAATTTGCAAGCTATGCACCTTCTAATCAATGCCAGCTGACACTATTTAGGTCTCTTTTTTAAAACTTTTTTTTTTTTTTTAACAAAACACAACTTGCTGTGAACCTAGATGCCAATTTCATGTGTATTAAAATATCAGAATCCCTTTCAAGTATTATCATGGGAATGCTGGCAGACCCTTCCCTGCAAGTTTGGGTGGGTGGTACTACTGTGTATATCTGTTTTTATGGCAGATTTGCACAATGAAATTAAAATCTTGGTCAGGAATCAGATAGAAGCTCAATATTTTTTATTCACTCTTTTCTGTTACTGCTTATCATCCTTGAAGATATATTTTTTGGCATCTTGAAAACAAGGAATCTGGTTGCTATTTCTTTTGGCTATATAAATACACCCTGTTTATATTAAAATTATAGGCAAATATACTTCAAGTTGGAAAACATGACCACAGAAAACATTTTTTCCCTCTCTTTACTAAACACCCTAATATACTTTTATTACTGCTCAACTTTTGCCCACAGCCAAAAAACCCTTCTTCACATTTTAACATATTCAGAAATTCTTTTCATGTGGTCTGAATATATTCTATTGTAAACATTATTGTGGTTATAAAACTATCAAAACACATATTTCACAAGCATGCAATACTGTGATATATGTACTAGTATTTGTGGATACTTTAACCATATTTTTTTTATAATTACAAGTATTTCAATGTTTAACCTTACAAAACACTAACTTTTAAGACAGTAAAATAAAGTGGAGAGAGTCAGGATGATGTGGCTTTGAGTCCAGACTTTACCATTTACTAGATGTGTGACTCTGAACAAACCCTTTAACTACCCTGCTCTTTGGTTTCCTTATGCGTATAGGGGGACAATAATGCCTACTTTCCAGGGTGGTTGTGGAGTATACAGAATTAACACAAAGAATAACCCTCACAAAATGGACACTCAATAAATATTACCTCCCTGCCCCTCACCTTTTCTCTTTCACCAATTAAGCAAATTCAGTTAAAGGCAATTTATATGTAAATGAATATCCATTTACAATTTTGAAAACTGCATATAAACCACAGTAAGAAACCTATTGTTCTTCCTATTTTTAAAAGCAAGTTTGTTCTTCACATAGATTTGGAATGTTTACATTCTCTCTATATATTTTTTGGTTAATTTTATATTTTTGGAAGACATTAGTAGCACCATGGCTTTTAGATAACAATTTCTTAGGAGATGAAACTGTTTGTGTAAAAGACTTTAATTCTAAGTATTAAATCATAACATTCCTGTATCAATTAATACATTCTTTTACTCTTGGGTTTCTTGTGAATGATTCCCTCTTAATTGATATGATTAGATTATAATTTAGCAAATTATATTTACAATGTGAATTGAAGATGAATCTGTGATTATAGCAGAGACTCTGGCTGCCTGACATCTCATCCTTTGATCTACTTCTAATTTTAGCCATAATCTCACATTTGTGCCCAGTGTACCACCTCAAACAAGTATGCTGTCTCTGCTTTCTGTCTGCCAAGTGGAACCTTTGTCTCTGTGCCCCTGCTACTTGGCCTGTGCCTCTGCTAGACCTAGAGGTCTTGGGGAGTTATCAACACCTGCCTCCAGGCAACCCTCAACCAATGGGGAGAGAGTGGGGGGTGGGAACCATTTGATAAATACGCCCATTTCCATCCTTCCTAAGGTTGGAATGCGTTTTTTTACCTGTCTCAGAGATACTGATGGAATCAAGCCCCAAATTGGTGTCTACAGCACCAATGTACCCAATCCACTCTTTTATTGGTGTTTCCTCCTTTCCTACACAGCTCTCTCTACTCCCTCACTCCTGCTTCCTGGTATCACCTTCCAAATAATCTACCTATAATCAAGTCCTTGCCTCAGGCTCCACTTTCAATGAAACTCTATCTAAGACCTTGACCTTACAGATAACCTTTTAAAATTCTTAATGGTGAACACATAATGTGATATATAGATAATGTATTATAGAATTGTATGCCTGAAACCTATGTAATTTTACTAACCATTGTCACCCCCATAAATTTTAATTTAAAAAAAAAGATTCTTAATGGTTCTCTTTTCCCTCTAGGACGAAGCCCAGACTCTTTAGCAAGATTATCAGGAAGATGCCTCAGGATCTAACCTATGCTTAATCTCCTACTGGCTGGCCCACATGCCTCCTACATACTAGCAGCATTCAGCAACTTGCCATTGCAAACTATTCTATGTTCTCAAATGCCTTGGTATCTTCACAGATGCTTTTGTTGACCCATAAAACTTTCCTCCCTCATTTGCCCTTCCACCCGCAATTCATTAGTATAACCTCAACCAAGATCCCAATCAAGAATTTCTACTTACATGGCATACTACCATCATATTCACCATTCTGTTTTACCAGGTCTAGAAATTGATAAAGTTGGTGGACCAGTATCACTTTTCCATTCCTGAGCATTGTTAATGAAAAAGTAGCTCACTTTGAGGGGAAAGAAAATTAGGCGGAACTGTGTTGGCATTGGTGATAAACTGTTGGAAATAAAGCATTGGTTGCCCTGTGGTTCTGAAAAAAATTGGATTGTTACCTGATCATTTTTTTTTAATTAATATCAGATTTCTGGGAAAAGGGAGGCTGTAATGGAGACCGAGTTAAATAAAAGTTGTATCACTGGATATTCTGAAAAAACCTGAGGGCACGAAACACTGGGGTGGGATGGAGTGAGAGAGATATATATCTCTGGGATATATATATATATATATATATATATATATATATATATATATATATATATAAAGTATATATTAGTTATATATTAGCAGAGGCATGCCATGGAGTCCCAAGGAGTGGCAACTAGGGTCTCCTTCAGCCTGCATCAGCCAGTCTCATACATAGGGAATAATTGGTCAGAGTCATTTATCATAGTGACCTGCAATAGAGCTTCCATATTTATCATGTAAGAATATAGTTTGGATTTCAGATAAATAGCATTTTTTTTAAGTATAAGTATATCCCATATATTGCATGAGACATAAGTATCCTAAAAAAAAGTATTTCATTTATTTCAAATTTATGTTTAACTGGATGGCTTGTATTTTATCTGGTACCCTATCTGGGAATCTGGGAATCATGGGAATACTCGTAAAAAATATATTCATGGCTCTAAGTCTCAGCCTCTTACTTGAAGGCTTTAAGATCAAGGACCCTGGAGCGGCCACTGTAAATTTAGATGGGAGACTAGAACAAACTATGACTCCTGGGTAGTTTTTTTAGACCATGTAATAATACCCAACCTGGCCTGGGAAATAACTTTCTGCTTATCCCTCCCTCTTACTAGCCAATGAACCCTTAAAAGCAGGTACTATGTTGTATTTATTTCAGATCACACCATCAAGTAAATTGTATGGCATGTAGGTATTATATAAATAAAATGCATATTTAATATATAATGTATATTAATATTGTGATATATATGGTAATATATAATGCATAATGATTTATTTCACAGAGGAAATAATTTTGAATGTGAAATTTTTTTTTTGGTAAGTTATCTATTTTATAGGAGTCATTTATTAGCATTTAGTCTTAGGATTCAGATTTTTCCAGTTATTAAGTCTCCATTATAGCTATTTTAAAACATTCATTCATAAACTTAAAAGGTAACTATTTAAAAACAATATCTATGTTTTTTTCTTCTTATTCTTCTAATATAATTAAATTAAATATTTAAAAATAGATTGATTTGGCTCTCGGTCTGGATCCTTATTCTGTGATAGAAAAAATTACCTACATGCCTCACTCTTCTTCTGCCATGGATACTACGTGCCTCACTCTTTTTCTGCCATGGATGCATGCAACAGACTTAGTGAATTTTCCAAAAACAATTAGCCAATATTAGAAGAATAAAGTCAAAAGCAAGAGGCAAAAGACCAGAATAGCCACACAGTACCGAAGAAAAATAACAAAGTTGGAGGATTGATACTACTTAACTTCAAGACTTACTATAAAGCTACAGTAATCAAGACAGTGTGGTATTGCCAAAGGATAGACAAACAGATCAATGGAAAGAATAGAGAGCTCAGAATATAATTACATGTAGGCAATTGGTGTTTGACAAAGGAGCCAAGACAATACAATGGAGTAAAGATAGTCTTTTCAACAAATGGTGCTGGCACAACTACATTTAATATCGACACAGACCTTACAAATTTCACAAAAATTAATGGATTACACAAATGGATTAGAGACCTAGTTGTAAAATGTAAAACTATACAATTCCTAGAAGTTAACAGGAAAAAATTAGATGCCCTTGGGTATGGTGATAGCTTTTTACATATAACACCAAAGGCAGGAACCATGAAGGAAATAATTGATATTCTGGAGTTTATAATGAAAGACTTCTGCTGTGTGATAGATAATGTCAAGAGAATGAGAATATTAGGTATAGACTCATAGGAAATATTTGAAAAGACACATCTGATAAAGGAATGTTAGCCAAAATACCCAAAGGACTCTTAAAACCCAACAATAAGAAAACAACCCAATTTATAAAATGGGCCAATGGCTTTGTATACACTTCATCAAAGAAAATATACAGATGGCAAATAAGCATATGAAAATATGTTCCACATCATTTGTAATCAGGGACATGCAAATCAAAACAAGGAGATATAACTGCACACGCAGTAGAATGGCCAGAATCTGGAATACTAATTCAACGAAATGTTGGTGAGGACGTGAAGCAACAGGAACTCTCATTCCTTTCTGGTGGGGATGCAAAATGGTACAACCACTCTGGAAGACAGTTTGATGGTCTCTTACAAAACTAAACATCCTCTTACCATATGATCCTGCAATTGTTCTCCTCGGTATTTACCCAAAGGATCTGAAAATTGAGGTCCACACAACAGCCTACACATGGATGTTTATGAAAGCTTTATTCATTATTGCCAAAACTTGGAAATAAGCAAGATGTCCTTCAGTAGGTGAATGGATAAATAAACTCTGCTACATCCAGACAAAGCACTATAATTCAGCGCTAAAAATAAATGAGTTATCAAGTCATGAAAAGACATGGAGGAAACTTAAATGCCTTTTCTAAATGAAAAGCCAATCTGAAAATGCTACATACTGTATGATTCCGACTATATGACATTCTGGAAATGGCCAAACTATGGAAACAGTAAAAAGATCAGTATTTGCCAGGGATGGCAGGGGTAGATGAATAGGGAGAGCACAGAGGACTTTCAGGGAAGTGAAAACACTCTATATGATACCACAGTGATAGACACGTCATTATATATCTGTCCAAATCCATAGAATATACAACACCGAGAGTGAATCCTAATGTAAACTATGGAATTTGGGTGATAATGATGGGTCAGCGTCAGTTCATCAAATGTAATGAATGTACTACTCTGCTGAGAGACATAGTTAATGGGGAGACTATGTGAAGTTAGGGGGTACATGGGAAATCTAAGTTCCTTTCCCTCAATTTTTCTATGAACCTGAAACTGCTCTAAAACATTAACTCTTAATTTTAAAGTTACAAGCATGCTAGAGGGAAGTGTGCAACAACCAACTCAATCGGTAATTCAAGTAAAAGTATAGTTATTCGTTCATCACTTTTCAGTTGTCCTGAATAAAGACAGTATACAAATACCAGCCCTCTTTATTGTTTTGGGGGAATAATATCAGCTTTTGCAAGGTTTCTGGTATTCTTAAATCTGGGCAGGCGTTGCAAAGACTAGGCTTTTGCTTTGAGATCAGTCACAGATATTACTTCACCTCTCAGTTTAGTTTTTCATTGTTCTAGAAATGAATTAGACATATAATTTAACAAGGCACAAGGACACATAAATGAGTTAAACCCAGACTTCAGAGAAACAAATGGATGGGTAAAGTGAAAAGAGATAGGGCATTATACTTTTTACTTTAGTAGTATCTTTCCTGATAAGCACCAAATTCTCATAAAGACGAGAAGTAGTTGCTGAAAAGTAAGGACAACCTAAAATAATGATGTTCTTTAGTCTTAAATTAAAAAAAATTTCTTTTAATGGTCTATCATTAAATATTTGATTGACTGTGATCATATCAGTGAGTAAAATTTAAACCACAAAAGGGAAAAAAAGAGAATATTCCTTAGCAATACGATTGCACCCCTTGTTCCCTAGGAAATTCAACATGTTTGAGGCAGACATGACTTTTTAAATTGGATTAGAATCTGAAAAAAAAAAAAAAAAAAAAAAAAAAAACTCTCAAAATAATTCCTCCAAATTTGATCTATTTGGGTTTGAACATGCTCCCTATTAAAATCTGATTTTTCTGTTAACAGGATATTGGGATATTATATCAGTTAAAATTATAATAGTGAATCCTGGAATAAAAGTTAGAATAACATTCTAAATCCATCATTAGTGCTTCAAATAACAAAAGCTGACATTTTGTGCTCATTTGCAGTCAGCAGGAATTTGGCAGGAATATATCAAGTATAGGGTTTCAGAAATTTTTCACAGAACTGATGGGACGTCTATATGGCACCTCTCTGGTGAAGAGCAAACTTTTGTAACCAGTGTGAATAGCAAGATTAAAGCCAATCTGTGTCTGATCAGAACACTTCTGCACCTAGAAAAATGACAGTTATCCAGGATAGCCTTCTATGCAACCAACTGAGCAAAATACCTGTGGTATCTATGTTGGTTTTATTACTTTACTTTTTCACACTTGATTTTCTGTGTGGGGTACTTTGGCAAGTGCACAGATCAGCTCTCACTACACAAATCCTCTTTCCTATACTAGAGATCCTCTTTAGTGAACGGACAGAAGAGACCTAGTGAAAATACGGCAGTCAACTCCTTTTTCTTATGATTATCTTTGCATATGAAAACTAATATAAAATAAACAAAAAGTTATTTTAAACATTTTTGTTTAAAAATAAAACTACTTACTATATATATATATATATATATATATATATATATATATATGCATACATACAATATATATATACTTTATTTTTTTAAGTACCTACTATAGAGCAAGTATTTTTCTAGGTTACTGGGATATATTGGGATATAGGTTCCCTGTTGTTACTCAGCTTAGGTGCTAATGAGGAGACATATGATAAAAACAAAAGCAACTGCCAAGTTATGAGATGTGCTCTAAAGAAGGATAATAAAAGTGAAGGTGAGGAGGGAATGGTAGAGCATGACTAGAGAGTGGTCAGTATGACCACTTTGATAAGATGTGGTGTAATGGAGTGAGCCTTGTGGTTCTAGGAGAAAAGAGCATTCCAGACAGAAAGAATAGCCACCTGCAAAGGTACCGTGGGATGAATAGACTTGGCTTGTTTGAAAAATTGCCCATATGGCTGGAGTGAGGCAACATGTCAGGAATAGAGGGGTAGGAGATCAGGTCGGAGAGGTAGTGGATGGCCAGATCATAGAGGGATTTGAAGGCTATGATAAAGGTTTTTGATTTTATCAGAAGCACATGGAAATAATTGGAGTGATCAGCAGGGGAATGATATGACCCGACTTGTGATTTCAAAGGATTGCTTTATCCACTCTAGGGAGCATAGATCATGTGTAGAACCTAGGAGACAGCAATCCAGAGATGCAGGATTGTGGTATGGACCAAAGGGGGGAATGAAAGAAAAGAGGAGTCAAGAATGACTTCAAGGTTTTGGCCTGAGTAACTGGTAGAATACCATTGTAATACGATGTTGGGATGAGCAAGACTGGAGAACAAATTTGCAGAGAGCACTCAAGAGTTGAGTTTGATGCATGTTAAATTTGAGTTGCCCATTAGACATTCATGAGGTGATGCCACGCTGGCAACTGATATATGGGTCTCTTAATTGGAGGAACTGTTAATGCTGGAAATTCTGATGTGAGAGTAATCAGTCTATGGAGGGTATTTAAAGACATGGTCATAAGTGAGACCACCTAAAGAGTGAGTACAGATAGAAGAGAGAAGAGTTCTGGATTGAGCCTTGAAGTATCCAACATTTAGAGATTGCAGAGATAAAAAGAAAATCGTCCAGGGAACCAAAACAGAGTGTTTAGCAAATAAGCTTGAGAACCAAGAGAGAGAAGAGTCTTGGAGTCAAATTAAATAAACCATTTCAATAAGGAAGGAGTGATCAATTGCATCAGATGTGACTGAGAAGTCAAATAAAAAGTAAACAGAAATGCTTATTGTATGTGGCAAATTTATTCATCAGTGATCTCAACAAGACTGATTTTTATAGAATGGTAGGTGGGCAGTGATGTGTAGGTAAACTTTAAATATTGACCATCTGGGCAGAAACACTCTGATTGGAAATGCTTTACAAGTTCCATAATGTAAACACTCCCACCATTGCTGATTTCAAACTGCCAACATGACATCATTGAATATGAAATGAGAAAATGATGTGCACCACTGGCTCTTACAAGCAGGAGAAAACCAACTTGGTACACCACTTTAGGTGTGGATGAAGAATTTAAAATAGAATTCCACTAAGAATATACATGCAAAAACTAAAAATAACGTATTTATTAATTTTAATGTATATTGAAAAGGTATATAATATCTAGTGATAAAACTTATGTCACTGTGACTAGTTACAAGGTCTTGCCATTATTGGATACCATAAATGGGATTAATATTTTGTAGAGCACTTTTCCAACTAGGGTTATTAAAATGTCTACATATTTTAAAGGTTTCAAAACAGAAAAAAGAAACTAATCTCTGCATGTAGTCTTGAACACATATAACTTGATTTCCATTTATTTACTGGTATTTCTTCAACATACTGGGATTGCCAGCCCATTTTCTTGTCCTGGTGTGTTAGTACTGAGAGCTGAATTATGCAACTAATGTGCTTAAAAATGAAAATTTCCAATTTATACCTTCATTTGTAAATAATTTAAAAAATTTTACTGGCTCAGTTGAAAAAGATCAATAATAAAAATAAGCAAATTTGAATATAATTGTACATGTAATGCACAAACTATTATAACCCACAATATATAAAGAACCTCTAGGAATCAATAAGAAAAAAGTAAACAACAAATAGAAAGACTGGCAAATTAAATAGGAATTTCACTGGAAAGGAAGCTCTAGTGACCTGTAATCATGTGAAAAAATACTTAATCTAACTAGTAACCAGAGAAATGCAAATTAGAGCAATAATGTGACAGTTTCACACCTTCCAGATGGGCAATTTTTAATAATTTGACAATATAAATTGTCAAGGATGTAGAATAAGAAAAGCTCTGATTGGGGGTATAAATTGATAATACCAAATTAAAAAGCTGATTGCTGAGCATGCACAATTCTTACAATCCAGCATTTCCTGTTCCCCGAGGAAGTACCCATACATGTACACCACAAAAGTTGTATGAGGATATCTAAAAGAGCATTGTTTGTAACATTAAAAAAAAAAAATGAAGTAACAGTAGAATAGGGAGAGAAATTGAGGTTAATTCATATGATGGAATATTACTAGCAGAGAAGATAAACAAGCTACTGTTATATACATCAAGTTAGATGAACCTCAAAATGTAATATTAAGTGAAAGAAATATCACTGATTATATATTATGATTCATTCTATAAAAAGTTTTTAAAACAGGCAAACAACAATATACATACATTGGTGGTTAAAAGTATACAGAAATGGAAGGTTTGATAAACATAAAATTTAGGAAAATGGTTACTTCTGTTTGGTGGAGGGAGGAGATGAGATTGGAGAGGGGTAGACAGCAGGTTTCTAATTTACTGACTATATTTTAACCTTGGTGAGAAACATGGAAGCCTATTTTATGATTTCTAAACTATGAAATGCTTTATATGTTGTTTTATGTGCATGCTATTTTTTCGCGGTCTAATATTAGTGTATATGTACCAACAATAAACAACTGGAGAAAGAAGAAGCAGTAGATAGACTTCTGTAAGAGTCTTTATCAGTAATCTAGATAAACAGCAGAGATCTAGGCTCTATATGTAAGAATGGGAATGGAGAGGAAAGAAAAGAAATGCAATAGGCAATATAAAATATAAAGCAATCAAACCTGTTGGCTTCTGATCAATGACATAAGAGAAGGCTGGGATATGAAATACAGTTTGAGAAATACAATCAATAATGTTATAAAAATTTTGTAGGGTGCCAGATGGGCATTGGACTTATTAGGGAGATCACTTCATAGACTGTATAGATGCCTGACCACTGCGCTGTACACGTGATACTCAAGTAGAATAATATTGAATGTCATACATATATATATATATATATATATATATATATATATATATATATATAGAGAGAGAGAGAGAGAGAGAGAGAGAGAGAGAGAGAAAGTCACAGGATATGCGATGTCAGACGGGTCATAGATTGAGGCTTTATCATTTTGTGAAGGGTGTAAATGTCTATTACATTGTTTTGTACACCTGAAATTCATAAAAAAAAAAAAAGGAGAGAGAGAAGGCTGGTGATCTAAGATGTCTCCATGCTGTGAGGCTCATTTGATGTTGGAAGATAGCAGCATTAGAGAGGAAATGACTTAAGGCAGGCAGAAGTCTAATAGACCTTATTCATGTGCAAGGTCAGAGGCAGAAAATGATATTTGATAGTCATCTGGTTATTATGATAATTGACTCTACAATAGGGAATACATTCTCCCAGGAAAAGAATGTGAAATAACAGCCTAGGCCTTGAGGAATTTCCTTAACAGGGGAGAAGGAGGAAGTTAAATAAAGGAAGCCTTGCCCTCCTCCAATTTATTCTACAGTTTGATGCCAGAATAATATTTCTAAAGCACAAATTGATCATGTCACCTCCACTGGCCAAAACTCTTTATAGCTTCAGGATGATTTCCAAACTCAATAGCCTGCCACAAAGTGACATTTATGTTGTGATCATAGATGCAGCCAGCTCCATCTTTTGTGACTATCACCAGCCAGTCTTATGACAACCTCACTGAAGGATGTGTCACCTTCTCCCATTGCTACACAACTTTGTAATTACTTTCCCTTTTGGGTGGGTAAATCCTGATCATCATAGCCGATCCAGCATCTCCTCCTCTTAGAAGCCTTTCCTTACTCCTCTCAGTTGATCAGCGGTGTCCCCACTCCACTTTACAGAAACCTTTCCAGGGCACTTACACTTTTATAATTGTTTCACTTTGTGTCTCCTACTTACAGACCAGGCTAACTTTCATTTCTGTTTCTGCATTTCTTATCTGTAATTGCACCAAGTGGGCCTTTAATAAGTGTTTGCTAAAAAATGAATAGATGATCAGATAAATGAATTACCCAAAGAAGGTGTCAGAAAATATATATCAGGAGAGATTTGGAAGGGCAATGAATGGTTACCAGTATCATGTTACACCCAGGCTATGGGGAATGGCACGGAGAAAACACTGGTTCTAACAAGGCAGTCAAGGGGGAGCTCTTAGTTAAGGTTCAGCAAGTGATTTGAACAGACGCCACCATAAGGCTGGGACAGCATAGTCTGGGCGCTGAGGGTTAAGTGAAACATGGATGCATTGTGTATAATTAATTCTCATGAAGAAGTCCGATGACCAAAGGGAGCAACAGCGAGGTCAAGGTCAAGCAAAGACTTTTAGAAGCGTGTACAGGCACATGCCAGGGGAGAAGCAGCAATGAAGGGTGACCTAAGAAGGAGCCACTCAAGAGCAAAAGGGTTCCTGGAGACTGGAAAGTGGGCTGGGGTCAGTGGAATCAGTAAGCAAGTATTCTAAAGAAAGGATGGGATTATGATTTCAGAAAGAAATTTAGAGAAAAGTAGAAAGGAAGAGGATCAAGACCTTCAAAAACTAGGAGGTGGGATGATCCCCAGAATAGTGAGGGTCTAGTTAGTGGGAAACATCTACATTAGGAAATGTACTTATTAAGTATGAATAGGGTAGGAAGAAAGGATTTAACTGGAGGTTGAGGGTCTGGGAAATGTGATGTGGATTTATAGTTGTCTGCATGGTTCCACAATACGGCTCAGCTCTGGGGCTGGAAAGCAAGTAAAATACTAGTACTCACAGCTAATAAAGGTAAACTCCCCACTTCCCATTTGTTCCCATTTCAAAGCATCCGAAGCACATAGTTCCTGTGTCTCCCAAACCTGTTTTGTAGAAGGTACTTAGCAGTTAATCCAGATACCTTCCTTTGTTTAAATGTTTAGTCTTCTTCACTCACATCCCTGGACACAAACAATAACATATCTGCCCTCTCCCTGCCCCCAATACACACCAAATGTCATACACTGCCTATTCTGTTATGGTAATATTGATGGTTCAAAATTTGGAATTACTTTTTATAGATTAATGTTTCTTTGTGTTTGTGTCTGTATGCTAAAATAGATGGATGCTGTGCTCTAATGATTTTGATGGCAGCTATAAAATATTGGTTATGTGTATTTTAAACCACTCTGTCCTCAATATTCTACCTCGTGCCCTCACGGTTTTGTAATACTGAGATCTCAAAAACTTACTTTTTGAAACTGGGATGGGTTATTGTATTTAACAGTGTTCAAAACAAACTTCTCCCCCCCAATGTCCATATAATTTTAATTTTGTAACATAGTAGTTAATCTCTGACATCAGCCTGGCTATGTTTGAACCACTTGTCCATCACTTTCCAGTTGTATGAGTTTAAGCATGACACTTACTTTCACTGAGACTCAGTTTCCATATCTGTAAGGTGAGGATGACATTACTGAAAAGAATGAGCATGGTCATTATAATGCTAATTATAATGCTATTATGACTTGAAAGACAAGCTTGCTTTTTATTTAGCACCACTTTTGTAATGGTTTTAAAATAATGAATGATATTTATCCCTCCCCTTCATCTCTTAATCTGGTGGAATAATTAGTCATGTGGTGTGAGACCGAGACAATCAGTTTCTGACATGTTAAAAACATATGGAAAATGACGTTGGATATTTAAGAGTTTCTTAGATAGCGAAAGTCATGTGAACAGTAGCATTCAAGGCATTCAACATTCAGCACTACAGAACTGAGGACGCTAAGCCTATTTTTCAAATACGATCAGTAAGATCACATTGAAGGTATGAGCTAAATGATTGCCGCCTAGTTTGATGTCATTTTCTTTAGTGGTTGCCAAAGAAATGAAAGCTCTGTAATTTAGGGTGAGTGAGCTGGGAAAGAAAAAGCAAACTGAAAATTATTAGTTGATTTCAGGGAATGAAGTTGGTCCCCTGGAACCAGTTCTCTCTAATATTAAGTGACTCTCAGTTGCTGCTCCAGAAATCGTGACAATGTCTTTGAATTTGGTTTCTGTAAAAAGACTGGGACTTATTAAACCCACCACAGCCCAGCTTTCAGACCCATATTAGGCATTTGCAAGAGGCTTGCCCCACAGAACGTGATCTGAAGTCTGCCAAGATGAATGGCAAAGCTGCTGTGTCTCAGGATATTGTTAGTGGATTGCTTCTATCTATAGATTATTTTTAAAAGGTTATTTAGCAAACTGTAATTTTAAGCCTATTTCATTTCATGTGCCTGCGTTGAGAAAGCAATAAAAATTTGAGTTGCCTTCAAACGTTCTAGAGAAAGCACAACATTTACAAAATTATCAACCAAAAATAACCATTAAAATACGAATACAGACAGAGATTAGAGAGACAGGTCCTGGAATTTAGAGAACTGTGTGTACACTTTATAATGAAATCAGTTATCATATGAAATCTGAATACATTATGTTACATGGATATTACCAAAACAACTGGCTAGATGATTTAAAAAAAAAGAAAAGAAAAAGTCCATTGTTCAGTGTCATGGAAAACAATTAGTTTTCTGAGTGAAATTTTACTTACCTACCCATTATTTTTAACACTAGCTAAAATCACCATTACAAAAAAAAAAAAAAAAAAAAAAAAATTGAGTCCTCAGAGCATTCTCCTCTAATGCTTTGAAGAGATTGAGACATTTTTTTTTCATACACTAAATAGACCTTTGGTTTAGTGTTACCATTGTAGCAATAAAAAAAAAAATACAGCTACTTTCTACTGTTGGAGGACTTTGAGGCAGATTTTTACTGAAGGTGGTTGGTAAATAACAACTAACTGCCTTATTCAAACCTGTATATCTTGGGAAACTCCCTTTTTGGCAACTATCAGTTAATCCTCAGTTACTTATGGACTCCTACAATGTACCAAGCCCAGTGCGTGGCCCTGGCAGTTACAGACAGAAACAAGACAGGCATGGTTTCTGCTCCCAGGGCGTTTGTAGTCTATCGCGGAGGATGTGCAAAATGCGGATAAGCACAACAGGGCTGAGAATCTTACCAAAGCTGAGTACGGAGCACTATGGGAAATTAGCCAATTTCCAGCAAATAAAATAAATAATACCTGTAGAGGAGAAGAACCCTTTACTGGATTAGAGAATAATTCTCTTCAGTACATTGCACATAAATATCTCACAGCTGGAAAATGTTGATACTCTGCCACCTCCCCAAAATGATTTGAGGCAGCTAGTACATCAGTTACCAAATTTAGCCTTACTATCTGTGATGCCAACACCAGTCCTTTCCTTTCTCATATCAGTAAACTTTAAACAAGATAAGCAACCTCAATCTTGGTTGCTAAATGTAAACGCTACGGTACCTTTAGCTAACAGTAACAAAAAAGAGCAAGGAGGCATTCGCAAAGGTGCGGATCTCTGGGTCTTCGCATGCGTACCGCACTTTTGGTTGAAGGTCTGTCTTGATGTCTGCTGCAGCAATAAATATTTGTCCTTTACCACATGACAAGCATTTAATTGACAATCTGATAAATGCTACCAATAAAAAAAAGCGATCAGCTCTTTCCTCCAGTGTTCTACTATCATCAATTATCTTACCATTCAGAATACCCATAAAATATTCAGATCACTATGTAATAAGAAGCTGCGGGTGTATGCCATGGTGAGGAAGCATATGTTCAGCGGCAAATGCTTAGTGACCTAGGAAGTGTGTCTTCCTCTCATAACACATGCCTTGGACAATCTTAACAGAAGTTCTGAAGTGGCAACCAAAACACACTTCCTTCCCGACAGATGATGCATCCTGTCATTTTTTTTTCCTTAGAAAAGTGATTTAATCATTTTAGTGAAATGTTCTTTAAAACAACATTCAGTGTTAGCAGTTTACATCCTTTATCCATGATTCTCTGCTCCTTTCACTTACTAGCTTTGTTGATGACAGGATACAAGGGAAAGTGCATAAAAAGCCAAGCTCTAGTTCTATATGAGAAATGTTTTTAAAAATATATGTCAAAAGGTAAATATAAAATCATTTCTCCTCCCTCAGCTTCAGTGTTTCATCTCTCAAATGGTTCAGGAAAAAGTGATCTGATCTCCTAGTTTGCCTTAGGACTATTTTTTTTATGTAGACTAAAAGTAAACAATTTAAGAAAACTTTACTTGAGAGTCTTGTAGAGAGAAGATTGGACTTTCTCATATCGGTTTGAAAAGTTAAAACTGCAGGGAACTATAGGAGTCATTTAGTGAAATCTTCTAAAGTTATATATAAAAAAATGGAACCAAGAGCTGTTGAGGAAATTATCCCAAGCTACACAGCTGGTCAGGGAAGACTTAAGAGTAGATCCCTGACTTCTCTGCTCCTGGCTTAGATTTTACCAACAAAGTTGGTACAAACCTGTTTCCTATTTGTAAAGAAGATGGGTTGAAATGAACAGATGATGAGGATGACTAAAATTAAAGTGGCAATGTGACAAACTAAAAGGCTAGTCGCAGGAGTCTGAAACCCTGAGCTCAGATCTGAGCTCGTCAGCCACCTCTGGCCTAAGATCGTTCCTGCCTTTTCAGCTGCCATGTCAGAAAAATGAAACCATCTCCTGAGGCTTTATATAATTTTAAGGAAAGTAAAATTAAATCTTTAGGGAGAAAAGGACAAGTATATTCAAAATACAATACTAGTAACAAAACCGACAGGCAAGACTTAAAATGTACTGGTGTAGTTCAGGACTTAAGAATTCTGGCACTGGCATCACACATCAGAGTTCACATTTCAGCTTTGCCACTTCAAACTGTTTATTTAGTTCACCTCTCTGCGCCTCACTTTCCTCATCTGTCAAATAGATTTAATAATATTTACCACATGAGGTTGCTGTTAAAACTAACCAAGATTGGGCACATAGAACTGATTTATAACACTGGTGTATAAACATGAATCAATTTAACTTTTTTCCATAATTATCTCGCCCTAAATTGTGGCAGTTCCTTTGATGACATCATAGTCACATTCCTTAACTCTAAAGTCACTTTTTTTATTTTTTAAAGTCACTTCTGGTTATGGAATAACATATATTTTGGTACATCAGAATAGTATGTATCAGTATGTGTGTGTGTGTGTGTGTGTGTGTGTGTATATATATATATATATATAAAATTTCTGATTTTAAAACTTCAATCTCATAATCTCATATTTGATTCAAAGCTCTGGTTTAGAGTGGACCATGTATAAACAAGAGAAGAACATGATGGGCCTTTATACATTTTATGTGTTTATTTCTCTCTTTCTTCCTCCTACTTTCCATTCCCAAACCCACTCAGCCTCTCTAACCCAGCCCCTTCCAGGGTATCTCTCTTCTCCCTCCATGAGGGAGAGAGAGGACAGATTCACCCAGGAAATTCCAAGGGACTTAGAAGCCCTGGAACTGTGGCAGAGACCAATGTATATTTTCTCTATTATCTCACATCCATTTTTTACCTCACTATTAGAAACACCTATAATATTATGAAGTAAAATAATTTTCTAAAATGCTATAAACACTTAATTTTAGAATGCCAGACAGATACATAGTGTTTGTATATTGGTTTTCTTTCTTATCCCTTTTGAAGGTATACCTTATAGAATAGCTTCATCTAAAAAGAAAGCGTGTGTGAAGAAAATTTCCTAACACTAAAAAATTTGTCTTTTTGTGTGGATTTTTAGAGAGCAAAAATCACCTATACTTCAAAGTGGCAGATTTTCTTACAAAAGTCTGCATCAGGATGAAAAAGCCACAGAAAGAATTTCTTGATTTAAACATATTTTTCTTTTCAAACTTTCTCTAATTCTTGTGTTGCTCTTTCCACCTCTTCAAAAACACATACTTTTCCTTGCACCTCAAGGTTTCAGATGATGACTCTAGGTCTTGTTTTTTGTTTTGTTTTTTCTTTTGGAAATCTCTGGATTGACAATAACAGATACCTATTTCAATTTAGTTTAAACAAATTAAGCCGACCGCAGGCACCAGATCCAGGAACTCAATTCTCTCTCTCTCTCTCTCTTTCTCTCTCTCTCTCTCTCTGTCTTTCTCTCCCTCCCTCTCTCCACATTCCTGTCTTTGGTTTTGGCTACTTCCTTTCCTATTGCAGAGGAGCTTTCCCATGCACTAGAGAAAATGGTCACTTGACAGCACTTATATCCTTCCAGATCAATAACCTGAGAGAAAAAAATGTTTTATTTTTGTTTTGTTTTTCTTTATTGCTCTTTTTCCTTTATCAAAGGTTCAGTTTGGAAATCCAGAGAGCTATTTTGGCCTAGTTCGCACCTACAGGTAGGGTAATCAGGGTGACCAGCCATCCAAGGTAAGATACTGTGACAGATTGTTGACAAACACAGCTGCCAACAATCCCTTCCATCTCTTACCATGCATGGCACACCCTTCATCAGAAGAGGTGTCTATGTACCCTCCCCTTGAATTTACGCTGATGCTCTGTCATGTTGTGATTAAAAGAATGTGACAGAAATGTGTCTGTTGCGTGTCTAGGGCTTAAGAGGCTTGGCAGTTTCTGTTTTTGGCTTCTTGAAAGCCAGCTACCATGTAAAGAAGCTTGGGTGAGTAATGAATGATGAGAGATCTAATATTAGAGGAAAACAAAGGCATACTAAGCCATCCCAGCAGAGGCACCAGTTATGTGAGTGAAGCCATTTTGGGTACTTCATCCCACACTGAGCTGCATAAGTGACCCAGTCAACTCCACCTATACCACTTGGAGCAGAGACCAGCTGTCATTGGACCAAATTGCAGCAATTGCAGTCAAGTCACTAAGTAATGGAATAGTTTGTTATGCAGGGATAGATAACTGATGCAGATACAGCATGGCCCACCACAAGTCAAGTGCTTCACTGTCTGTGGGACCAGAGAGCAGTCAGTGTCTGTCCCAGCAGAAGGGTGTGTGGTAGAAAAGATGTGGCCACTCACAACTATGGCCAGATCAATTTTTCACTACCACAACCTGACAAAAGGCAAGGAAAACTTATGATCTGAGCAAAAAGTCTATTGCAGGGGTTCGCATCTGAGTGTCAGGAATACTAGAACTGCCAAAAAGGGAAATTAACTTGCATACGTATTTTGTTTAAGGCTGGCCCTGGATCTGTTGTTCATGTTGCCATAGACATTATAACGTGTCAAGAAACTGTTACCTGGAAGGCATCAACTGCGACCTTCATAAAGTCCTTTATGACATAAATGTGGATCTAAAAAGAATTTTATATTAAAGTCTCTTATTTTTCTTTCACAAGTCTTTTAAACAATTATTAGGGAATTACATTTATTTGTTTAAAAGAGTTTAAGATTACTGCCTTCCATGAATGAGTACCTACCTAACTTTCACAATAAAAAACTTAATAGTACTGTATATCACAACATTTTCCCACTTTCCTTTGTTCTATTTTTTCATTGCTATCAAAAACATCAGAGAACTTCATATTTATGCTGCTATTAGCACAAAAGTATACTTAAAGGAATTATATGTAATTAATCTTATAGCCACATATGTTGTCTGCTAGACTTAACAATCAAAGGAAAATGAAACAGGAAAACTTAATTTTTTTTATTTGTTGAAATTTTTTAGATTTTTTTTTTTTCTGTTCAAAGCAAGACACATGAATTGCCCAGGAAATAAATATAATTGATATGGACACAGGCACCAGCAACAGCAGATAAAGTTGGTTTACCATATATAATGGTTCATAATTTTTTTTCCATGGTTGGAAAAAGTTAGTGGTGTGTGTGTGTGATGGTTATGGTACCCACATAAAATAGGTGGCAGAGAGATGGTCTGCATACATCACAGAGAATAGAGTCTACTATGCTACCACAAGTAAAGCTTGTCTTGTAGAAACCAATTTTGGGATAGCAAACCTAAAGTCTCTGAATTGGGGAGTGGAGAAGTCAGAAACTTCATTCCCTGTAATACACTAACCAGCATTCAGATTATTGGGCCAGGAACAGAATTGCTTTAGGCTTATGAATCTCCTATTTTGAGAAAGATAGGACAGTGTTTAAAAAAAAAAAGAAAGAAAACATAACAGAACAACAACATAAAACTTTTTTTAAAAAGTAAGAAAAGAATTTACCATTAGACATACTTGTCACATTATCACAAAGGAAGACCTTTTGACAAAGCAATTACATTTGGCTGTTTTGACGTGATCATTTTTAGTGCATCAACATCAGAAAGGTACCTTAAAAATGTAAAGATGCCTTTGTTTATTATCACTACTGTGACAGCAAGCATCCCTGGCCTGAACTCTAGCTCTACCTCCACCTGGCCCCATCATTAGAGAAGACATGCCTTTTGGCTTTGTTTTGTTTTACTTATTCACATATGTGATATGCACATATTTATAACTATGCTTTTCTTTTATAATCAGATAAAGCAATAAAGGTATTACACACACACACAGTATGTTAGAATGCAAAGTGCCTTCAAGGGTTAGTTACCTGTTTCCGAAATCATCATAATTAAAAGAGATTTAGTAATATAATGTATGCATATTTCTTAGTGCAAACGGAAATTTTCGAAAGGCATTTGAGGGCTTTGTATGTGATTCAGATTGATGGAAAAGAAATTATATCATTGCTCAGTGATCTCTGTCATCTTCTTAATCTAATGCCCCCAATACATATAGACATACACACACACAGAGCAGTATTTAATATATGCCCAATGGAATAAGGATAACATATTCAGGAAACCTACAAAATTCTCTAGATTGTGGACCCAGTCTCTTATTCAAGCCCATTACTAAACAGACAGATCTGTCAGTTTAAAGAAAATAAGCATAGGCATTATAACTTTAAGATGAATAATCACGTGATATAAAGTGCAGACCATTCAAAATACAAATAATTCTTCGAGAATCTGAAAAATCTTTCCTTTAGGATGCTGGATGACAATTTTTGAGTAATTAATAGTAATAAGTATAAAACTATGCTTATACATAATTTATCTGCAAAATGTTGCTTAACCCCTACCTAAAAGCAAAACATACATGGATGGAGGTAGTTTTAAAAGTAGAAAGGATATATTTACCTTATCAAGATACACATATAGTCCTTTAAAACATCTCAGTGGCTTTGCATTCCTATGATAAATCCTGGTTCCCTTCATAGGGCCTACCTGGCTTGGCTGGCCCTGGCCCCGCCTCCCTCTCACCTCCTTCCCACCTCCCCTCTGTGGCTGCTGTCCACCTGCTGACCCCTTATGCACATTTTCTCTTCTGTCCTGGCCACTCCCCTTATGCCCACTACTCCTTCTGCTTTGGCCACGCCCCTTATGCACACTGCTCCTTCTGCTTTGGCCACGCCCCTTATGCACACTGCTTCTTCTGACTTGGTGATGCCCTTGGACTCATCCTCACCAGACTTGCCTTAAAGGCTCTCCTTCAGATTTTAGCCCTGTCATCTCTTCAGAGTTCACTCCCATTTTGCATTCACATAGCTCATTATGGCTGTCCTTCGAAGCACTTTATCCCTGTTGCAATCTTACATTCATTTGTGTGACCATTGGCTAATATCTGCCTCTCCCACAAAGTTTTAATTTCCATGAAGGCAGGGACCATGCCTATTTGCTTATTATTGCATGCCCAGGGCCCACCACAGTGCTTGGCACATGGTAGCCATTAAAAACTGCATTAACTAAATAAATGAATTAATTTAAATAACAATTGCTGTTATTCTAAATTTTAGGATTCAGCCTACACTAAAATTAATGGTGTATTTGCACATTTCCACTTACCAAAATTCTGTCTTTCCTCTCTTTTTTTCCATGAGATCTGTGTACTAGGATTATTTTTCCTTTCCTCATTTATTTTTTAATGGAGTCATAAAATTTAACTCACTCTACAATTTGGATTTTTAGAAAAGGAGAGTACTTTTAATTCTGTCTAAATTTAATCTGGTTGTCCTCTGCCAATTACCACCACCCCTATCCCCATCTCCCATATGTTGGTTAGCAGGGAAAAAAAAAGTCAAATATGGCTTAAAGTCTGGTTGGATCCAATGATTTAAATAATCCTTTTAGAGATCAGTCTCTCACATAAACATGTGCCGTCTCTCAGGTAGCCCCTCTTTTCTGTCTCCTTCCTAAAGTCTGAGTCTTCGTATAGCTTATATGACTTCATAGTAACAGCGATGAAAATGGGGACTTCAGTTATGATGTCCCACATCTTCACTGGTCAGCTGGGAAATGCCCTTTGTCCACTAGTGCTTGCTTTGCTGGCCTTGGAGCGTGTAGCCTGATGAATGGTATAATTCATCATTTAATTCATCTTGGCTGTTTCAGGGACCAGCATTGTTCTCTGGCTAGTAAACAAAACACCTCATTCCTATGTGTATCTAAAGGCTACTGTTTGTTGATTGTCTGCCAAGACAGCCATCAAATAACTTGTTACCTTATTGATTGTCTTGTGTCAGCTCTGAAAGAAACATCCTTCTCTGATAAGGGGTTAATATCCAAAATATATAAAGAACTGATACAACTCAATACCAAACAATCCAATTAAAAAATGGAATGGATTAGAGATTTTTCCAAAGAAGACATACTAATAATGGCCAACAGTTACATGACATTATGGTCAACATCACTAATCATCATGGAAATATAAATCAAAGCCATAATAAAATATCACCTCATACCTGTTAGGATGCCTATCATCAAAAACATATGAGGTAACAAGTGCTGGTGAGGATGTGGAGAAAAGGGAACCATTTTGCACTGTTGGTAGGTACTTAAATCGGTGCAGCCACTATGGAAAACAGTATGGAGAGTCCTCAAAAACATAAAAATAAAAATATCATATGATCCACCAATCCCACTTCTGCAGTATATGTCCAAAGGAAATGAAAACAGGATATCAAAGATATATCTGCATTCCCGTGTTCATTATACCATTATTTGCAATAGCCAAGATATGGACACAACCTAAATGTCCATCAATGGGTGAATGAATGAAGAAGATGTGATATATATAATGGAATATTATTCAACCCTAAGAAAGAAAGACATCCTGCCATTACAGCAACATGGATGGAACTGGAGGGCATTATGCTAAGTGAAATAAGCCAGGCAGAGAAAGATAAATACTGCATGGTATCACTTGAATGATAGTTCCCAGGGGTTGGCGGTGAGGAAAACGGGGAAATGTTGGTCAGGTACAAACCTCCCGCTATAACATGAATACGTTCTGAGGATCTAGTGTACAGCATAGTGATTATAATTAATAGTATTTTATTGTATACTTGAAAGTTGCTAAGGGAGTAGATCTTAAATATTCTCATCACAAAAAAGAAATGGTAATTATGTGATGCAAGTATTAGCTAAGGTCAATATGTAAGTGTATCAAATCATCAGTGTTGTACATCTTAAACTTACACCATGTTATATATTAATTATATCATAATAAAGCTGAAAGAAGTGTACTAAAATTTTTAAACTTAATACTGTGGAGAGATTGACATTTGTCTATGGATCCTATAATCTGGTCCATATTCTCAAGTTATTTATACAGTCCAAGTAGAACTGTGCAGCTTACCTACTAATGCACATATTGATGCATAAGTAGGAAAGGTTTGCAGCTCTTCCCTGGTTCTGGGAAATATATATTGTTAAGTTTAGGATTTTATTTGGAATGGAGCCGAACCAGGTTCCATTAATTTGGGAGAGGCATGTGTCATAAAAGCCACCCAATTTGAGAAAAAGTGAGGTAGTATAGAGCTTTGAAAATTCACTGAAGGAACTTTAGAGGCCATGCTACCCAAATGTTTAATTTTACAGCAGATAAAACTAAATAAATCTCAGGGTGGTTAAGCAATTCACCCAAAATCACACAAGGAGTAGTTAACAGAGCCTAGATACAAATCCTAGTCTTTCCATTACCAACCCCGTTGGCCTTTCCTTTGTACAACACTGCCTCTCAGAGAAAGAGGGAAAAGAAAAAGAAGGAAGGAAGGAAAGAAAACTGGAAGGAAAGAAGAAGGAAAGACAAAAAGAGCCTGTGCAGGTGAGCTTGAACCCTGCTGAAACCCACAGGGTTTCTGGTCACCTCACCATTAAGCAGCAAATGCTTCCCTCTGTCCAAGTCAGGAAAGAATTAGAAGCTTGTAGGAAACTGTGCTCTTTAGCCAAGACCTGTTCTGGTGAGAAGGTTGGGATTGGAAATGGAGGTGCCAGAGACCAATTCTGTGTCACTGAAACTGCAGAAGACCTACAAGTATCCTGAGAGTCATCAGGAAGCCTGAAGGAGCACACATCTGTACATTTAATTTTGTTAATCAGTTTGCATAGCATTTCGGGATTAATGGATGGAATGTAGTTTATAAATGTCAGTTATAACCATAATGTTCACCCTGTGCCATAATTTAATTCAATGAAGGTAAAGGCTAGTAAATTTAGAACGAATGAAATGAAATACTTCCTTCCATTGTACACTTCACCCCTCTGAGACCATTGCCAGGAGGTCATTGATATGGTGCCAACTTTGAGAAAAAATTTGACAGGCCTCAGTTAGATATATATCGGCAGTCAAAGAGAAAGTGATTTAAGAGTTACAAAATCCCGTGCTTTAGTATATGATCAAAAGCCTGGGCAACGGTCAAAGAGGTACTTCTCTCCGCTCACTTTAAAGAGGATTAATCACAACTGCTTTCTATAGTGAAAGAAAAAACTGTGCACATTGTTCAGAAAGGAGTCATAGGAAGAGGTACCCCTTTGCATTATGTGGGTACTCTGCTTCCAGCAGGGAAGGAACCTAAAAAAGGGCCAAGAGACCCCGTGGAAATCTGCTCCTCCAGCCTTCTGAGAAAAGTCTCAGAAGTTTTGCTGAAGATCAGGAGTGGGGCATCTTTGGATCAATTAACCCCTCTCCCTGTAACTTCTCAAACGTGTCTTTCCCATTGGAAAAATCCATCGTGGAAACAATTCCCACTAATTTCCACCTCCACCTTATGTCTATATCAGGAACTTCTCTGGAAATAAAGGGACAGGGCAGAAAGCTCT
Organism: Rhinolophus sinicus; assembly: GCF_057876585.1. Classification (NCBI taxonomy): domain Eukaryota; kingdom Metazoa; phylum Chordata; class Mammalia; order Chiroptera; family Rhinolophidae; genus Rhinolophus; species Rhinolophus sinicus. Next base: position 181,346,155 of record NC_142517.1, on the reverse strand, counting down.
AAATACTGTCCCTTCTCATTTTAGCTCAGAGCAAGATCTAATGAGAAAGATCATGCTAATGTGCATGGATCCATCTAACCCAGTGGATTTAAGGGGGAGCTTGGAAACGTAGGGATGGACATTTGTCTTCCAGAGTAGGCATCGCTGGATATTTACATATTGAAATAGACTGTTTAATTACACACTGTTCTTTATTTCTTCTTTGTATTACAGCTAGGGCATTATACTGATTTTTTTTTAAGTTCTTTTACATTATCTCTACATTCTATTTTTAGTGGTAAAGGGGATTTTACAACATATTTATTGTGAAAGGGAAGCATTAAATCAGAGGTCTGAGAACCACATACAGGGCATGAGTTTCAACATTTACATATACTAAAATGAAATTTTCTGAGTGAATATTTGGTCTCCTGCTCTGTATGTCACTGTTGATTCCTTCCACCTCATTTGTTTCTCACTAAGCCTTCTTCTTCTGTTAAATGCTGACTTGATTATCTTTGGTTACTTGCTATTGCTGCCTTTACTTTTCCAAGTGCTGAATTTCCATTAGTTTAAGGGCCCTATTCCCTTATCTTTGCCAGAGGGTCAAGGCCTTTCCAGGTGACTACTCATAAGCATTTTGGTATCTTATAGCAAACTCTAGCTATGAGATACCAAAGTGCGGGTTTTCTCAGGCAAAAGTAGAAATCATTTATGTAGGGGTTAAGAAATCTGAGTTGGAGAAATATTTGTTTGACTCTCAAGAAATTTCTTTTTTTTTTTTAGATTGAAGTTTATCAAGAAATTTCTTAACATCCCTAAACCTTAGTTTTCTCATCTATAAAATATCAATAACAACATTAACTTCACTGGGATGTTTGGAGGATTAAAAGATACTGCATGGTAAAGGATTTAGCATGGTATAAACTGTAGACATGTGGAACTCTTTATTCCCTGCTTTTATATTGCACATGTGATTCTTGAGAATATCAATTATATATAAGGTTTTTAATGATATCCGTTCTTTGCAGGATTTTGTCATTAAGGACTGTGAAATTAACCCAAATTCAGGTCTAAAATATACCTACCAGTTATTGGAGATACACTAGTGATACTGTTTATTATTTCAATTTGATCTTAATTAGCAGGGTGAGAGATGCTTTGATACAGCATGAAAGTGTTTACTTAATTCCCCTATTTAGTACTCTCAAGGGTGAAAGCTTCTACTTTGGTGCTTGGTCAAGCCTTAAACTTTATGTGTTTTGGCACTGCTCTGTAACAGAAGCGTTCATGGCTGAGACTGCCAAGTGCACAGAGTAAATATAAATTTTTATCAGTATAGTAAGTGTTCATAATACTGACTGTCATTGGAAAGCTATAGGATGCTTTTATGATTCCAAGTATTAGAGAAGCAGCAGAGCTTGGGAGTGGCTGTGGAACCTCCAAATCTAAGCTGCGGAGGCCTACAAATCACTGCCATACATGTTATAGTGCCCATGATATTTACATAGAACAAGCGAGGAACCAAGAGGTCAGGGGCCAGGATCTAACCCAAGCTTCATGACAACTCTCTCTGAGCCACATAAAGCCCCCAACATGCTTATCTGTAGAATGGACTATTACTGGTAGAGCTCTACCTTAGAAGGTTCTAGAAGAAACACAAAATGAGGTTACATACATGAAAATGATATCAAAGTATAAAGCACGATTGTACAATTGTGATAGCCTTCCTTTCATCCAACTCCATTATTATTAAAAAAAAAAAAATCAAAGATTTTTTTCAAGTAAGCCAGTTACAGTTAAAACAGGGCTAGGTGATGATGCAGAATACACCGGTTTATATTCAGCTCTATCAACTTCAGAGGGATCTTCAGAAATTATGTTGTCTATCTCCTTCTACTTCTAGTCATTTGAATTTTAACCAATGCAGATAACAAACCTATTACCTTGCCAATTCTGTTTAAGCAAAGATCTGTGCTTGACTATGAAACGTCTTTCATGAGATGAAGGTACCACCATGCTTATCCTGGGAGAGATTCCAGTGTAGGAAGGAGAAACTATGTAAGATATTACAGAGAACAACAAACAACCTATAAAGCAGCACCTCCTGAAGCAATTTCAATCCATTCTTCTTTTCTGGACCTGTCCTGTTGAAAGCTGGGCATATGCTATCAATAGAATATTAAACCAATCTGTGACACTCTGGCACTTTTCTATAAATATTAAATTTACTTACTGCTCAAATATTATTAAATTAACTCTCAAAATGCCAATCTTTTGGACCCCCCACCCCCACCCCTGCCAAAGGATAGCTTACTTAAAGTAGGAACATTATTGGCCAGATAAAAGATTTGAGGTGAAATCTGAATGATATTTTCTGCCCTAGGAGGCCACTGAACTAGGATGTTATATCTCATCTGTGATTCTTGTAGCCCTGCTGAATCACACATTTTTAACATTGATAATCCGTGCTACCTCGGATTCCCTCTAATTGTTTTGAGATTCTTTGCTTTATATCCTCAACTGAAAAAGGGCAGAGAGGGACAGCATCTTTTACTTCTGCCATATCTTCTTGAGTATTCAACGCAGAGCTGGCATTTGGTGCAATTTATTACATATTTTGTAAGTTCTCCTAGGTAACATGAATAATTCAGTAACTCTTTTGTTAGAATGATACTTTCATTCATTCAACAGCACATGCTGTTTATCCTTTTCTTTAGAGAAAGTAATGCTCCAAATCTTTAAACTGGTAGAGCCCAACGGGCATTTTATGTCTGTTTCATTCCCAGACTAAGTGAGTACCTCTCACTGTCCTTCTCAGTTTCCACTTCTCACCACATCCAACTGGCTATACAGTTTTATCAATTCCATTCACCAAATATCTCTCTAGCCCACTTCTTTCTCTCTACTCTTAGTCCTACTGCCCAAATTCGGATCCTCGTATCTTTCACCTGGATTGTCTCAAAAGCTGCCAAATTGATTTTGCTTCATCTACTTTTTTTTTTTTTTCCCAGTCAACACATATTTATTGAGAACCAACTATGTACCTGGTGCTTCCTAGGTGCTGAGGATACAGACAAGATCTCTGCTGTCATGGGGCTTTTATCCTGATGCTCAGAGAAATAGATAATAACTAAGAAAACAAACTAGATAATTTCAGGGGGCTTTATGTACTACAAAGAAAATAAGATAAGGTGATGTGTGACTGACTGGTATAAAGGGATGATAGACTGTTGCCTTACAGCTGCCAAGCTGTTTGTTCCCCAGCGCTCTTCCCAGGATTTCACAAGGGAGGGCCTCAGCAAACTGAGGCCCGATGGAGAGATATTGGAAAAGCTCCTTTGAGGGGAAGTCTCAGCAAACAGAGACCCGATGGAATTATATCGGTTGCTCCCCTTCAATGGATTCCTTGGAGATGAGCATGTCTGTGAAGGCAAAGGTCAAGCTGGAACACACTGGGAGCTTTCGGAAAGACAGCCAGCAGGCAACCAACACATAGATCTTGAGATTAACCATCATTACCTCTTTAGAAGTTTACCAATAATAACTACACGTTTGTCCTATTCGGGGTTCAGTCCCTGAGACTGTTCCCCTTGACCCGTGCTTATACTCTGTTACTGGCTACTGTCTTTTCTTAACTCTGCACCCCGCTTCTCCTTCTCCACAACCCACATCGTGCTGGACGCGACAATATACCTTCTTTAGGAAAGGCATTTTGAGGTTCTAACATTTAGCTAAGAGTAAGGAGCCACCCATCTGAAAAACTGGGTAGAGAGTCTTCCAGACATAAGTCGGGTCACAAAACTGGAACAGAGAACAAGCTAGCATGGGTGGAGAATAGACAAGATAAACATCATATGAGCTGAGATGGAGAGGTATGCCGGCATCAGATCATGTGGCTGGATTTTATTCTAGAAGCACAAGGAAAACACTGGAGTGTTCAAACTAGGGGAGTATATCATTAAATATAATTTATTTTTAATGAACTCATTCTTGCTGTCCTAAGGAGAATGATTTGCATACGAGCAATGCCTGAATCAGAAAGGCAAGTTGGGAGACTATTACAACAATCCAGGTCAGAGAAGATGGTGGCTTACATTATGGCGATGGAAAATGAAATGAAGAAAACAGATTTAGTCTGTACTTTGGATATTGAGAAGGAGACAAAATGAGACATAAGGAATAAAACCTAGATTTGGAGCTTGAACATCTAAATGGCTAGTTTTACCATTTACTGAGAGGGGCCAGAATGGAGAAGGAATACATTTCTCTCCACTCTCCAAAAATAGAAAGAGCAATTTTTCCCAAAATTTGTGTCTCGTTGTGTTTTTTGGCTTACTTAATAGATTTCAATCATTCCCCACCCTTTGCAGTGTAAAACCTAAGCTTTACATCACGTGCATGCGATCGCTTGTATTCATCCTTCCTTATCCACCCTCCTTTCCCATGCTCCCCCACAAGGCTCCTGCCGCTGCAGCGGTAATGAGCTGCCCACTTTTTTCCTGTACAGACTGTACTGTCTCCCTGCTCCATATCTCTACACTTACTTTGCTTTTGCCTAAAATGTCTCTGAACCACATCCTCTGTGTTGCAATGTCCACCTTCTCTTTCAAATGCAGCCTAAGCATTACTTCTTCACCCCGGTGAGTTGGGGACTCTCTGACTTCTCCTGTTCTTCTGAGCCAGACTCAGGTAGTGGGCCAATCACTCTGCTTGACTATGTCTCTGTGAGCTTTGTCATTGGTAGGGAGTCTCACTCAACTTTGTACCCCCAGAATTCAAGACACACATGATCATTGCTGAATAACTATTTCTTAAGGAAATAAAAGTTTGAGACACATTTACCACACTCTCTTCTAAAACTATCAGTCCACCCATGCAATTCTTCCATCTATAAATAGACTGATTGTTGAATAGAGGGCATTGAGAAGCCCACAGTCTGCAATTTGTCATCCACCCCAATCCTCCCAGGACCTCGGCTGAGATAAACCTCACTACAAAGTCATCTCTGGATGGTAATAAACCCTTCGGTAACTGCTCTGCAGCTGATCTGGATTTATTTTCAGTCCCCAATTTTGGTCCGGAGGGGCGTGGACCCAAAACTGGAAAGAAAATCTCAACCTAGATCTATACCTGGATTTTAGTAGAACCCATGTTAGAAATTAGCACTGTGACTGTGACCCTTCAGAATGGTGTTTAGGAGTCACCAGTGAAACAGCCCTGCTTGATACACCACATCATAGCTCGCCGAGTGGGCCAATGTCACCTGCATGTACCTCACCCCAGTGACCATGATACTTTTCCTCCTCCTGGTGAGCAGAGTGGGAGTCTCTGCTAGTTGCTCATCTCTTCCTTACAACATTGCATACAGCACATAGCCTACCCCACACTACTCTTACATGGTGGCGTCGATAAAGCTTTGTAAATTTGGGGGCACTTCTAGCTTAGCAGCATGGATGTTCAGAAACACGAAAGACATTTTTGTACAGAAAAAAAAATGCCATTAGGGTAATTTCTTTATGGGTCCTTAGACCCTGAGACTAGCCACTGCACTTTGAGGAAAGATGTTTTCTTAATGAGGAAGTCGTTTTCAGCGTGTCGAAGTCACAAAACTTAACCCTCCCTATATCTTAGACTGTGTCTATGTTGCGCTTGCCTAAATATGCTGCCAGTAGATTTATATTCTAATAACTTGATTTTTAATTAGTGAGAAACTAAGGCAGTGCTAGTTAAATGTCTCACAAAGCATTGCAGATGACTCTAAATGCCTTATGATATAAATACCTTTAGTAAAATGAAAACACAAGTAGCTTTGCATATATTTATATGTTTTGCCCTTTAAGTTTTGAGTTTAAAGGCTGAAAGCAAAGACAGTGGTAAAAGGAAGGCAGCTTATTCTGAAGATCTATGCATTAAATTAGTTTGATTGCACTCAACGCACATTTACCAGGCATAGTAGATGTGCCAGGACATGCGCGGGGTATGGTGGAATTGCAAAGACAAGTGACACAGAGGGCCTGCTGGTTGTGTTTTTTGCTTACTTAACATATGGAACCAAGAGGCCAGGGGCCAACTTGCTCTTCAAAGCAATGTATTTTCCAAGGGAAACCTTTTCTTTTCCTTTGAGTGGTCTCAAACGTCAGGACCTGCCAGGAGTAATGCATCAGTTCTGGGGTCCTAAGCATTTTGGTAGAAATTGTTAAATCAAACAATAAGGGGAAGTAATGCAGCTCTATTCATTATAATTCATTTCTAAAAAGTAAATATTCATTTCTCCTAAGAACTCAAACTGTTCTTTAAAGAATAGTATTAAAAATTTGAAGTAAGATAATTTACAACAACTAAAACAGCTTAAAGGTTAAATTGTCTAAATGAATAAAAGAATTTATTCTGTGACATTTTAGCTCTGGACCAGAAAAAATTTCTGGTACATTTTAACTCTAGACTAGAACAAAATCCCTAAGCAAGCATGATAAAAAAAAAAAAAAAAAAAAAAAAAAAAAATCTCTCTTTTGTTAGATAAATGTCTGTATTTATCTGTGTTTTCTATGCAGAACTCTGTAACAGAATTGGTGTGCAAGACTGGGAAAAAGGAAAGTAGTTCTCGAGTTTATGTCAGCCCTTCATTCTTTCAGCCAGACAGCCATGAATGCACTGAAAAGAGATTTGTTGGGCACCCTCTCTGCTTTAGGTTTTGTATTCTGTGTAGTTTCCTATTCTTTTATTGTGTTTCCCTGAAAATAAGACCTAGCCAGGCAATCAGCTTTAATGTGTCCTTTGGAGCAAAAATTAATATAAGATCCAGTCTTATTTTACTATAAGACCAGGTATAATTGGTATGATATGATATGATATGATGTAATACAATGTAATATAATATAACATAACATAACATAACATAACATAACATAACATAACATAACATAACATAACATAACATAACACTGGGTCTTATATTAATTTTTGCTCCAAAAGACGCATTAGAGCTGATTATCCCTCTAGGTCTTATTTTCAGGGAAACAGGGTAGTATTTCAAATACAATTCTCTCATTGGGGGACACCATTTGGTATGCCTCCCTTCATTTATGCAACAGCAGGTTTCAGTTATTTTGTTTGTTTTACCAGCACTAGCATGGCATCTGCATTCTGGGGTACTTCCTTTCTTTCCTTGAGGAATTATGAGTACCCTCCAGACTGATTTATTAAGCTATCACCCGAGCTATTGCCCAGCCTGGTTGATTGGTTAGAGGAGAGCAATATTTCAGGAAGCTGGAGGTCGTGAGTTGCCCAGAGTTGAATGGTCAGCATTTCTGAGTCAGTCAATAGAAGAAAGACACATGGCTCCATGAACACTGAAGCAGTCTCCAGGCCGACATTATGTATTTCTCATTGTCACCACTCCTCTGCCATGCTTGATACGTTGTGTTTGTCCTCTCTTCTATCGTTGGTATCTGTATTAGCTTGCTCAGGTTGCCATAACAAAGTACCACAAACGCGTGGCTTAAACTAACAGAAATGTATTCTCTTACAGTTCTGGAGTCTAGAAGCCTGAAATCAAGGTGTTACCAGGACAGTACGCACTCTGAGACTCTAATAGAATTTGCCCTTGCCTCGTCTAGATTCTGATGGTTGCCAGCATTCTTTGGCTTCTAGATACATCACTCCAGTCTTTGCCTCTGTCTTCACATTGCCTTCTCCCTGTGTGTCTGTGTCTAAACTTCCCTCTGCTCTTCCCACCAGTCTTTGGAGTAGGACCCATCCTAATTCATTATGACCTCATCTTGATTGTATTTGCAATGACTCTATTTTCAAATAAATCAGGATATAAAAGTTGTAAAATGGATATGAATTTTGAGGGGACACTCTTCAACCCAGTACAGTACCCAACTTCCTCTCCTTAACACTTCAAGTTTAGGGGCTTATTACTACCCAGGACTATTGAACTATTCCTTGTTCATTTCCATGAACTTTTTCATGCCATTGTAACTTATTCACATTGTGTGTAAACCCTTTCGTGAAGTTTCCTCAAGTCACAAGGAGTGTGAATGTGTCATTTTTATATTGCTGGGGCCCTCGCTGATACACCTGTCCTCCCAGTACCTCTTTCATTGCCTTTAACGTTTTAGCTTGTTTTCACTTCTCACATCCTGCAGGCATGTTAAGGATGGAAAGTATTGAGACAGGAATAGTTTGCTTTGGAGCCCCAAAGCCTTTGTAAGGAAGGACCATCCTGCTTGAATAAGCTTCTGTTTTTAATCTTAACTGGACTGAAAGTTTTTCAGAAGTATGGCACTGATAAAAAGAATTCCAGAATGAAGAAAGCCAGAATGGTGAGAAAAGGAGATGGCATTAGAATGTTGTGGGGTAAAGGAATATGCATGCTTCCATATAAACAAAGAGAAATATTTTAATAACCATGGAAAAACAGTAAGGGGAAAAAAATATTAACAAACTTGGTATGACTTTGTTTAACTGGCCCCAAAGGTATTTTATTTTGTTTCTCTCCTTTTATCTGTGATTTATATTGACACATCCTTTGAATTCTAGAATAAATCCATATAGTACTCTTATAGTACGCTTTAACTTAGGAACTTTACATCTATTATAAATGAAATTGACTCATAGTTTTCATTTTTATGCTCTCATTTTCAGATTTGAGATCAGAGTTATGTTAAATTTGAAAAATGATCTGGGAAGCCTTTTATTCTTTATTTACATATGAAACAATTCAACTAGAACAGGGTTTAATTGTTCCCTGAGAGTTTCTCTCTTGAAGATTTGAAGAAATTTATTGATGAAACCATTTGACTTGGACAAAAATTTTGATGATCATTGACCAATTTAGAAGTTTCTTCTGTAATAACTAATATATTTAAGTTTCATATTACTTTGGCTATTTTGATTTTATTGCAAAGATCCATTTCATTGAAATTTTAAAATCATTAGCGCTATAGATGGAAGATAGTTATATTTTTTAAAAATTTTCCTATCTCTGATTATATTCTCCTTTTCCTTCTCCATAACAATAAAAATATTAGTAATCATAATAGTAATAAGATTATTTGCCAGGCACCATCTACACACTGTATACACCTTACATTCTTTAATTCTCACAACAGTCCTAGAAGGTAGATGCTGCCATTTCCCCATTTTTGGATGACAAGAGTAAGGCATATATTATGATGGCTATATTTCCCCCTCTGATGTACTTACTGGTGTATAAAAGATAATAATAGATCATCTAAAACTGAGAAAGTTTTGCTCAAAGTCTCATGCCTTTGCGCAAAGGCAATTCCATTCAGAAACCACCCTGCTAATACCCAATCTATATCTGTATTTGTATTTCTTTTCTTTTGTCTTGTATTGGTCTTGCCAGAGGTTTGTCTATTTTAAAATCAGAGAAACAGTTCTTGGCTCTATTAAATTTTACCTTTACTCTCTCTCTCTCTCTCTCTCTCAAAATTTATTACTTTTGGTTTTTATGCTCATATTTAGGTTCACATTTGCTATCTTTTTAGTTCCTTGAATTTAATGGCAGCATGTTAATTGTTTCTTATTTAATGATAAAAGTATTTAAAACTATGAAATTTTCTCTGATGATAACTAGTAAGAAATCTTACTCATTTCTATATTAGGTTTAACCATATGAAACTGACATCAATAGCTGACAATTTTTGATATAAAAATGGTCATTTCATATGATTCAACTTAATACATAGTATTAATGTCATAATTATTTTCTCAGTACCCTATAATTGCATTTTGATGTGCTTCCTTGTTTCAAAGATTAGTTTGGATTGTAGATTTAAATTTCTTAGTGGTTTGATTTTTTTTTTACTCATTTATTTTTCAAATAAAAAAATTTTCATCATTTTCTGAACAATAGCCCAATGTTTTTTCTTTACTCAAAAAAAGTTCCAGATTTTCTAGGGTGACACTCGCTGTATACCATACTGTTTCTCAATGTGTTGTGCAGCCTGTCTCAATGTACCACTTACACCAGTAGGATTGAACCCGCATTTCCCCTGTCCACCTCTGGCTTTACTCACATTCTTCCTTCCCTATAAAGTGCCTCTTCTTTCAGTTCCACCCGCTGCAAGTCCTTTCTAATCTTTGATAAACAGAGCCACGTCCCTTCCTCCAAGAAGGCTTTGCTCATTCCTCCAGGTCTAACTTTTACTACCTATTTGAACTGGGTTAAATTATTTCATTTAACGACTGAATTCTAGTTTACTCATTTGTTAAATGAGGACAATAATACTCACTTTATAGGTTGCTGTGGAGATTAAGTGATATAAAATGGCTAAGTCAATAGGAGAGTCCCTAGCATGTATAGTGTAAAAAGTCAATTAATTGTATTTTTTCTCTGCTATTCCCAATGACCTGTTCAAATCATTGTCACATTTCCTCCCTCTCCTCCTACCAGACCTTATTTCTTCAACCTCTCCCGGTCCTCTGTCTACTGCAGTTTGGCTTCATGCCCCTTTCCACTACAGATGAACTACTTGCCTAACGTATGTGTGTGCATTTTCCTATCTCATTTGCTCCACATCCCCACTCCCTCCTTGCCTTGGGCTTCCAAACACCGGTCCTTGGCCCTTCTCTTCCCTCTCTGGCCATCCCTTCTCTCAGGAGTGTTCTATAGGCAACTATTGTTTTACCTACCTGCTGAATGCTATTGTTCCTCAAGCTTCCATTCCTTGTTATTTGTCTCTTTTTACCACTAACTTTTTGGTTCACCCTACACATATATGTAGGCATCTATATTACTAGATATCACTTTTTTCCTGAGCTTTGGACTCATTTTTTTCCCCCAACTCAAGTTTATTGTAGAAAAAACATAATAACATGGTGATGGCCACAGCCTGGCGTCATAGATACCTTGGATTTTATCATGTTGACCTTACAGGATTATTGTGAGGTTAAATACGATAATGTGTGGAAAGCATTTATTGTCTAATACTTTGGCTCTCTCTCTCTCTCTCTCTCTCTCTCTCTCTCGCTTTGTCTCTCTTTTACTGTCCACTGAACATATACCCCTAAGTGCAAACTGAATTTGATATTTTGCCCTTATACCTGTGTGTCTTCTATTTCAATGAAAAGAAATGTCACATAACCAGGAATATAAGCATCATCTTTAAATTACTCCTCAGACCCACTTGGTCCACTTCTTTTCTGCCCTATTCATAAATGTCTTTGGTGTGTGCCAGATCCCCACTCTCTTAGGTGGTTCTGATAGGTTTCCCATACTCTACTAGCCTCCTCATTCTTTCCAATTTAGTACATTCTCTGCTCTTCTGCCTGAATTATAATTCTAGAACATAAATGAAAGGCACTTTAAAGCCTCTTAAACTCACCTTTACTTAGAGTTTATCATGGACATGAGGCCCTCAAAACATACCTTCTTTCTGCACTCTGCAGTTCTTCGTTCTTTAGCAAGTGTTTCATTGCTTGGTTCATGACTGCAACAGAACTTAAATGTCTTTGAGTTGTTTGAAACTAAAGGTTTTAACTTCTCCTTTCTAGCTTCCAATGAACCTGTTACAATGCCTGACAGATAATCACCTCATCAACATTGTTGTCAACCGGAATCCTGATGGCAAATGCTACTATTATTTGGTGCTCACTATGTGTCTTGTACTGGTTATGTGCTTTGCATATATTACCTCATTTAATTCCTATGGAGTAAATACTAGAACTATCAAAATTAAGCACAGAGAGATGAAATAAGTTGCCCAAAGATCCACAGCTAGTAAGCAGAAGAGCTAGCATTTAAATCCAGGAGACTACAGCATGTACTTTATTAAATACTACATTACTCACATAGTATATATCAACACATATTTGCCGAGTAAATTCATGAAGGATGAAAACAAAAACAAATGTATTTCTTAGAAAGTGGATAAAACATCCTAGGTGATGAAAATCTAAATGCTATTATTTAGTAAACTTTATTAAATAAGGATTAAATACTTATGGGCAACACAATGCTGCAAGAGGATAGAACAATGAATTCATGGAGCCCCTTCTTCCTGAGATCAGTTTGTTTTCAACATTTGTCATTATAAAAAAGATGAAAAATTTAACCATCAGACACATTTCTTCTGTGGTAATTTCTCAAAGGGAAATCGGTGAACTAGTTACATATTTTCCGAGTACTTACAATGTCTGTTTTAATTCTGGCAGCCTAAAAAGGAGTTTTTGAAATTAGCAGCTCCCCAAACCCCATTTTAAAATATTCATATGTTTTCTTATCCCATCTTTTAACACCAGTGTGTCTGTTCTTTCTCAAACAGAAAAACCAGTAAAAAAGTTACTGTAGTAAAATTTAAAACTTCATAGAGATGTCTTGTAAATAAAATAGAAAAATGATTACTGTGGCAGTGATTTAAGCTTTCTCTCTGAGCATGGTGTTGTAAGAGACCTAATTCATTCCTAAATAATCTCTGAAAAACCTACCTGTAAGAGTAATTGGAGATGTGACCTCAATGGTAAAATCCCCTGATGCTGGCTCAAGTCAACTAGCTTTGTCTGAGTTGGCTAAGTTTTGACAAATTTTATACAAATACAATTTGTATCATGTGGGTATATACAAATTGTATTTGTATGTAATGTGTGCATTTGACCAGCAAGATCCCCTGCCTTCCCTCCTGTTGTAACTCAGTTCTTGTATTGTATTTGTATACATGCCTTAATAGTCTCCCTGTTGAAACCCACGGAATGAATTTGCTATTCTTCTGTTTCTAAGTTAATTTACTTTTACCTATACTATCAGTGATATTTTGTGGATGGCACTATTATAGAACAAAAAAGTAAGTTTACTAGCCTGCATAACATATAGTATTGCATACTTAAGTATAAAAAGAACTGGTGTAAAGGAAGAACTTTGCCAAGTAGGATTTGTTTTATGGAAAGCGTTGGACCTTGAGCAGAGTGCAAAGATCAGTTATGATGCATGTCTGACTCGTACTGTGAAGTTGTTGCTTCAGTCATTATTGACCAATCACTTTTTTGTTCTATTTCCTTCTTATTTTTATGGGAGAGAATGCAATTTTTTCCCACAATCTGTCCTTGAGCACAAATACAATAACAATTTGGGGAGAGAGAGAAAAAAAGAATCTTAGTTTTATCTGCACAAAGGGACAATTTGAGTTCAGTTGTGCATATAGCTGTAGTTCAGTAGAGTATTCTAAAGATATCTTCCTATTGTAAATAGTTCTATTGAAAAGAATTATCAAGAGGAAACTTGTTGTCTTTGTATGGTTTGTAAATATCATAATTCCTAGAGATTTTATATGTGTTTATGAAAAATAGAGTTGCAGAGATGTAAATGTGATAAAGTAGCACATGACACTGATCACATTTCAGATAAGAGCCAATTTTTGTGGTCATTAGGAAAACAGCCAGGGCTTTTTAAAAAAAAAAAAAAAAAAAGTTTTTATTAAAATAGCTTTCCTCCAAAAAAATTAGAGATTTAATTTTTAGAGTCTAAGGGCTTCCTTATTTACTATTTAAACAAATAAATAGATATATATTTAATGAGAAATGTACAAGCTTTTCAATTTTTTTAACATAACACCTTATTTTTCCTCATACCTTATTTTAACTCTGGGCTGGGGAAGGGAAGCCCTTTCTTTGTTCATAACTTGCCCTACTTTTCAGGGGGAAAGTGTCAAAGCTGTAACCCAACAATCATTCCACATTTCCTTTGCCCTTCCCTTCAGCACAAGAGCTGTGATGCAGTGGGGAAGTGGTAACAGTCCGATAGAGTTATTATTTAGCTCCACTAAGAAGCTGAAGGAAGAAATGCTAGATGAGGCACTTTCTCTTTTTTATCCATTCTCCTGGTACTTTTTTCAGATATGTCAACAGCAGTCCCAATAAAAGTGGAAGGCTGTGATACGATGGCTTAATAATGCCTCTGATTAGAGAAAGAGAGAGAGAGGAGGGAGGGGGAGAGAGAGAGAGAGAGAGAAAGAGAGAGAGAGAGAGAGAGAGAGAGAGATAATTTAATATTCACCACTTTTTGGTAAATATTAACATATATTTAAATAAGTTCACTTTATTATTTATTTAGTTAGAAATCTAATTGTATGTGTATATAATATGGGTTTCCTTAAACCAGTTGTGTGTAAAAAAATGAGCCCACATAATGCTTTTCTATGTAATTCAGAAGACAGTCTAATGTAGTATGTCGTGCACTCCCCCACAAAAATTGTTCTTATGTTACTACTTCATGGAAATGTAATTTTATCATGACAAAAAAAATCACTCCATGACTACTCATCTGTGTGTGGATTGAAGCATAACATATAATTATTTTCTAATAATAACTATAAATATGTAATAACTTAGGTTACTAAATCTTAGAAGAGATTTAAAATAGTGAGGGTAGGTAATGGAGCATTTACTATTTTTAAAATAACTAAATATAATATAGAGTATCAAAATTTCAAATTAACAACTTGCCATCTGTTAAAAGATACTGTCATTTTCTTTCTTTTTTAAATGTGCAATATTTCTATTTGGTATTGTCTATGAAGCCTGAAGCAGACTTTGAGAGGTTACATATGTATTATAAAATGTTCCCAATCCTTTCTAGGATAGAGAATTAAATAATAGGATTTGATTTTATAATACAATTATATGAAAGCAATACTCAAATGCTAAAAATAAAAGAACTTAAAACATATTTTCATATGATATATTTGTTCTCTTCTTATATTTTCCTACATATCTGTTAACTGATAAACTCTAATGTTTTGAAATATGATTAAACTTACATCTCTGTCTGCCTCCTTTCAAAAGCATTTTAGACAATTATTGAAAGAATGCTACAAAGTTCTCTTTAGCATCAGAAAATAACTTAGAATAATTTTTGCCTGAACAAAATGTATAATATTTAATTATTATTTTATTCACATCAATAAATAGAAAAATTACTTTTAAGGAATTCTGCATAGTGTATTGTTTTGAAACTTAAAGCGCAGAATAAAATATGGAGCAGGAAGAGCTTCATGTTTTTGCATTTTATTTCTTCCAGAGAAGAATATAAAATGTCCGGGTTTGACTAGTCTGTCTCTCTCTGTACAATAACTCATCAGGGATAAAGATATTACTGAATAATCTTTATTAAGATTATTATTGAATAATTAATGTCCAGCAGTTAAGTAGAGGGTTGTTCATTTTTCAATTTGCTTGTTACTGATTGGGCTGAATTTCTCACAGCCCATAAAGAAGTTACATGACAAACATCACTACATAGATATTTGAATTTCTATTGCATAGAAAGAGCACGAAGGAATTGTTGTTGGATTCTTGTGATTGTTGAGACCTAGGAAACGTTAAAGGTTGAAGGAGCCCTGTTCCGAGTTCTGTTTCATTTCATAAGCCTTCGGTTCTGACTTTAATTTTCTTCAGCTTGCATTTGAGAGGCTGGAAACGGCAAGATCTTGTTCACAAGCGTGTTCAGAATCTTTCTTTTAAACCCACCCCAGCTTTATTTTCTTAAGTGACTTAATCAAAGGTAATTCGAGTTCACATTTTTGTATCAATGGTTGTATTTAAAGAGGTCTTATCTGATTTCCATCACCAATTACAGGCTTGCATTTCTTGTTTATATCCATCTCGAAGCTGACAAGGGCCCGGTTTGGTTTTGATAGGAAGTCAAGCCTTCATCTCATGTCAAAAGTCCCTAAAGCACATTTGTTCTGGTAAAATTATATCTCGAGAATGATGGGTTCTAATACAGAATGAGGATGTGGTGGCATGGGGTGGTCCCTGCCACTTTGTTTGAAAAATAAATTGTGAAACCTCAGTAGTAAATATTTGCCTGAGAGAACACAGTGGGAGGGAAATTACAGTGCTGGGGAATATTGCCATTAAGAGGGCTGAAGTCAGAGGTTAACGTAACAGGAGTTGGTCTAGTCGAAAAGGTCAAAGCGGGTTGGCCCACTCAGCAGAGAGCTCCTAGATGACTTTTAACTATTTTTGGCAAGATAAACATCATATGTCGCTGCCTTTGGGAGCAAAGAACAAAGGTCGAAGATCCGGGGGGATTAACTTCTTAAAAAGAGATACAATATTTAACTTGGCTGCCCTCAAATGCCTTGGGTTTTCTGGCCTGCTTTCCTTTGCAATGGAATTCCAGGTTTTGTTTAAAACAAATAGAGTATCTTTTAGAAGTCAAGATTCTAATTCTGCAAACCTAATACCACAAGAAACTGTAGACTGTAAGTTAAATTTTAGACTCTTAGTTATTTAAGAGGCGTGGCAGTCTTATTTGTTCTTGGGTTGTGGGCCACCCCCTCACCAACCCAGCCAGTCTTCTGAACCTCCCTTTGAGCCCCACAGCACCCTGGCACCCCAGCACAAACTCTTCTGCTCTGCATTCTGTCTATCAACCACACGTCTGGCTCTTCCAATGGACTCTGAGTTTCCGGAGGGACTCTTATCTATTTTATTTATCGTTGACATTGTTTAGTTCAGAGAGTTATTCTGGAGCCACGTTGCCTTGGTCTGCTTCTTTCTAACTGGGTAAAATTGGACAGATTATTTAATAGCACTGTGCCTCAGTTTCCTTGAACTGTAAATGGTAATGAAATAGTAACAACCTCATAGGTTAAACAGGGACAAAATACTTATTCACAATTCTGAAATCCAAAATGTTCTGGCAACTGAAAATTCTTTCTTAAATGTGTAGCAAACCTATTTGATGTCCTGAACTAGTGTGAAGCTATCTATAGACTTTATACCACTTAGTGTTAACTACAGTATTTACATATGTGAGCGTGGAAAAGTTAATGTGTTTGATTTCAGAATGTTGCCTCGGGCCCCTTGGAGATGTTATATACTTTATAAGGGCTATATTGCTTTTTTAGCATCTTAAAATTTTTGAATCATAACTGACTCTAAATGTTTCAGATAAGGAATTTAGCTTACTGACGTGTAGAACGCAATCAAAATCTGTTAGCTATAATCATTAAATTTTGGATCTTAACACCTAGAACAACATCTGGCACAATGAAAGTGTTTAATAAATCCTAATGCTGTTCATTTTAGAAACTACTGCTTATTGGTCACTTACAGAGCACCGTAGGTTGGTTCCTCACAACACTGCTTGGGGAGGCCCAGGTACTCCAAAGTCACACACTTACAAGGTAGCAGACTAAGAATTCCAAAAGAGCTAGGTTAACTCCAAAGTGTATGCACTGAACTAGTTCACACACTGCTAGTACCAAAACACTGTTCCATTCAGTGTTTGCTGGTACCATTCACATCTGTTCTAACAAAAAGTTATAGAGCTTCTGTGAATGGGATCTGAATGCAGCATTTTTAAGTTTTGTGCTTTCTCTTTGAATTTTATGCTGACGCTAAGGAAATCAGAGACAGAACAACTCAATAGTGAACATCCAAAAGAAAGATCAATGACATATTGTACATATATATGTGTGTGTGTGTGTGTGTGTGTGCATCTGCTCATAGCGCCTAGTGTTGCTAGATTTTTAGCAACTACTCAATTAATGTGTATTGAAGTGAACCAATGAAGACATGTGCCACACAGGTTTTTGTTGTTTTACCTTCTGTGAATCACTTATATACCCTAGGTCAGCAAATATCTGAATATTAAAGTTATTTATTCTTCACCCTTTTATTTTATTATTGCCTCAAATATCCATAACAAAAATAGAACCAGCATCATCCATTTCTTTTACATAGAAGTCAAGCCTTCTTGGAAAAAATGGGCTCATTTATTGATTCATGGTATTCTTTATGATACTTAAGCATCACATCAATTCTCTATGGAAAAAAGAAACAGTGTGTACATGAATAAAACATTACTTACTTTTTAGTGCCAATAAAATAACTTTTTTGAGACTTACACTTTTTAAGTATATTGTTATCTTACATATCTACCAAAAGCATGATGTATGTGATTATGATCACCCAATTTATACTCTGATACTTTTTTATCTAAGAAAAGATTACTCTTGCTTAACTGGTGCAATAAAGAACATTAATAACAATTATTTGGTGCAATATAAAGAGCTTAGGAGAGGGATGCCAGCTGCTAAAACATCCTACAGTTTTGTACAAGTTATACAGTGCACTCCTTGTACGAATGGTCACACTTTTTCAAAACACTTTTTCTCAGTATCCATATTCCTTATGCTCACACACACAAACTCTGGGCTTGATCTTGGGACTTACTTTGGTATTAGCAAACATTAGCAAAGTTGATGAAAACCAAGTCCTGAAAAAGTGCACTTCAGTTGTGTCTCATGATCCCCTTGACCTCCAACTACCACAATATGTTCAGGCTACCCTGCTGCAGGAATGGGGAAGGCATTTGGATGAGAGCTAAGTCATTAAACTGAGGCTACCCCTAACCAGCCAGCTTCCAGCCAAGTCGCCAGTTCACTGTCAATGCTTGGGCAAGCCTACTTGATAGCAACAGAGCCCAGTCAGAGAGCACAGCTGCTAAGTCAACCCATAGACTCATAAGCAATAATAAGTAGTTGCTGTTTTAAGCCATTATGTTTTGGAGTGACTTGTATTACAGCAATAACTATCAGAATTTGCTCTGCTGTGTCTCATTTCCCCTTTTCATTGGACTAGATAAGATTGAATTTCAATCCAGTTTCAAAATTCTATGCTAATACTTTATATTAATTTTATGTTTACAAAGAATTATAGAGTTTACATTTCAATATTAGTATCATCATGAGCAGTAGTATCATCATGACCCACAAACATTTATTGAACACACACACATGCTTAGCTTTAAATGGGAAATAACAAAATTCATTAAAGAAATTCCCCACCATCTAGAGCAAAAGTTCGCTAGCTTTTTCTGTAAAAGTCCAGATAATAAATAGTTTAGCTTTTGTGGGCCATGTGTTCTCTGTCACACCACTACAACTGTCATTGTAGCATTAAAATGACTGTAGACAATACATAAACAATTGGGCATGGCTGTTTTCCAATAAAAAAATAGATGGCATGGTGGATTTAGCCCATGGGCAGTAGTTTGCCAATCATTTATCAAGAAACCATGGAAACAACTCTGTTATTGTTATACTGGAAAGCACACATAGCAGCATATCAACATAAGCATTTGATTTTTCCCCTTTTTTTTCCCATAATAAAAAACATATAACATGAGATCTCCCCTCTTAATAAATGTTTAAGTATATAGATAGTACTGTTAACTATATGCACATTGTTCTACAGCAGTTCTCTATAACTTTCTCATCTTGCATGAACTGAAACTCTATGGCTGTTGAACAGTAACGTCTCCTTTCCAGCCCCTTGCAACCACCATTCTACTTTCTGCTCCTACGAGTTTTGACTATCCAATTATACCTCATATACGCGTAAGTAGAATCATGCAGTATGTGTCTTTTCTATCAATGGCTTATTTCACTTAACATAATGTCCTCAAGGTTCATCCATGCTGTAGCATGTGATAAGATTTCTTTCTTTTTTAAGGCTGAATTATATTCCATTGTCTGTATGTACCACATTCTCTTTATTCATTCATCTATCAATGGACAGCTAGGTTACTTCTACTTCTTGGGTATTGTGAATAAAGTTGTAATGAATATGGGTGTGCAAACATTACTTTAAGAACCTGTTTTCAATTCTTTTGGACAAATACCTAGAAGTAGGATTGCTGGATTATATAGTAGGTCTACATTTATTTTTTGGAAGAACCCCCATACTGTTTTTCATAGTGGCTGTACCATCTTACATTCCCACAAACAATGTGCAAGTGTTCCAATGTCTCCTCACCAACACTTGTTATTTTCTGTTTTTTTGTTTGTTTTGTTTTGTTTTGATTTGTGTGTGTGTGTGTACGTGTTTGTGTGGGTTTTATAACGACTACCCTAACAGGTGTAAATGACATCAGTTGTAATGACTCATCTTTCATTTCTAATCATGATGTAAAAGATATAATCATAAAATATCTGTATAGTCCTTAGGGTCATAGATGCTGGAGTCACTGTATGGGTCTGAGTCCTGTCTCCATTGCTAACTAGCTGTGCGACCCTGGGCAACTCTTTAATGGCACCTCAATTTCTTCATGTGTTAAAAATGAAGATGATAGTAATTATAACTATTTCAGAGCATTTACTGGATTAAATGAGTGAATATATGTAAAGCTATTGGAAAAATGCCTCACAAAGAACAAGTGCGATTATTGGGTTAGTTTATCATTATTATTGTTATTATTGCATGAAGAAAAGATAGACAATTTAATAACTGGTGTTGGGCATGGCTATTCATACAGGAAAAGTAAAACAGATACCTCTCACACTCAAAACCTCACACTGTTTTACAGAAACACAAATTTCAGATGGATTCAAGGTTATATATTAAAAATTACCAAAACTAGAAAAGTATTATTATATATTATACAGAACACAAAATGCAAAAACATTAAGAATAATATTGTCTTTTTTACTACATTAATCTAAAGTTTACAATGAAAAAAACACTAAAATATAACAGCAGGTAAAAGAATAGGATAAATTTTAGACATATATGATTCAAATGGTTAATATCTATAAAATGTCAGGTCATAAAAATAATCTTTAAAGAAAAACCCAATACGTAGATAAAGAAATACATATGATACATGAAAAGATGCCTAACCTCACTATTAATCAGAGAAATACAAAACTCAAAAAAAGATTTTTACTATATTTTTTTTGCCTATCAGATTATGTGAAATTCAAAAGTTGAAATATTCTATTTTGTTGTTAATACCCAATTGCTCCACTGAAAGACATGCAATTTCCCCCCAAAATTACAACTTTAAAAAAAACTGTAAAGAATAGTTATACTGCAGATTATGGTGGATGATGTGAAGATACCTGTACTAACTGTTGGTGCAAATGAAAATTTCTAAAACATTTTAGAGGATAGTTTGGGAGTTTCTAAAAACATTAATTTTGGTACCATTTGATCCAACAATTCTATTTCTAAAAATCTATGTTATAGGAACACACATAAATGCAGATACACACACACAGGGATACTTATTACAATCTTATACTAATTGCAAGAAAAATGGAAGCAAACTAAAAGTCCATCCACAGGAAAATAGTTAAATAAGTTAGTTCCATAGTCTGAACTAATATGCAGTATTTAAAATGAACACAGGAGATATTATGGAATCACCTCAAAAGATGATAAGATATATTATTAAATGAAAAGAGGATTTTGGAGTATAAAATGTAATAACACTAATGTAATGTTTACTATGTGCCACGAATAATTCTAAGTATTTCATATACTCTATATGTGTATACATACATTTATTCAATTTACTCTCTATAAAATGTTGGTGGTTATTGTGAAAAATTATATGTTGATTATGACAACAATGTGTAGAATTTAATAATTAATAAGATCATATACTTCAAATAGTTTACTGAATTAAACCATTTTCAAGTTTCAATCTGTCAAACTGCCAATGGGTGATTGCACAATATAAAATATATTGAAACATAAAAATATATACAGCTTGAGCCAATGTCATGTTCACTACTCTGATATCTGTTATTCAACAGTTCACCTTCCTTTCCACCATTTATAGTTTCCTTTTCCTTTTCTGAAAATGGGTGACGTTTCTTCTCTAAATGGGTGATATTTAAAGGGTGACTAGCTCCTGCGATATAAAAGCAGTTTATAACAGTGAAAAATCTTAGCAAGCCAAGTTCCTGGGTTTTTAAATAATTTCTTTATGCAAATTGATTTCTAATACAAGCCCCCAAAATAATACCAGGCATCTTAAGGCCTAGGACCTGGAGCAGATCCACCTCTAACCTGAGTGCCACCTTATTGTCCCCAAAGCAATTCAGAAATACAATCTGAGAAAACACATGTTTACCAAGAAAATGTTCGCTGCTTCAGATACACTTTGAGAACCATCTTATGGCAAAGGGGGCCCCTACTGGAATAGAAGGGGATATTCTGATTTGAGTTTTCCTGGATAATTACATTGGTCTGAATTTAATGCAGGAAAGATTTTCGGTACAAACATTAGATAACAACAAAGATTTTTTATGATACAATATGATGGAAAATGATTTTATGCAGACCAAAATTTAAGGTTAGCAAAATTATAAAACTTGATTGCTCATGGGATAATATTTTAAGCTTCCAATCACTCCATTTAAAATACCTCAAGTTTACAATGATGAATCTAAAAAGCACTAACAAATCCTACTCATTCAACTCTAGTTCTTGAAATGGCATCTGCCTTTGAGCTATAAAAATAACAGATGATTTTTTGATAGCTTATCAGTTAACAGACTGCTTAGTTAGGGTAGCACATTTTTATGCTAATGTCAGCAGAGAGGGAGAGGGAAAGAGAGTGAAAACACAGAGCAGAGCACCATGGTGGATTAGAGAAAGATTTAAGGACTCATTTTGATCAAAAAATTAGGAATTTTTTCTTTCCAGGCTTCTTCCTGGAAAAGCTAAGGTGAGACTTTAGTGACTTGAGTTATTCAAACTTAAAATAGATCCCAGTAGTAGATAAAGGAAGAGATAAAATATAATTTAATGTTTAAATTCTATAAAGTATGCTTTATACTGAGCATAGACTCAATGAGGAATCTTCATGGGTAAAAAATGCTGTTGAACTGCCAGTGAGCTAAAAGATGTATTTTTTGAAATGTCAATATGACATTGTAGTCTAAGAATTAGGATTGCAATATTAATTCCAGGAATTCAAGCTTAGTCAATTGAGAAATATCATTAAGATCTTAATACATTGTTGTCATATTAACTGAAGGAAAATAGAAATGGATTAATATTAGATTTTTCTAAACACTTAGCTTGAAATAAATCATAGACACATAGAATCTTAGATTGGAAGAAACCTCGAGTTCTGTTGGTACAATCTGTTATCCAGAGGCTGCATCCCATTTTCAACAGCATACTAATAAAATAACATGTATTAGTAATAATATATTTAAAATTTAATACTTTTTAAGTATTTGTATGTTCCAGACATTCTACTAGATTCTAATCAACTGGGGATTAAAGAGTTTTAATAACAATGGTAAATTTTACTTGAATAATGAAGGAAGGGGAAAGTTCACCAGGTAGATAAAGAGGTGAATGGTATTCAAGAAAGGGTAATAGCAAAGATAAAAAGCTAATTAATAATAATAATAATAATAATAATAATAACAGTAAAATGTTGTCCATTCAAAGAACTTCAAGTAGTCTAACAGAACGTAAAGACAGATTGTATTGAGGGGTTGAAAAGTTAACCTGAGCTGGAAGATAGAAAATGTTGTGTATCATGCCAATGGATGAGTCAAAATTGAGCCAAATGAACAAAAAGATTTTATTTATGTTCAGAAGAGATCATTTTGATAATTTTGAAGGATAGGTTGAGGATGCTGATGATGGTTAGGTGAGATCTTATGCAGGAAAAGATTCTGCCAATAGTCCAAATAAGATGTAATAAAGGGCTAAACTTAACTAGCTGTATGGAAAACAGGGCAACTGATTTGAGTTATGTTTAGTAGGTAACTGCTCCAAGTTTCAGCAGGGAGACAGCTCAAGTTTCCTCCTGAGCTTTCTGGAGCAAAGATTGGACAGTTGTGTATCATGAGGATGAAGAGAAAACTTTGAGGGGAAAATGACGGTTTTTAAGGACCCCGGTCTTTCCAGGAGATGGCTAGTAAGATGTTACAAACATGGGACTTGTGTTTCTGGACCAGAGAGATTTTAGAGAGTTGCCCTTTTCAATGTGAGTTTCATAAGGAAGTCTTACAGAAAATGATTTGAGTGACCACTTTCTCAATTCTCCCAAGAACGGTACATAGTTGGTACTATTCCATATTCACAGGAGAGAAGTTATTACACAGAATGGAGAATTAGGGCATTAGGGTTTTATTCTCTCTATCTATGCATGCTAGTTTAGATGGGATAAGTTTATCCAGGGATAAGAGGAAAGAGTTAAAAACTGTGTCCTCTCATATTTCAAGGTCAGAGAAATAAAATCCCACAAAAGAACCTAAGATCAGGAAAAAAAAAACAATTAGATGAGATGTTTGAAATCTGGATTTCACAAATAAATTTGTGGAAGCCAAAGAAAGAGTAACTTTTGAGGAAAAAATATCAATTACATCAAAATCTCAGGCTTAAAGACTAAAATAGGTCATGATTATAACATTTGTTGAGTACACAGTGAAAACCAGATGTAACATATGTAAGGACTGAAAGTTTGCTTATTAGATTCAGGAATTGGAAAGTCATTAATGGCATCACAAAGAACAATCAATCAAGTGGTTAACTTCAAAAATAGATGTAAACAATTTGAAGTGAAGAAACAGAAAATATAGAAAGACAGATTTGGGCTCAAATATATGAAAACTTTTCTGCAATAGCAAATTTTTTGGTGAGGCTTAGGTCAAGGTCTGAAATCTCTCACCACTGAAAAACAGTAGGTCCATGAGTAATTTGATGCTTCTGAGATAGTCCATTCCATTTTTGGGTGAGTTCTGACGTTAAAGGTGATCTTGTCTATAGAAAGTGAAATTCTGGTCTCATGTAGCTTCCATTCACCTTGTCACGTGCCTACCCCTGAGTATCATGGCAATATATCCCATTCATGAAATATCTTTTAACATACTTGATGATAAACTCATGTTTGCTCTGAGCCACTGACTCTTCAAGCTAAACATTTCCAGATTCACCACCAAGTCATTAGTCCCATAACAGGATTTCCCTTCACTTGGTGTACTTACACTTCCCCAGCTGGGCTCCATTTTTGTTTAGAAAGTGCCCTTGTGGTGTTTCTACATAGTAGAAGTAAAATCAGTGTGTAGAAAAAAAGGACATAATATTACTTACTAAAAGTGAGGAATGCCCTTTACTTCGTTACCTTCTTCACCTTTTTTGATGTTATGAGGAAAATAAAATGATAACTATAATACAGGAAATCAAAACTTTAATTCTGAAGAGCTGTCATTAAATGATCCTTTATGGATAATAATTGTAATACTTACCATGTGTCAGGCCCTGTGCTAACCCCTTATCTGCATTGAATTATTGAAATAACCCCATGATGTACATACTTTCCAACAAATGGGGAGACTGATGTGGCAAGAAGATAAGTACCTTGCCCAGGGTTACACAGTACTAAGCGACAGGCCTGAGAATTGAATCCAGGTCCATCTGACTCCAAAATATCTTTCCGTAATATGTACAGATGAGGGAACTAAGGCCCCAAAAGTGACTTATTCAAAGTCACCAGCTAACTGGCAGTAGAATCAAGGCTAGAACCCAGGCTCTCTGGTTAACGGTCCAGTATTGTTATACCTACTGCTTCAGAAAGGGGTTCCCTTGAGGCTACAAGGTAAGTATTCAATAAGAAATTACGGCTCTGTAAATTTGTTCAAGTTATATTTGGAGCAGACAGTTTTAATGGTATTCATGAAGATAAGGAAAATTAAAATGCTCCTGAATAGATGACAGAGTATTTGCAGGTCTCTGATGCTTTATTAATGCTGACAAAATTCAGTGAATTTTTTTTGCCAGTGTTTTACAAATTCCACAAATGAAATTTCCTAACAAAATTCCTCTCATAGAAGGCTTAACGTCTCTCTTGTGTTGGACTTTATTGTCTTCAAATAGGTCTGCCCATAGCATAGAAGAAATTATATACTGATATATATTTGTAGCAGCAGAGCATATTTCCTAGATGCTCAAATCCTTTCTGGTGGTAGGCAGGGCAGGGAGAAAAACAGAGTTGCCAATAATCGTATCTTGATAAATTATAACATGCCTTTCTAAACTTTCCTCTTTATGTTCTCACTCTTCTTTTCTCTAATCACTATTGTTATTAGGTTGGTACAAAAGTAATTGCGTTTTTTGCAATGATTTTTAAACTTTTAAACTGCAATTACTTTTGCACCAACCTAACAATGTATCAAACATTATCAGAACCTAGAAGAGTGCCTGGCTCACCACGTATACCCAATTAATATTTGTTGAATGATACATGTTGTTCTGTGGATATCGCTATCAAAAAAGAAGTTGCTCTGCTCAAAGCTTCTTCCCAGAAAAAGACAGCGAAATATTCTGTATTTTTCAGTACAGGCGTCATATGGGTGAGCCCAGATATTGGCATGGGAACTTGTTCCTGCCAAATTAGTGAGTCAAGATGAGAATATTAATGTATTGCTGCGACGTATGTTGTTGTCACTTTCAAAGGAGGGTGTATGGCATTATGAAGTCCGAAAAGATGGAGGTCTGTTATGGAGCATTATGTGTGTGAAAGAGGGAGAAGGGCAAAACCTCGGGAATAGGAATAAATGGGCTTACGATAATATCCATGCATATACCAATCCCTACTTGACACTTCCCGTCCCCCTGACATACACAGACACTCAGTTTGACTTTCTGAAGAAATCTGAAAGTGGCATGCAGCGGGGATGTCTGATTCCCATTCCCTTGCACTGTGGCTTCAGCCTCTCTTCTTCACGGGGGGAAGAGAAAGGAAGAGGTGCTTCCCAAGGCCCCAGCTCCCCTCTTATGGCGGTGTTGTGGGTGTCTTTAAATTGGTTACTGTCTCCTGAGAGTTCTAAAAGGCAGTTGGGGTCTCGTTTAGAAGGTGCGATGGCTAAATGTTTAGTCTATTTGGGCAATTGGTTCAAACTAATGTAAACCATGCCAAGTTCCAAATTATTAAGTTGGTGCAAAAGTAATTGCGATTTAAAAGGTTCAAAATAATTGCAAAAACCGCTATTACTTTTGCACCAACCTAATAGACTATCTATCTTCACACTGTAAGTGTTCTAAGGTCTCATCCAGCCTCAGAGTCTATGATTCTTTACCATGTAGTCTAGGTACCTGAAGGGATGTTAACAGCTACATTTGATTCATGGCCTCTTAATGTTTAATAGTAAAAGGAATACTTAATGTTTTATCAATGCTATTCATTAGAAAATAGGGCACCTGAAAAATGAAATTCAAAACTCTCAAAGGAATATTTTGTTATATTTGTCTAAAATATCACTCTCTACAGACACACGCATTGTATAATAAGTGCAGGCATTTTTTTCATTCAGCGTTCAGCCAGTATTTCAGAATTGCCATCTCTTTATGATTTGTACTAAATTGAAGGTTCAAAGACAACTAGGACACCATCCCAATAGCCTACAAACTCAGAGGCAATAAGGGGAAACAAATAAGGAGCAACTGAAAAACTGAGAACCTTGTTTCAAAAAACAAATAACTATTGCTTCAAGTAGGCCAAGTAGCATATTCTTATTAGTTATGTATATTGTATGTCATATTTAAATAGATGAATAGAAAAGCCTTGCGGTGTAGAGTTTCAAATTATTATAGTAGGAAGTGACACTTATTCTTCTTCACTGGTCTTTTTTTTTTCCATCAGGAATAACAGTCCATAAAATGAGACCTCTCTGAAGTCTGTTGTCCTTCAGGTATTAAGTTCATGTATAATCATTGCAACCTAAGTCCTTGAATTTAAACATAAAACTCAATTTTCAAGAGCTATCAATAAATGGGAGGTAGAAATTGGGGTCCCCTGATATCATCCCAGGCCTGTGTAATAATTTGAGCAAAAGGCTGTGCTTAGGGTTGTGAGTCCTAAGTCACACTGATGAGTTTCATCTTCCCTATAACAATCCTGTGTACATGCACGAAGGCTGATAAATATGGAAATTGTATCCCCCTCCTTCCATAACTTATTTTTCATCTGTGTAAAATTTCTACCATGGTTTAAATTATTTAAGTATATGGGCTTCTATAGTAAATTGTCACAGATTACTGTACAAACAAAGTTACAGGCTCTGTCCCCAAGTAAAGTAAATCACGCATGTAAAGCACTTTGAATAGGGCCCTCATACCCACGGTAAAGCACAATAGGTAAAGATAAATGGGGGAAGGTGCCGAGTCTAAGCTAAAAGTAGACAAGGAAGAAGATCAAAAAAACTGACCAAACTATTTCAATTCTAACAGAAGACTAATCTCTTTAAATGCAGATTTTTAAATAAGTACTATAAATATTAATGTCAGAGATGTTTGCTGCTACCACATCATTTAAAAAAAAATAAAAGACGCGGTTTTACCTCAATATTTTGCTTTTCATTAAACAACCAATGAGATGACAATAGAAATACAATTTTGCTTTATGATTTGGACCAAGTCAAGCTTCTTCCATGAAATTAAAGGATTTAAATTTTGTCTAACTGCAGGGATAAATCAGAAACTTCTCTATAGCATAAGATTTTGAAGATGGGCTATTTGGGCTTATGAATCATTTAAAAAAGTTTTATAACAAAAAATATTAGTGGATCTGTTGTAAACCAATTGAGGAATTCAAGTACATGGAACGTCATACATTTCCTAGTCCTAACAAGTCACATACAATCCCATACATTTAACATACTTCAGAAGAATTCTAAATGTGGTTGGTTTCTATTAGAACAAGTATATTTAAGTGGATGATTTTCCTGATTCCAGAGGAATATCCTAGTCATTATGTCTAGCATTATTTCCAGCCCGATTTCTGAGTTTCATTTTGAAATTTGTCTGTACGTTAAAGGTAGATAGGTATGAGGAAAATAATTTATCATAAAAAGGTAGACAAATATTATCCCTACACACCTAAGGCCTTTGAAAACAATCATATCATTTATATCTTAATAACTATAAGGTAACAAATTTTTACCTTGAATGGATATATAGTTTAAACTTTGTATTTGCAAATCAAGGGACAAAAAGGGGACTTTATCATAATATTATGTACCATAATAAATCTGTGACTTCCTTAGTTTGAAAAGTTCATCAAGCATACATAAATTTGGATATGTGGCAAACAAATACTTCGTGCATAGCTGATGTGTACCTTTAAATATTGGGGCCTCTCTTCCATGTTCTTATCAGTAACAGCCACTGTCTAAAAAAAAGTCACCAGATATATAGTGGAATGAATGTGGTTTTTAAATGGAGTATGTTACTCCTTCCTACTCTACTGAATGAACTGTTAAAAGACCAAGAAGGCTGTCATAGAGATATCACAGGAAATAAAGGACTCCAAGCCAAGGGTGTGTCCAATGGGGTTGGCATGGAATGACAGACCGCCCTCCCCACATGGAAAATCTCGTCACCCATCTGAGATATCACATAACGGTGGCAGCACTCCAGAGACAGAATGAGCTCCACCTGTTTGCAATGTGTTTAGCTATTAATATTTATGTAGTAATGCAAGGGAGTAAAAAAAATGACAAAATGAACCAAGTTGTATCACTGTTGGTGCTTTCAACCAAGATTTCTCAAAAAAAAAAAAAAAAAAAAAAAAGTAACAGCATGAATCTGTCCTTTGCTGTAGGAAGAAATCATGTGACATCCTTGAGATGCCAAGGATTGTTGAAGAGAGAAGGCAGGCTCTAGCCATGTCCTTGGCATGCCCAGAACACTTGCTCTACATGACTTAATAAGAAATTTGTACTATTTGTAGTTGTGTTTCTGACTCATATAAAGACCATATAAATCAGAAAAAAATATGTTCCCCGAGATCTGCTAATATTAGAGAGTCAAGTCATTAAACTTAGTAGAGATAAAAATAGCACAGATTCCTCATCTCTCATCAGAAAGAAATCAGACAGATAGTTTTCCTTATCACTGTCCCCAAGGACATTTTGGATAAGGTCATGGCCATTCTCCAATAACGCAGCCTCAAAAGGTGGGCAATAATCCATGAAAATCATTTTCTTGATGTTTATGGCCCCTAGTTTAGCTAAACTTTACTTGAACTTACTTGCTTTTTTAGACTAACTTCATCTTAAGCAAATAAACTCCTTAAATGTAGTGGTAAAATGACACGTTCTCCTATTTATCCCGAAATGACTTCTTTCGAGGACTGATTTTGTAGTGTGTGGCATTATGGCAAAACTCAAAGCTAAATCCAAAGACCTCTAACCTCCAGTTCTGCTTCTGAGCAATAAGATTGGTATGATGAAATAATCATGAGCATTGGGGTCAGACTGATCTGAATTCTAATCACAGATCCACTCCAGATAAGCTGGATGACTTCATAAATACATTGAGTTTCTTGAGCCATGATTTATTATTTGTTAAATGAAGATGATATTTCCTCACAGAGCTGTTGTAAGAATCGAGTATTACAACACATGTAAAGTGCCCAAAACACTTGTGAATTTTCGGTCTACTATGTTCTACACTAGGGCTAATTCCAAGTTTACTGATGGAATTTGGGTATAATATAATGCAGAACCAGGGCATACCTAAATCAATCTCATTTTATTTCTAGAGTGGAACTTTTTCTGAGAGACCTAGCAGTTGTGAACTGGAACCTAGGACAGTGCCTGGCATATAAAAGGCATTTACCTTGGAAAGATTTTTTTTTTTTTTTTTAATTAAAAAAGACCAAATTGCCAGCATTAAGTTGTGGTTCAAATAGAGACCCTACTTTGGAAGTTTTAACCATTTCAATAGAACTGTGAAAGGACTGGCTGTAAGTCAGGGCTTTCCAGAGACCACAGAGAAGATTCCTTTGGATTGAATCCCTATGGGAACCAAATGGATTTGCCTTCCTGTTTCTTACAATCCACTTAACCACTACAAGTAACTCTAAATTACTCAAAGCATGTGATAATTTCTTTTGTGAAAATGTCTTCCTAGGAATCTTTCGAACCCCTTACATGGCCCTTACATCTCAGAATTGCCAGGGTTCTACAGTCATATCTAGACCCAGGTTGGATGGTTCCTTTTACATTGGAGTTTAATACTTAAATCCTAAAATAGTTGCATGTGAGGCTATTCCACCCTTTTCCTCAACACTGAAGATGTTAAGGACGGTGAGTAACTACTGTGGTAGGCTGAAAAATGACCCTCCAAAGATATCAGATCCTCATCCCTGTAACTTTAAATATTACTTTATATGACAAAGTCTTTGCAGATATGATTAAGTTAAGGATCTGAAGATGGGAAAGTTATGCTGGATAATCAGGGTAGGCCCTAAATGTTATCACAAGTGTCTTTGTGAGAGAGAGGCAAAGGGAGATTATATAGACAGGAAGAGGAGATGGCAATGTAAAGAGAGAGACAGAAAGTAGAGTGATACAACCACAAATCACGGAATGCCAGCAGACACCAGAAGGCGGAAAAAGCCAGGAGTGGATTCTGTCCTAGAGCCTCTGGAGGAAGTGCAACTCCGTCAACAGTTTGATTTTGGACTGACTTGGGACTTCTGGTCTTCAGAACTGTGAGAGAATAATTTGTATTGTTTGAAGCCACTAAGTGGTAATTTGGTACAGCAGTCACAAGTACTAATACATCCTCTGGATTCTATTTTGCACCACTTTATTGAGCAGCTACTATTTGCCAGTAACTAAATTGAAACTGAAAGGGTTTATGAGTATGTAAAGGTGCATATGACTTTAACCAGTTCTGTAAGAATGTATGAGGCTCTTGAACACTCTTTAGCTAGTGAAAGCAAAGGTTTACCATCTAAGCTTTTGTTGTAGACGTGCCAAACATTATGATCTTCCCAAGTCCTCCCAGCTAATCCATGATTAGTTTTCCTTTCATCTGTTCTGACTGTCATATTGTAAAACCCTTTAAAGGCCTCTGTTCTCAAGACACTCTACTATTTGGACCCTAGTTTTCTCTCCATCTTTATGGCTTATTGCTCTCTCTTTCCTGTTACACCCATTTGAGCCACCCCCATTATACCACCCACTGTCTCATCACTGAGCCTTCACACTTATTCCCTCTTTTGGAAATACTCTTTTCTTTTCTCTCCTCCCAGACTTCTAGGCTAGATCACCTCTCCATACTCTATGCCTCCACAAACACCTTACATCTATCATTATCTTTATTATTATGGATTGTAATTACTGGTCTAATATGTTTTCCCCAATGGACTACAAGCTCCGTAACGAGAGACAGTGTGCCCACATTACTTTTTACTGCATCTTTAATACCTGCCATTATGTATGCCTGGCTTGCAAAACAGGGGTTAAATAAATATTTGTTGGTAAATAAATGATTGAAAGAGTGAACAGATAAACAGCCTTCCTCAGGAAATGAAGTCCCTGCTAGTCTCAGCTAGTTTATTTCCTTTCCAAGATATAATTCAGTTATTTCAAGTTGCCATGATTTAATTTTAACCCTGGGCACATAGTCCTGAGCCTGAAAAATATTTCATTGCTGCAATAAAGTTTCTGTTTCCCAGATTTAAATTTTCCTCACTGGCTCAGCTCTATTTATTAAACTGGGTGTGCGATCTATGGCATATATATATATCACCTCTGCCAACATGGCCCCACCCACCAGTGAAGGGAGTCGATTATGATTCACATGAAATGAGATGAAATGGGATCTATAAAATGTCACAAACGCCTAAGACCTGTTCTAGAGAACATTCCTGAGGTAGTATCATTGTTGCTTTATCTCCACAAGCTCTTTTAGGAGGTACAGATAATGGCTTAAGTTACTTATGTAACACTCTGTGCCCTAGTATGTCATATGTTAGCCCATTATTAGAGTTGATGCCAATTTGATAGTGATCAAAATTTCCTCTCATCAAATGCCAACTCTTTGGACCTTCTGGAATTAGTTAGTGACCATAACCCATTTCTGGTGGAAAAGGCTGTAATGCAACAGCCAGCTGTCTTAGCAGGAAGGAAAATGATTTGCTTTTTCAAATTGGCTTTCAAAAGTGTATATGCTGCCAGACGGCCTCTGGGCATGTGTATGAAACATCGAAAACAGACACAACAATACACACGAAACAGAAATGAATTCCCAAAGCAGGCTCCCCAGGAAGTAGCCAAGTGGGCTCTACCGATGGAACTGAATGAGCCTTAGAAACATCATTCTTCTCTTCTATAAATGGCTTTTCTCCATGAAAATTGCCAGGATGGGGGTTGGTATACACTGGAATCATTCTATGAATTAAAATTTAAAAAAATCTGTGCCACACCTACACTGCTGTGCTATTACTATATAAACGGTGTTACTATTTTTAAATGTGTTTTCTGTTTTAGAGAAACATTACATCTCAGGAAGACTATCACTTATTATTAAGAATCCACAAAAAGTGAAAATCTGCAAGCTCTCTTAAAATTTAGAAATGCTTATTAATTTAACATTAGTGTGGTAACTCTTTTTTAAAAGTCTTTAACTTGCTGGTGTCTATACAAATACATTCTTATTTACTCTCTTGCTCAAAGGGGAACCTAGAATTCATATTTAATGTTCTGATTAATGATCATAAACAATGCTTTAATTTTTTTTTAAACCTATGTATAATCAAGCCATCTAGTTACCAGTAACTGCAAATGTCACAGATCTCAATGGTCTCTTTGGGACTTTTAATCTGTTTGCTTTTATAAAGAAGGTGATTTTATTTTTACATTAAGGAAGCATTAACATCATTAAATGGGCTCCCACTTTATGATAACTGCAAATGTCACATTGATCCAGAAAGATAAGAAAATGTGCTCATCTTTGGAACAAATATCCAAGGCATGAGCAGGCAACTCACACTATTTGCATTAAAAAACAAATTGTATAAATGCAGAAGATTGATGTACCATCTGTTCATGTCCTTCACTTTTCTGGCTCTTCTGTGTTGAGATATTTTTATGGAATAGTTACGTTTATTATTTTGAAAATGAGCCACAGGTTAAAGAAGTTTACGACGGGTAATATAACTCAAAGCTACTGGTTTACTGTATTCCAGGTATTAAAGCTTGCTTTGTTACATTTCACACTATTTAAACGCATCACTCTGTTGCTTACTCGTATGTAGTCTGATGTTTAGAACAAGACAAAACATATACAAAACTGTAAAGGATGTTTAGGACCAAATCTAAAATATCTCACTAAGATGTCTCTTGGCAAGAAGAAAAAAGTCCTTAAAAAATTAACGACTTTAAAAACTATGGCAATAGACATCGACTTGCTCTGTCACTCCTAAGGAAAACAAAGGAGTAACACAGAGTAAATAAATATCTGTTTGCAGGGTGGGAGGGGAGGGGAGTACACTGGAGTTTCAATCATCTGCAAAGGCACTACTTTCTTCTTTCAATTTGTCATATAAAAATCTAAGAAATTTCATTTTCCTCTGCCCTTCTTTACTCCCTAACATCAACATTACTTGAAGTTGCAAATGAACTGGCAGAGTTACTCTGTTTAAAGTTTAAGGTTTCATTGTGAATATGCTACATTTTATTTTTATTTTTATTTTTTTTTTGTTAACTGGACAACTAATACAACATAAATAAATAAATCAATTGTGTAGAATAAAGCTTTGCCATGATAATCGCCCCCTGGTGGCAGCTGCCGTAGACACCCGGGGCCAGATTATTTCTAAGGTAGTTTTCCAAATTGCACAAGTCTCCTCTTTTGCTGCGAAAATTCTATGCTGTACGATGTATATGGTTAAATACCATTTTATGTATAAACATCATATTTGTGCATATGAATCATACTAAGGTCGATGCCGCCTCAGAATGTGACTTTATGCTTTTGTCATCTTTAGTTTCGGATTAGAAAAAGAGTGACCAAAATTAAATACCTATATGTGGTTTTTCCTGATTTCTGAAACATTTTGAAACATGCGGGCACTAAAATCAAAAGCTTCAAAGAATTCTGCAACATACATGCCCCCCACATATGCTAAAGGATACTTGATTTCCTACATCCACACAGAGGTTGCTATAGTTGGAAAAGATATATGATGGTAGCAATAATACAGATTCCTTTTTCATTCTCCTCTCTGAACCCATGAAAGACCCCTACTGGAATAAATTACCACACCATCAATAATGAACTTCTCTTATGAAATTTAATTTTTAGCAGGTGCAATTTTGTTATCCTTGAAAAAAAAAATCTACCCCTCCCTCTTTTGCAATTGATACAGTGGAGTATGTGAAAGAACAGGATATTATTTACTGAGAAACTCAGCCATCTCAGCCATATCACTTAGCATGTCTGGGCCTGAGAGGACCATGCATCATGGAAATCCTCTTCCACTCAGCTAGAGTCTGAAGAATCAAAGGAGGAGCTTTGTAAATGAGGGAAGAGAGATCAAAGACAGCAACTGAAAAGAGCAAAGAAAATACACAGAGTAGAAAAATGCTGGTGGGGATTTATTAGAAGAAGAAGGAAAAAGAGTGTGAACATAGAAAAAAGCACTACAGAAAATTTTAGAATACCTAAAATAGCAAAGGCATCAGCTTTCTTGATAATCAAATTGGAAAACAATTATGCAAGGTTCACATAGTC
Source organism: Rhinolophus sinicus (assembly GCF_057876585.1). Classification (NCBI taxonomy): domain Eukaryota; kingdom Metazoa; phylum Chordata; class Mammalia; order Chiroptera; family Rhinolophidae; genus Rhinolophus; species Rhinolophus sinicus. Next base: position 181,310,860 of record NC_142517.1, on the reverse strand, counting down.
AAATACACATTAAAGAAAGAGAAAGGAAACTAAACACTTGATATTTTTAATGTTAAAGTTAAATCATTCTCTTAATCCTCATTTTCCTCTACTGCAGCTTTTTCTTAAAATTGTTTTCATTTAATCCTAGACAATAAATCGGTTCACCCAATGACTTCCAGACTATACGGATAAAGCTGGAGATCAGGTTGGAAATGTGATATGGAAAACATTAGTAAAATAGAGCCTTCACTCATTTCAGAGCATAAGTGACCTTCATATTGTATACAGAAGAGTAGAATGCTGTAATGTGACCTGCTATAGCATTTTTATAAAGGTCAGAGAAAATTCCTATAAATCCATATTTACTCATGAAAAGAGCAGAGTTCCACTCTTAGAAGAAGCAATGTTTAAGCAGTTTTAGAATAGTGGATACTTACAGAGGAAAAAATAAATTAAAAAATTATATATATATATATATATATATATATATATATATATATATATTTGTCATTTTGAAAATCTAAATGAATATTTTTATTTGAAACCACAAATTGATCAGTGATAAAGGTTGGAAGTGACTCTTTTGTCTCATTCTCGCGTATCTACTTTTACAATTTCAAAATAAAAATTCACATTGTTTCTGCTGACTGAAATTTTGTTTATATGATCATTCCAAATGCATTCCATCTTGGTGCATCTGCAATGTCTAGTGCAGAATTCTTCATGTTCACATGAGAAGGCACACACGGGACTTCAGGGACCTATAACATAAAACGAATCTGGACACAGTTTTCTGAATATACAGGAGCACTTAATGGTCTTTTGCCTAACCAGTCTCCAAATCCCAGTGGTGCCTTTTTATTTTATGTCAAACACACTAAAATCTCAGCTTATTGAACTTGCATTTTGTCTTTTCTTTACTTCTTTCAGAAAATACTATGCATTTGGCTCTTTTTCCTCATATTTTATTTAAAAATAATAGTATGCAGCTGCAACATATAACTTGTATCCAGTACACAATTAAAGGTTAGATCTTCCATAGTTCACTGCTCTGTTCTTTACCTTTAGCAGATTTCTATAAAAGCAAGATTAGAGATCTATGTTTTAAAAGATGTAAAAGAAGGTTCCATTGGCTACTGTATTTTCTTAGTAGTACATTTGGCTGTATATTAAGCTTCTCACACTGCTTTCAAAGAGTGGTTTACCGGGGAATTTTAGGAACTATTATTTTTCTTGATTGGAAGGAACTAACGAGAGTGTAGTCAGAGTTTGCGTTGTTTGAGTCCTAAGGTTACTTTGATCCACGCGACTATTGAAAGCTGAAATAAAATACAGGTAAACTGTGGTAGAGCTGTTGTCTTTAGTCCCTTTTTAACACAAGAGAGAATGCTCTTGAGTTCATCAGAAAATTCTTCATTAAAACAATGCTGTATGTCTGCTCTTTCAGACAACTGTCCAGTAATGTAGCTGGATTCTATCAGCATTGAAGTTCCAAAGGGGATGCTACAATGTGTCTTCAGAAAGAAAAAATCGACAGCTCTTTCTGTTTTCTGTATTCTTCCGTGAATGTTAGCTTAAGCTTTGCTTAGGTAATGCTAGGATGTGGTTTTCTTTTTTTTAAAAATCTCTTGAAAGAAAATGTTTATGTTAACTAAAATGTAGATCATCATACCTACGTTAAATGTTAAAATCAGAAACATTAAAGTTTTTGTTTTTTGAGTGTAAAGCTTAGATAGTAAAATTTTTCATAAGCCTTTTCTTTGTTGTTTATGCAATGGACAATATTTGATTTTTTTTAGAAGAAGGAAGTGTGGAGAAGCAAATGAATTGATAGAACTGTACAAAAACATTAAACATAAGTAACAAGTTGGTAAATCTTTTTTAAATATATGCATCGGATCGTGGCAAGTTTAAACTTGTAATACATGTGAGCTATGGAGAGTATAGTAAATGAAAAGAGAGTAAGGTATGTCTGTCCACACTCTATCTTGGGGTTACTCACTATCTTAGATCATTCTGATGTGAAATGCCTTAAAAAAAATGTATACTCATGCATTCTCAAGACAGAACAGAGCCCTGTGGTTTTAGAAAAGAATAATATCACACAACCACACTAAGCAACTTGCTTCTCCGTGACAGTATAAAGCCCTCCTACAGAACAGGTCTGTGTACCAGGTCCTGCTCTCACTGGTCAAATGAACTTTTCCAACAACTAAATGATCTAATTCATTTTAATTTACAGCTAAAACAGAGACTTTAGAAATTCACACAGTGGTTACAAAATTAAGTGTGTGTAGAGATGGTAGGGCAAAAGTCAGCCAACTGCCTGTTTTAGTTAAAGGGTCATAAGTAACTCCTTTTGTTCAATTCTTTTTAGCTGAATTGAATGATTGATTTAACATCATGCACAATAGGACAAATAACAACAGGGCTAAAACGTGTATTTTCCCTTTCCTAGGGCAACAAGTTATTATGTAAGAATATTTTTTAAATATTATTATTTTCTTTTTAGCCTTTTTACATGATTTTTAAGTATACCAGACAAATTTATATAAAATTAAGCAAAATTCAAGCCTTATCATGTGTAATTTTCTATATATGTATGGTAGAGGAAGAAAACATAGGTGGAGAGAAAAACACAGATGGTAAAATAGAAATTTTTCAATTATACACACATATCACATTTATATAAATAAATAGGCACAGTTTGTTCCTTTGCATGCATATTATAAATGGGGTTATATTATTTTAAACATTAGAAATATAAAAGCTAATACTTCACAATATCTATGGTTAATAGTATTTACAGCATTCTCGAAGTAAAATAAATTCTTTGAAAGAACAAGATGAATTCTTTGGGGGGAAATAATGTTCAAGCTGGCATGAAATTGTTTCCTAAATGCTTTCCAATGAGGTCTAGTTAAAAGTTGTTTTCAATTTATCACTGAACTTTTGCACTCTTTTAGAATAAAAACTTGCAATAACTTTCCTTGAGTTTGAGGGGGAAAAAAATAGGAATTTTAACTGTTAATGATCAGAGGAACTATTTGAGTACAATCTTCTCATTTTCACATAAAATATTATTCTCTTATTTTTTACTTGGCTTTGCTCTGTCTTGCACTTTCTTCGCACTGCTACCGCATACAAAACCCTAGGTATGTTCCCATATCCTTTTCATGCATTTCTCCTTTGGTAAGCACAGGGGGTACCACCTCCTCCTCTTACTGATTAAGCACCAAAGTTATGCTCAGAATTATATAGAATATAAAATTAGATATTGTCCCTGCCCAGTGGGCTCACAGTATCTCCAAATTTGCTGTAAAATATGACTACATATTGTATAACAGATGCACTTCAAGTGCTAAATGTCTGGAGATAAATCTATTATTGACTTCATCCTCTCAACCTTTCCAATTTCCTTTATCATTTGTCAGCTCTCTTTATGTACATGCACAGGCAGATTGGTAATTGCAGAGCGTGTCCTTTATTTTTTAAGGAGTGCCACAGTTCAAATGAACCATGACAGATTTTGGTCTCACGCACTGGGGTACGAATAACATTCTGACCCTAACCCATGGGCATGTGTCTCCCTGCACTTACAGCAATAGTAGATGCTTGAGTACATTCTAAAATACCCTTTACAAAGTATCACCATTTCTTCTACCTGTTTCGGAAAACTCAGGATTCTGTCCATTTTAAAATGTTTTATAACTTGTCTTGAAAAATATTCCCCTTTCTTCTGGGTTGGAGGAATGGTTATTGAATTGATAGTGAAAATACTGGAAAAGAAATGGGGACTTTTAAACTATCTTTTAGTACACACCTATAGTGTTTTACATGAGTGTGCTTGTGTGTGTGTGCGTGTATGTGTGTGCATGCATCTTTACAATGGTGTGTGTATATTCTGTATTTCAATATAGACACATATTTGATGCATATAATTTATACATTTAAACATATAAAAGCATTGCTTTCTTGAGACTTCAGTGCTACTATACTTTAATTACAGAGCTATTGTTTTTGCCGACATCTTGGTAAAAATCTTAATCTATAAGAAAGTGGTTTTATAATACTATAAATGTTAAAATCACATCGTTCAATCTTCTGCTAGCTTCAAATTTGTAGATTAATAGAGTTAAAAATTCCTTCAGACTTTAGAGTTGAAATGTGAGTTTTCAGCCTACCTATAACTTTTGCCATCTTTTAATAAAAGAACAGTTTTACTTCTCATCTTAAAAATAAAGCAAGAAAAAATATAAAAATAAAATATCCCCTTCCTCCCTCCCTTTTTTGTTTATTTCTGAGTCTTTTCTTCATTCAAATGAGTTTTTAAACACATTTGGCAGTCAGTACCCCTAATCATTCAAAGAGTTGTGTGACAAGGGGGGAGCTGGCTAGATACCATCAGTTCTTTTAAAATGTATTAGTCTCTAACCACCTGTCTTCTCCCTTAAAATTTCAACAGAAAAGAAATATATATTTTGATGAGGAAATCAGCTTAATGATTCCATAATGAAGTTTTGGGATACATAGTTTAGCATATTTCATGATTTAAGACATTGTCAACATGATGGAAATGAGCTCATTTATTTAAAGTTTGTCTTTTGGTAAAAATCATCCCTTTTAGCACAATGATCCTCCATGGGGCAAATTAAACTGATCAAGAATGAATCTTTCCTCTTGCTGGCTATGTCTTTAAGGCCCAAGGTAAAGCTATAGTTTGGTTTCCATGTTAGTGTTCTGTTTTTCTCTCCTGGGGAAAGGGAGCAGAATCTCATTGTTGTTATACTATTGCCAATAATCTCTTCTATGTTCATTGACTTTCCACCTCATAAAATATGATTTGACCATTAAGACACTAGTACCTGGCGATTTATTTTATATATCCTCAATTCGTTTAGACTGTGTCGTCTAAATACATGCCACATCCACTGACTTAATGTTTTTTACTGAAAGTAGGTCAGTAGAATTTGGGTACCAATTCTGTAAAACTAGAAGATCATCTACATTCTGAAAGCAATTTGTAGCTTGCATAGACATTAGTAAATCTTCATCAGGGTGATCTGAAGCCATTTCATGTTAAAAGTACAGTTTCTTGAGAAACAAAAATATTTATATATAATTTCTTGGCATTTCATTAGGATTCCAAAATTTTGAAATTGTTTTGGGCAGGGAGAGCTGTGTTTCCTCTTGTAGAAATGTTGACACCTTCACTAGGTGCCAACGGTAGAAGGGAGAATTCTGATCATGGAGTCAAGATGGAAATAAGTGCATGCAATGTAATAGGAAAGAAAGAGCTAATACACTCAGTGCTTCCTTGCCCATGGCAACATTCACAGGCTAGAGAAAGAGGACAGGAAGCACAGAAGAGAGAAAGGAAATTAGCCTGAGGCACACACGGCAGTTTGCTGGTTTGGGACATTTAAGGAAGATAAAGTTGGAAAATAGACGAAAGAAAACCTAATGATGATAGACATTAATAAATCAATGGGCATATTTCAAGAAAATCACAGAAATTAGTCTGCGGCAATCACATTCCATGCATTTAATAAATGTTTGTTAACTGTTAGCTAGGCACTGGGCATGACGTTAGGTACTAGTGATAAAATGATAAATAAAAACCACACGTGATCTCTTGTGCAGCTTACAGACTTGTGAATAAAACAGGTACTAATCAAATAGTAATGCAACTGCAGGTAAAAATGTAAGTGCTACAAAAGAGAGGTACATGGTGCTATAAGGGCAGATCTGAGGGGGAATCCTAAAAGAGTTTAAGACTGGGAATTGAAGAATAAGTAGAAGTTACATTATCAGTCCACCAACATTAAAGGGTAGAAATGGTATAATAAAGTAGACACATTAGTAACAAATGTAGGTATTAGTTTGGTGTCTATGAGTTTAGTGAAAGAAAATTAAAGGCTTTATGTATCTGAAATTGCCGTTAATTCATAACCTCATATGCCATTCGGATCTCACAATGTAACACTCACAAGCAGTAGTTTTACTATATATCTATAAACTTCAGTTTTCAGTTTAAAATCTCAGATGTTTCCATTTGCATTTAGCTAAAAATTGGCAAGAAGATTATCATCTCTGATCCAATTTTTTTAATGGAAAACTAATTTTGATTTATGGAGTGGCAAAAATATAAACATTTTAGATAAACCTTTTGCCAATTTCTAGATAAAAAGTGGTTTTAACTGTTAACTTTGGCCTTTTGAAGGATTATTTTTAACTGAACATGTCAATGTTTTACCCTACAATGTTTTTCTCTATCAAATCACACAGTATTACCTTGTTCTCTTTCACAGTATGTAACCCTTTTATGAGACACTGGCACTTGTCTCCTCCACAGTAATAGTCACCGTCTAATGAAGCCAGAGTCTTCATATCATTACCATTTTTTAGGCAAGTGTGTGATAGCTATTAACACATTATGTGAAATGTGGAAACTTTTTAAAAATAAATTTAATACCTCATGTGATTGCTTCTATAACAAGAAACAAAGACACTAGAGACAAATATTCATGATTATTAGTATTTGCATTAGTGGTCTATTTGTTGGTGGTCTGGAGATAACCAGTTAAAGAGATATAGTAAAAAAGGAAACTTATCAAGAAAACAAAATTCTGAGAAGCATCTTTATGGGAAATCAACTATAAACAAGTTTAGAGTATCCTAGACTTCTGAAGTTTGCACAGAAAACTAATTTTTAACTATTTCTAAATTCTTGCTTTCTAGTTTTGTGTTTTCCTTTTCAGAACTTATTTTTACCAAGTAAATAGACAATACTGAAAATATTTGCCTATTTTTAAAAAATAATTTATCAGATCCCTTTGCTTGACTCTTTCAATCAGAGAACTCTGGTCTTCCCTTTTGAAGCATTTATCAAAATTTATAATTATGGTTTCATTTTTTTATTTTTTCCTTAACTATGTGTAAAGATTTTAATAAATAATATTCTATAACAGATGACCCTCATCAGTTTTAGAAGTCAGAGTAGTAAACCTGCTTTAAATGATTTTAGTACCCAGTGCAAAAATGTTAGTAATTATTGATTTTTTTCTAGAATAATATATTTGGGATTTATGGCTTGCATTAGATGTTTTTCTCAAGACCGAATGTCCCAAAACAAATTCTTGTTCTACATTTCACTTGTTCAAAATATGATATACATACGTATGCAGACATACATATGTATATAGATATACACATACAATTACAGATAATTCTCAACAAATTAGAAATGTCTTAATATACATGCATGTATAAATACACATATCTTTTATATATATTTATCTTTTATGTATTTGTTTAAGATTACATGCATATATGTCTGTCTCTATGGCCATATATATATATATATATATATATATATATATATATATATATGTATATATATAAATTTAAACAAATTAGAAGTCTTAAATAATGTTTGATTTAAAATAGTATTAAAATTACAAAGTTTGCAGCAACTTTTTGCAAGCTTTATTGAAATATAATTTATGTACAATAAAATTTAGCAAATTTAAATGTACATTTTTATGCCACTTGATAAATGTATTCAGTCTCTCATGACCACTGTGACAATCAGGATATAGAACATTTATATCATCCTAGTTTCTTTGTGTCCATTTGCAATTAATTTCCTCCCTCTGCTTCCTTTCACTGTAGTTCTGCTTTTGCTAGGGTTTTGATTTTGTTTACTTATTCTTAACCATCTGTCTTCCCCCAGACTGTAAACTCTCTGAGATCAGGAACTGGCTTAGTTCAACAGGAGATAGGATTTGAGAACTGAGAAGATAGACTACTCAGACACATAGATTTGGTGCACATTACACTTCAATGCAGCAAGTTTGAAAGAAATAAGGACAGGAGATAACATCAAGTTGGATGAGTGTGATTTTCGGATCTCGTAGTTTATGAACACATCCTTGTGGTTATGTTCAAGCTAAGTGAGATGAAGATGCTGCCACGTTGTGCAAAGATATTAACTGCCTCCTGTATTCCCTGCCATGTCACTGTCAAACACTGTCCAAATCAACATCTAACCTCATATGTTTGAATTTAACCTCCATATATATCAGGTATAACTTCATTCTGTGTTACGTAATTCACAAGTCAACTACCTCCCACATACAGAGGGTACTGCAATGACCCAGGACTGACCAGTCCACGTGTCTGTGCTCTGATTTATCTGCTTCACAATTGGGCCCAGGAAGGACTGAACAGAACAGATCAGACCAAGTTCTCTCTCTGCCTATTTGATTCATCACTGTGAGTTCAGTGTCCAGCACACGTCCTATAACATTTACTATTCAGTAAAGATCTGTTCAATGAGTAAATGTGAAGTCTCTGTTCACTCATCTATAAAGCGGACCTAAATCATGTTATCTGCCTCAGGTGAAAATGTATATAGAACACACACCATGATGCCTGGCTCATATTTCATAAACACAGATAAAATGCTTATTGCTATGATTACTAGAATAGCTCTGCAAATTAGAAGTCTAGATTAATTATCCAGCTGATCCAAAAAGGGTCTTTGTAACTTGTCCTGTTCTAAGTTTTTCTTGAACTCGAGGAACTGAGCTAATTGAATGGCTGCGTATATAACACTCCACAACCACAGTTCCTACTGCTCAATCACTGAGTGATTGACAAATGTGTTGGTCTACAGAGTTTTACTAGTTTTAATGAAATCTCCAACTCAGTTCATTCTTCTATATGTAGTAGTACCAGTTCTATCGATTTTCATTAAGGGTAAAGCCTTGATGAGTCACCACAAAGGAGGGATGTGTGTGTGTGTGTGTGTGTGTGTGTGTGTGTGTGTGTGTCTGTGTGTCTGTGTGTGTGCACACATGCTGCCAATGTGATTGCTCCTGTTTGGCACGGTGGGATTCTGTCTCATCAGCTTAGTGGGGATTTCGTAACTGTGTGGATCCGTTATTTGAAGTTGAACGTGCATAGTTGAGGCTCATTCTCTCTTATTTGTTACCTTGTTCTTTGTTACTCTTCTAATGCACATTTATTAAGTGCCACTGTGTTGGGTACTGTGTCCTGAAGGCCAGAGAGCCCCCAGATGGTAACTGATTTTCTTTAGACTGTAGATTTAGAAAATTGAAGAGCATCTCATCCAATCCCTTCATCTTCGGATGAGACATTAGTAGATTGCCCCTAGGCAACTAAGGGTAGGCTGGTTCCTTTCATTTTTATCCCCATTCTACCTCTGTTTCACTTTCTCCATCAACTCCTGAGGCATAAAAGTCCCCCCAAAACTGCAATATGATTTGTCATTTTTTTAATTAGAGGATTTATTTTCTTCAGGCCCATTAAAAATAGTCAATGTGGAGTACGTAATTTATATAACTTCTGCCACACGTGTCATCACTCTTCTGATTACTTGGGTCTATATACTGTTATCATCTGTTAAAGTCATCTGATTCAGGAAAAAGAAAGAAGAAACTAATTTTTTATGCACAATTTCCTTACAAATATTCAAACACAAATCAAACAAAAGGGAAAAAGGGAGGAAAAAAGAGATCCAGTATTAAATTTTGAATTTTTCCAAGGCCTAATCCAGTTTCTTTGAGACAAACTGATGTGATAGTTTCAAATATTTTAAAAAATGAAAACATCACACTTGCTATGAATCATTTAGGGTTCCCACTCATATTTCATCTTGACTAAACTATTGGTCACTTTTAGGGACATGGTAGCATGGATAATGCTGATTCATAACCAATTGACCTAAGCTTCTATCCAGTAAGTTCTATATGGCATTTAGTTGGGAGTGCCTCCTGGAACATTATCCTGAACAATTTAAGTAACCCAAATTTGTATTAATAATACCCAGATCACAAATTTTGCATACCAAACGAAATAGTTCTGCAGTTGAAAGAGGCCATGAGGATAAAAGGTGGGAATTAAAAACACAAAGTTTGTGTGGAAATAGCAAACAAGGCTTAGAAATGAGATTGGCCAGTTAAAGCTCAGGAGGAGACAGTGTAATGTAAAGCACTGGAATTTGTATTTACAGAACTTAATAGTGCTATAAAAATGTAACAACAGAAAATACTTTTAACAATGACAATAACCTTGGAAATATTACTTTCTCTTAAACTTCTTAATTGTAAAAATGAGACATGTGTCAGGTTTAACAACAAAAAACAGTACAAACTGATAAACTGCATAATGAAAATTAAGCATCTATTCACCTCAACTCCTAATTCCAGTCCCCAGAAGTAGCCCGTAGTATTTCCTCAATCTCTTATTATCTGCCTTCTGAATGTTCTCTAATGCCCACTGAGGGCACGTCACAGATGCTTGAGAACATATTATAGTTTCAAAATGATGCTCATGGAAGCAGACTGATTCCTGCAAGCACTTTAAAGAAACCTATACATTTTTCACATTTCTAGGGCAAAATTTCACAAACCTACACTAAAAATCATCCAAAATTGAACATATTGGAGGCAATCAGCCAAAAATCAAGACTACACCATGTTAAGCATTAAGAGCCAAGAAGAGTGACTGGATGTCATGTGCAGAGCTGTGAAAACCCAGCCCATCTTGACAAAAAATAGATTTACTGTATACCATGTACTGTAAATGGCAGCATGTGGAGCGAGCAATCACATAAGCTAAAAGAAACTCTGTGACAAGCCACATCGCAAGCTCTGTAGGGCTGAGATGCAGATGAACTTTCTGGTTACTTTCTCTCACAGTCTTTTGGGCACACTGTACTGAATCAGCTAATTAAGGTGTACATTTTTTTAACTCATGTCAGCTGTTCTATGACTCAGAGCAAACAGGTTTGGGTGAAGCAAAATTGTTTAGCTAATTAATCTTCAGTTCTCTCTGAGCGTGTGGTGTGCTACATCCTGCTATGGGTCAGACACAAAAGCACTTAGCATTCCCTGGAAACAGCAATGTCAAAATGGAGTAAAAATGTTGTTTTAGTATTAGAAGACAGATATTTCAAATATACCAGTACTTTGAGCACTTTTACTGTCTATTATGCACGCAAGTGAAGAGAATTATTTATAGGGAACAGGACCTAGCTTCGGTTCTCGTGCATTGCTAATTCCTAGCAAAAGGTGGTAGAGAAATGATCTTGGGAAACTCAATAATTTTAGGCCATTTATTCTTTGCATAAAACACAAAAGGGTAAGCATCATTCAAAAATATTTCCTGTTCAGCCATCATAGATATTTAACACAAAGTCCAGACACTCCAAAATGATAAGGGCTGAAATCAGTTGGTGTACAGTTATTTTTCTTTAATGAAAGATGTCATTTAAAAAGTATTTTCCACTTGAGAGTTAAGTAACACATGATAACTTTACATATACTTACTACTATGGTAGATTTTTGTCATGGTTTAGTGTTAACATTTTCTAACTATTCCAAGTGTGATGTTATATAATATTAATTAGATAGTAATTTATAATTTATTATATGAGCTACGAAAAATTTAACATTATATTGTAAATGTAGTTTACATCTACATTAAATAAATACAAATACTATACTATAAATGTAATTTTATTTACATTAAATAAAATATATATTTTATTATTTAGTATACATTATTCCATAGGCATTATACATAATATATTTTATATTATGTCACTGACATATATTTAGATGATATATCTATATTGATATATGTAGATGATATATCTATATTGTTGTAAAATAATAACAGTATATTCTTAACCTATTGATTTCATGTTTATAATTTTTCCATTAAAATCAAAAGTTCTTAAGCAGTGTGTCTGAGAACTTAAAAAATTAATGACAATGACATTTCAATTTAAATATTTAACTTGAAAGCCTTGAAGAGTATACATCATATACACAGGGTATTGCTTTTATCTGCAGTTATTAAATATTTCGTGCAGAATTATATTTTATAATTTAGCATGAACAAAGGTAATATTTTTAAGAAACTTTTAGCCCCACCCTCCTGACCTCAGGGGAAGGGAGAGGGGCTGGAAGTTGAATCTATTGCCAATGACGAGTGACGTAATCAGTCATGCTTAGGTAATGAAGCGTCCATCATAAAATCCCAAAAGGATTGGGTTCAGACAACTTCCAGGCTGGTGAACATGTACAGATTCTAGAAGAGTCATGGAAACTCTATGCCCTCTCATGTCTTGCCCTGTGCATCTCTTCCATCTGGCTGTTCCTGAGTTATATAGTTTTATAATAAACTGGTGCTCCAGTAAGTAAAATGTTTCTAGTAAAGTAAATGAACTCAAGGAGGGGGTTGATGAAACTTCCCACCTACAGCAGGTCAGTCAGAAGCACAGGTGACCACCTGGAACTTGCAATTGGCATGTGACGTGGAGAACTGGGGGTGGTTTTGTGGGACTGAGCCCTTAACTTGTGGGATCTGCTGCTACCTCTGTGTAGACAGTGTAAGAAAGGAGTTGAATTGTAGGTGTCAGAGAATTGTTTGGTGTGAAGAAAAAACCCACGCATCCATTGGAATTGGGTGCAGAAACTTAATCACTCTCCACAACAGATTTTCAAGTTGTTTAGTTTCCTAAATGTTGTTAAACAGCAGCTATTCACACACAAGCTCTTAAACACTGTTCAATTGTAAGTCATAGATGAGGCTGTAGAAGAGCAGGATGGGAAAGAAATAACCTTTTTCAGTCAAGATTACATAAACATCGCAAGGAAGACACTTTCCTATTCCTTCCCTGACAGTCTCTAAGGAGGGAGTTTTTAAATGTACTCCCTACTGTATTAACATGTTTTTAATCTCTCTTGTAAGTTCCCTAGACTTAAACATAAATCCTTTAAAAACTGGCTTGTGTTAACTAATTAAATGTGTAAACAGTCCTCTATTTTGTTCTCAGGAGGATGATTTGCCCCTTAAAATGATTTCTGAGTCTGTGCCTTAGGATCTACACAAAGTTTTCTAAAATACAGACAACTGTAAATGCTTTATTATTTTAGTAAAATTTATTGAATGTATTAATATAAGTTGAAGGTTAGCTAGCGTGATTTTGATCATAGTATTTAATTCGGTTTTAGATTCTTTTTGAGGGACTATGAGAATATACGAAAAAGGCTTCCCAAAGCTAAGAAAAACAGGTGACTCAATGTAGTAAATGGGTATCATAGAGCCTGGAACGCCATAGGTGTTTATATTTGTGATAAAAGCTTTTGAAAAAATATCAAGGCTTTAAGAAAAATTTCTGAGCAATTTTCTTAAATTATTCTGTGCCTGCATTGGATCTAGAATGGTTCTTGATATATTAGAGACTTCAATAAATGTTTATTGAATCAAAAAGTGAATGAAAGCAAGAAAGCAGGAAAGAAAGAAAGAAAAAATGAAAGAGAGAGAGAGAGAGGGGGAGGGAGGGAGGGAATGGAGGGGGGGAGAGAGAGAGAGAGAGAGAGAGAGAGAGAGAGAGAGAGAGAGAGAGAGAGAGAGAGAGAAAGAAAGAAAGAAAGAAAGAAAGAAAGAAAGAAAGAAAGAAAGAAAGAAAGAAAGAAAGAAAGAAAGAAAGAAAGGGAAGAAAGGGAGGGAAGGATGGAGGGTAGGAGGGAGGGAGGGGATTTAAAATTAAAAACTAAGTAGCATTAATTATGCTAAATGTTTTTAAGTGGAAAACTACACCTTAAAAACACTATTTTTCTGATCTAAATTGATTTTTAATAGAATTCCAGTTAAGAGTTTTTGTTTCAACTGAGTAATGCAGAAAAATGTTTTATATTAATTTTTTTTTTCACTTTTTACTAGGAGTTAAAGACCTGAATTTAAGGAAGAAAGCAGTGACTAATTTCAATAAAATCCACAATTGACTGTCTAAAACTGGTGCTCTGAATAAGACACAGATAAATAAAAATAATAGCTACCCTCAAGGAGGTTGAAATTTGGAAGCAGAATTTAATCAGTGACATAAATGACTATCACAAAAAGCTCACTGATGACTTTCCCAAAGAGCAGAGTAAACACAGTGAGTACGCTGAGCTAGACATAAAGACTTTTGAGCAGAAAGCCAGGAAAACCAGAATTACAGGAAATTCACTGGATGACTTCAGATCTGCTGCTCTTCAGTCTCTCTGTTTGTAACATTGGACTATTAATATGTACTATACACTAATTTTTATGGACATATAAAAATGAATAAATGTGCATCAAAGCAGTTTGAGCTCTTACAATGGAAATTATTACCCATATGAAATATTAGCATAATTTTTGAAAGGCATTCCAGGTGCTCATTGAAATTAAATTCAGTTTGGAAAAGCTGTACATGTTTGTCAACAAATAAGTATAGGCATTGGCATATAAAAGGAATCAAACTCTTTCAAATGTATTCTGAATGGTTTGTGATGTTTCTGATTATAAAACGACTTTTCTGCTGATAGACATTTCCTACTGTGTTTGTCAAATGGTAGGTTCATGGCTTAGTCAGGGACAAAGTTATTAAGGACATAAAACGCCATCTGGATGGAGCTAATAAACATAAAACGTAACCTTCAAATACACTGCTGCAGTGGCCAGACTGTGCCAGGCCAGATTACCCTTTGTTTGTGTTTAAATCTGAGCCATGTTCTAAGCCTTTGACTGTGCTAGCTTTCCATCTTTCCCCTTGACTCAAATGCAAACATTCCAGGAGGTGAGCAAATTCTCTTTGAGCACTACAGCACGTATAGCTTCAATGCTTCTATGGCTGATGTGCCATCCCAAAACTGTCCTTCCACTGTTTTCTTCAGAAATTTCCTAAAAGAGTAATTTTATTGACTTAAGCAAGTGTAAAAACTCTAAAACTATAGAGGGAAATACATCTCATACTACACAAACTACTTTTAGTGAAGTCCAAGGAACTAAGCATTATAACCAGGAAAACCTGACCTACTAAGACCCTTGAAAAACATCATGCCCAATCCAAAAAGATCCTGCAAACACTAAGCTTCAGTACTTAAGTTTGGTTGAAATAGAAAAATCAATATATTTTGATATAAACATGCAGTGATCATCTGGTCTCTTTCTCAGGTGTTAGACAAATGACTGAAATTTATAAAAATTATCTTTAAATTATTATAGTTATGGAATGTATTTTAATGACTACTACTGCATTAAATTATTAGGAGGTAGAGAACCGATTCTTGAAGAATATTCCACAGAAAGACCTTCTCACAAGCCCGTGGGTCATGCCTTGTTGCTTAGGTAGTGTCTGATTGAGTCTTTCTCATCAGGAGAAATATGATGTTTATGGTGGACACTGTGATGAGCTCCCCAGGAATAAAGGATTTATTTTCTCCACTGCTGGGGGACTCCTTGGTAGACAGTACTCAGCCATCAGCCATCTTTAGGGGTTCCCTCAGCTGACTGCTTCATGCAGAGTCATGCCCCGCTCCCTAGAGCATCCCACACCCAGTGGCTAATCATTCTGAGGGAGTATAAAAGCCCAGCTCTCTTGCCGCAACTTGGGTCAACACAGAGGCACCATCTCTTCAGAATTCCCCTCAGAGTTGCTCTAGGTTTCCATGGAGACTGCATTGTAGTCTCCATGTTTTCTCCCTTTCTGCTCTTGCTTTCTTCTTTTCCGTAGGTGTTGCTCCCATGGGCACAACCCCCAAAACTCTGAACACTGATCTCTGCCTCAGGATCTACTTCCCAGGGAGACCAACCTACAATGCTAATCTTCCCTGCGGATGACAAGACTGTGACTACACCAGCGGGACCCCCTTTTCAAACTCCCTTGCTACCCACCAAGGGAGAGATATGTATACTCGCTCTACAGACGTGACCCAGATGCTTCTCAGCACCAGAAGAGTTAAATAGATTTAGTGACTAACAAGTAAGATAATTTTTAAAAGAAAAATCATAAAACACTATGAGCCATGCTATGCAAATTACCCTGAAAGCGATGGCAGTAAAGGCTGACTACTCAGCAACATCAATCCATACCCACAGGCCTCTGCAATTAGTCTACCATAGTGAAATTGCAGTGAAAGACACATGTTTCAGTCTTCATTTCTGTGTCGCCTCAACATCTGAAAATTTCCTCTCTTCCTAAGGAAGAGGCATTTCATTAGATCAGAATGAGAGCTATATAGTATGAGTTTTAAAGCAAAAATGCAGATTACAAGTGGGAATGCTATGCAAAATGGTGATTAAATTAATTATGAGGTCTTTTTAAAATTTTCAAAGCCACGTTATGTTAATATTCCCCAATAGATTAGGAGACTGAATGTTTTTCTTTCAAACACTAGCAGGATTAGGTAGGATTATGTTGGCGTCTAATGCTATTTGGTTATTAATATTTTCCTTACGCTCCTTTATTTTAGGGATCCCATCTTTTGTTGCTTGACTGAAGCTGATTGTACTTATGAAGACACACATTTATGCCAATGAAAGATAGAGCTTTCTAGAAATGTATTTTGCCTCCTGTGACCTCACCCTCTTCGGAAAGCATTTACCTTTTGACACTAATCACATGGAACTTGATGGCATTTCTTATTAGTGTGGTCTTCTTTTGTTGTTATTGGTTTTTCTACTTGATATCACTTTCACTATCGGATTCTCCCTTGTAAGCCTTTTCAGAGCTGGCACTTTTCTTAAGCTTCTTGGTAAATGCCTCATAGCACTTACCAAAGGGACTCAAGTATGGGTAAGTCTTCATAGATGAATTGCCAAATAGGCAATTCGTTTTTTCTCCTATTTTGATGACAGACTATTTTATTTGTGGCTCAGAAATGGAGTAGTTGCCTGCACGATTCAATGACGTTTTCTCTGTCTCCCTTTAACAATGAGCCACTCCTTCCTTCCTGATAAACCTTTTCTCTGGGCTTTGGGATGCTGAGTTATGCTAGCTTATGTTCTGCCAAGTACCTCACATTTCCGGATTTCTCTCCAGCTCTTCTCCTCGCTCTTTTCTCTCACTGCATAAACCAGGCACTCTGTTAAGTGCTGGGATGCAAAGATTATTAGCCTTCAATCCCTATTCTCAACAAGAGAAAGATCTTACTCTACAGGGGGAGACTTACATTTCCAAGTTCTTATATTTTCATTGTAATCGTTTAACAAGTTATTTATTGAGCATCTACAATGTGCCACACTTTATTCTAAGAGAAAGAGTAAAAAGAAAAGAAGCAAAATCCTACTGTCACGGAGCTTCCATTTTTGTGGGGTTGAGGGTAGAGAAACACAATACACAAAATAAATAAGTTAAATACAAAACAGATTTGATGGTGGCAGCACAGCAGAATAGTAAAAAAAGACTCTGAAAGCAGACTTTTTGTGTTCAAACACAACTCCACTGCTTACCACTGTTAATACAACTTCTCTATGCCTCAGTTTCCCCGACTGCAAAATAAGGATAATGCTAATATTTCCCTCTTCGTGTTTTAGAGGACTAAGTTAATCAATATTTTAAAAGCCGCTAGAACAGTGACTGGCCCAATTAAGTGCATATAGTGTGAATTAAATACATTTAAAGTAATGTTAAGTGTTATGAAGAAAAATAAAACGCCCATAGGGCATAGAAAGGATAAGTGGAGGCTGCAGCATTGCATACAGTCACAAGGAAATGCCTCAAGGAGAAGGTTATACTGCAATGAAACCTTAAAGGAAGCAGGGAGCAAGGCTTACAGACACCTTCAGGAGGAGTGTTCCAGAATGAAGGAGCAGGTCGTGCAGACTATTAAGCAGGAACAGACTAGGTGTGTCAGCAACAACCAAGAGCCCAGTGTGGCTTGAGGAAGTGAGAGGAGCTCAGAGTAATAGGAGGTGGGTCCCTCCCTGGCACCTCTATTATCTCCTGACTTCTTATTTCTCAACCAATTCCAAATCCTAATCACTTTTTTTCCCCTTAGTTTCCTAAACACATTTGAGTTATAATTATTTTAATTTCTTTTCTAGGGATCATTATGAGGCATATTGTCTGCATTTCCTAAAGATTTTCCATGGTTCTTTCTTTGAAAACTGCAATATTATTCTCCATTTGTAGTCTGGATCCTCTCTCATTCCCTACTATCCCTCAAGGGTTATCAGCAGCGGTTCGGAGAATCTGGGGATGTAATTTGTCTTAACTTCATGGCTTGAACTTGTTCAAAGTGCAGCTAAAGTGGAGAAGCAGCCCCTCTAACCAGATGCACATTTCTCTTGGGTCCTTTCTTTCCATCGTGTCTGTAGTGCATTTTCCAGAGCTTTCTCTGAGCATTAAAGACTCCCTCAAACAGTTAAGATAGCCTTTCTGTCTCTTCCCCTTGTTCTGAAAAATCCCATTTTACTTGGTCTGAGAATCCTATCTGGCATCATTATCACAATTGCATTTAACTTTTCCATATTTGTTTCTGATTTTATGTTTTTCCTTTCATGTTAGTAAGAATTCTTTAAAATTTGAGGTTATCAGAAAACTCTGTGGGTAGCCTCTTTTATTTTCTGGTTTTATTTTTCTTTGCTTTACACTCAGATACCTTCTACTTTGTTTGCTTTCAAAGATCACAAGAGACTGTTTCGTCACAGTGTGTTTATTTAAGTTCTTCCAGACGTGCTGACCCATTTTCCTTTGAGGTGGTATCGGGCACCAAGCAGGCAACTTAAATTATTGTAACTGGCTGGCTGGGGCTTCGCTGAACTACAGACATTCCCATGAACAGAGGGAGCTACTACTCTGCTCCAGCTGATTGGCTGAGTGTTGCCAAATCTGGCTACTTTTCAGAGAAGCTAAAAAAAACCCAGAATTTTTATATGTGAGTTGCATTCACCTCCTAGGGCTACATGGCTGAATGTCTTAACTGAGTGACTTAAATGACAGTTGTTTATTGTCTCACAGTTCTGGACCCTGCAAGTCTAAGATCAAGGTGTCAGCAGTGAGGGTTCCTCCTTATGAGGATGGTGAGAAAGAATATGTTCAATGCCTTTCCCTTAGCTTCTGGTGGTTTTCTGGCAATCTCTGGCTTCCTTGATTTGTGGAAGGCATGACCCAAATCTCTGCCTGCATCTTCACATTGTGTTCTCCGTGTGTGTGTGTGTGTGTGTGTGTGTGTGTGTGTGTGTCCACATCTCCCCTTTATAATGGCACTAGTTATATTGCATTAGGGGCCCACTCTACACCAGTACTTACACTTGCAAAGCCATGTGAATATATTATATTTCCCAGTAACATCACATTTTAAGGTCCTAGAGGTTTCGACTTCAACATATGCAATTTTAGGAGATACAGTTCAACCCACAACACAAGTTACTGATTTTAAAATGTTAACAATCATTTCTAACTTTTTTTTTTAGAAAATTTTAAAGACTATGCTTTTTAGAGCAGTTTTAGGTTCACAGCAAAATGAAGAGGAAGGTACAGCGATTTCCCACATACCCTCTGTCCCCACACGTGCACAGCCTTCCCCATCATCAGCATCCCCCAGCAGAGCGGTACAGTCATTGCACTTGATGAACCTATACTGACACGTCATAATCACTCAAGTCCGTAGTTTCAATTAGGGTTCACTCTTGGTATTGTACATTTTATGCATTTGGACAAATGTATAACGAACTGTCTACATCACTAAGGTATCATACAGAGTATTTTCACTAACTTATTTTTAATCCCTTGGCAGTCCATGCAAAACATGCCTACAAGCCAAACCCAACCCATCGGTCACAAGTTTGTAGATCTGATTACTAATGGGATCTCAGCTGCTGCTGCTCTTAGGCTCATGCCTGATACTTATGCCATTTATTTGACCAGGTTCAGGATTATTCACTTTTATGTGGATAGGTAACACAATTGTCTGCCACGAAGCTGCTATTGTGCTTGTTTCCCTAACCCAGTCTTTACTGACACTCCGTATGTTTTAATATTATGTACAGAGAAGCCCTGAAGGTTATTCACCATAGTGCAGGCTTTCAGGGGGGCCTCTGAGTACTGCAGTCATTTAATTATAATGAAGAGTATTTCTGTGCTTAAATTTAAAAAAAAAAATATTAGCAAATGAATCCAGATATTCCCAAACTATGAATATTTAGTTAAACTTCATTCATACGCATCTTATTCTGCATATTGCATTATAAATAATTAAGATGAAGATAAAATTGTAAAATATTCAGAATGATTTTTGTTTACAAATTATCAATTTTTTAACATTTCTCTGAATACAAAATTGTGATTATTTGGTTGCGTTTGTAAAAAAAAAAAGGAATAAAATAAAATTTCACAAGAAATTAGGAAAAATGTTGAACTAAACAATTTAGTTTAAGAGATTTAAAAAATATTTAGTTGTCATTTTGAAAAGATGTCCCTTTAATGAATTGGGAGATGAATGAAAGACTTCAAGGTGGCTAATTATAACTATTAAAATTGCATGAGGAGCTTTTTGTATAATCTATAAAAATTCAGCTTGCAGATTTCCACATATTCCTATCTCTAGAGTAAATAAAACTATGAATAGGAAATTCCCCTCACTTTATTTCTTTTGGAAGTTTGTTGCATATTTCCACAACAGACAGGTTATGCTTTGCTTTAGATGAAAATTCTAATTACTTCCAAAACAGTACACCCCCTGCTTTGCTTAGGGTTTTATATTTATGGGAAATGACTTGCCTGGTTTTGTAGTTCTTTACCAGTTTTTGCTTTTACAGCATCAGTAAGTCAAACCCACTTATTCTGAAAGTCATGGTTACAGCCATCTCGTATGTTTTTTCATCAAAGTGGGTCTTTTTAGGCAGTTCAAGTTCATATGCATACTTCTTCAGAAAGGTAAAACTAGTGTGTGTGTTTTTTCACACATGTACACAAACACACACACACACACACATACACACACACAAAGGAGGTAAGGAAAGCAAAACTACTAGAAAAAGTATGATAAGAGAACAAATGAAACAGAGGTAACAGTTTCCTTTTGGGGTTTGGTCGTTGCTGTTATTGTTTTCAAGGTGTTTTTTGTTTGTTTTGTCAGGCACTTTGTCTGCAAACACAGAACCTATGTCCATAGTTTGCTCCTGTAGCTCTGTAGATTCCTAGAACCTGACTGAGCCCCTTTCTACTGTTCTCTAAGCCCTGTGCTTAGGATTTGTATCAATCTGTATTCTCAGCTGCAAACAATAGAAATCAACTCTGCCTCACTTATGTAGAAATAAGAATTCATTGGAAGTACGTCAGAGAGCTTTCCTAAAATGGTTGGAGAACCAGGCTAAGAAAACCAGAGAACCAAGGGAGGCTGTGCAGCAAGAATGCAGTCAGTTCATACCACAGATTTGTCTAGTTATTAAGATGATGATGGGACAAGGAACTACAGCCACTGAGCCACTCACCAGTGTCATCATTGGCACTACAAGTAGACCTTCCTGTCATGCTACACATCCCTTCACTTCACTGCCACTATCGCTACTGGATTGCACAAACTGATGTCAAATCCACGCTCTAGCTTGCAAAAATCAAAGAGAATAACAACTGCTTTATTTTGATTTCCACAATAAAATATGGACTTAGTAGCGTCTCTTCCCACCAATTCTGGAACCTCCTCACAAAGGAAACGTGACTGAATTTTTGGGTTGCCAAGGTTATAAAAATTCCTCTAAGTTCCACCCTGTTGGCCCTCCAGTAGTTATATACACCCTTTTTAAACTTACGGTTTCAAAAAATATAATGCAGCTATTCCTACCTCCTTCACACAATCAGTAAAACACACACCTCCTCTTCGAGGGAAGAGAAACCAAAATTTCACCAGATAGTGTCTGTAGCTCAGGACGTTGGGATGATGTCCATTCTTTTTCTAGTTTGCTCACAACCCTGAACGGACCTTCTAGTATCTACGGATTAACTTGTAGAGTTATCTATCATTACCACCCTGAAAGTTACTAGTAGGAGATCAGAAAAGGAATGAAAAGGTAAAATAGTTGAAATATATATGTGACACAGCAAGGAGGGAAAAGTAGGTAAAAGTGTCTTGTTTAAGCAGCTGATCACAAGATCTACAGTATTTTTTATTTTCCTTCTCTAGTAACCATCTCATGTTTCTTCTACATTTAACCTGCCTCTCAGATAGTCAGGCTTCTCTATTCAGGGGCATAACATAAACCTTTATTCTTGAGGAATCCATTTCTTGATGTTATCCTCATATAGGATTCTGTTAATTTAAGCATCTGGTCTTAGTTGTATAAAGAAGCATCAAGTGAGATTAGCTGGGTTTTTCTTTTGTTTGTTTATTTGTTTGTTTTTAGCATATATATCAACCCGATTTTTCTTGACATGAGGATCCCTAAAAGTCTTAAGTAGAAGTATCCAACTTTCAATTTAATGTAAACAGTTTTATATCTCCTATGGGAAGTATTGCTCCTTTGGATGATAAAACCTCTAACCAGCAAAGCCCAGAATCATAAGTGGAGAAGTAAACATTTTGCCAATGGGTAATTAGTTATAATTATGAGAGATGCCACCCCACTGCCATTCCTTTACAGTTGGTGGAGAAACAGCAACATACATTGCTTCAGATTAGACATTTGTTGAGGGGGATACATAGAATCTTATAACAGAGCGTTCTAACTGGGCAGAGCGATTGCTCATCTGATACCCTAACAGCGTCTCGAATGGCCATTTTACTAGTTTATGAGGGCACTTATTTTGGAAGAAGGGGTATATAAATGCAGCAAAATCTCATGGAAATTGATCAGCAGCCCTCCTTTGTTATTGGAAAGCAAGTTTCTTCATCAGAAAAATTTAGTGTGAAATATCTCAGTA
Source organism: Rhinolophus sinicus (assembly GCF_057876585.1). Classification (NCBI taxonomy): domain Eukaryota; kingdom Metazoa; phylum Chordata; class Mammalia; order Chiroptera; family Rhinolophidae; genus Rhinolophus; species Rhinolophus sinicus. The sequence goes on along the minus strand of NC_142517.1, from coordinate 181,288,173 downwards.
GTGTTTAAAACATTCAGTAAGTCCGTGGATGGTGGGTTACGACAAACATGGCAAGCAAGCAAAATTGACTCCATCAGTGTCTGTTTCCATAAGAAAATATCTCAGTTTTCTAGATAGCTGTCTCAATCTTGCAAGATGAGTCAATTGCTGTTACTGTTTCTGCTGGTAAGTTGGGCACTCAGCAAAGGAAGAAGGCTTTGCGGGCTGCTGGCAGTGTAGCTGTGCAAAGGTGCCCTGCTTGTTTAGACAAAGAATGCCCGGTAAAGATCTGATGTTGGAAGCTGGGGTATGAAGGTAGAACAACACTACTTTGAGTATTGATAATGCACTAAACTTCCACTGACTTGGGGTAGAGAAAAATTAGTCATGCTCCCCTTATTAACAAATTCAGTTTATACAATACATTTCTTACCTTCCAATGTTCTAAGGAGATATGCTGTTTTGATATCATGGAAAAGGAAAGTATTCTTTTATCTTAAAATTTTTTTCTGTTTAAGAGCCACCAATTTCAAATTTAAATAATTGAGAAGGGACTGAAAAAGAGAAATTCCCTTAGTACTAAAAATTAAGTCTGGTAGGAAATTGTGTGCCAGAATCAGGCATAGATTTCAACTAAATATGGCACTAAAGTTTCTGGATTGTGGAGGAGAAATGATCCATATTTAATGTTTTATAACATATTCAACTTTGCTTCGTTAACGTTTACCTGAAAAAAGGATATGACTTCCCCGCTCCTCCAACAAACACCATCACCAGCGAAGTCTGTCTTCTTGATTCAGAAAACTATGCTCGTAATTTTGTTTTAAATTCTGCATATGTTTTCCTATCAGACATATAAAAATTGAGGCTATCAGCCCACATGTATCCTCCTTACAAGTCTCCCTTATTTTTTCTATATTGTTAAAGAGACAAGAAATAATGTGACCGACAGAAAGGGTGGGGACAGAAGAGTAAAAGGCGGCCTGACGAGAGTCGTAGTCACCACAAGTTAGGTTCTGTAACCAGGGGGAGGAGTCCTGGCTGCCACACATTTCTGGAATTGTGGTTTCTGATGTTCCCTACATATTCAAAATCTCAGAGAACAAGGGCAGAGAATAGAAGAGGATCTCATGTTGGTTAATTAGAATCCTGCAAGAATTTCCAACAGATACCTAGAGTTGTACTTGGATCGGTGTACAGCAGCCTTCTTACCAAATACAGAGCTGGTCATCTCAGTAGACAGTGAGTTGGGCAAAGGACACCTCTGTGTTCTGTTTTAAGATGCATCTGGCTATGACCTACCTCATTTATAGAGTCATACAGAGGAAAGAATTATCTTGTATGAAAAAATACTGCCAAGCCCGATGAAGAAAGTGTAATTCTGAAGACTCAGAGGATGAATAGAAGTACATAATTCCTGCCTCATAAAGGTTCAGTCTAGGTGGAGATATGGTCAAATAAATACCCATTTATAATATCATGTAGTAAATTTAAAAGGGGAATTATGGACTGCTACAGAAACATGCAGAAGGAATACAATGCAAATTGGGAGGTTTGATGATTCGGGCAGACTTAAGGTCCTAGATAAAGTGGCATCTAAATTGAAACCCAATAAATAATTAGGGATTAATTTGGTAAATGGCAAAAGAGGATAAATATCCAAGAAGCTAATGATTGGATGTAGGGAAGCATGAAATTCCAGTAGTTCAGGCTGGATGGATCATAGGATATGTGGAGTGTGACTGGACAGAGTCAGGGGCTGGGGGAAGTGGTGGGCGTGCCAAGGGGGGCAGTCCTGGAGGTAAACAGGGACAAGACCATAAGCAGCCTCATTAGACATAGTAAGGAGCAAAGAATTTATTTTGAGCTCAATGTAAGGCTACTGATACTGTTTAGGGGAGTTGCATTATCATTTGGGTGTTTTAGAGCCATCATTCTGCTTCAGTGTGAAGAAATGTTTAGAAGCAGATATGATGGAAACAAGAGACCAAAGAGGAGGAAATTGTCATTATCAGGAATTATAATGGCCTGAAATGATCCATAAAGAAAATACAGAAATGGAGAGAAGTCGATGGGATTTACTGACAATTAGAAGGTGTAAGCAAAAGTATTCGTAATTGTATAACAAACATGATGAGAAAGATGCATGAGTCAAGGACAACCTAGGTTTCTCTGGCTTGGGTAACTCAGTGGTGGTGATGTCATCTACTCTGAAGATCAGACGAGTGGTGTAAGATGCTGAGTTAAGTGGAATTTGAATTTTCTGTGAAATGTATGACAGGTAGTTGGAGATATAAACTTGAAGTTCCGGGGCAGGAGCTCTCGATTCCATAATCACTGATACACAAATTGTAAGTGAAGTCACCATGTGGTCTGAGATTAGGCGGGAAGAGTGTGTGGAGTGAGAAGGGATGAAAGGAGCAGCTTCAGCTGGGAGAATGGAGAACTTGGTTGTAAAGGTGGGAAGAAGCAAAGATGAGGCAGATGTAAGTCAGGTTGTCATATGTAAGTCATACATTTGACTGGGTGGTTTGTATTGTCTGTGGGAACTGGGAAGCCAGGTCATCACCAGGAATGTACATAAAGGGAAACACAAGACAGAAAGAACCAGAAAACAGAATTATTTGACAGTTGTGTTTGGAGCCGAGGAATTTATAGCAATTTCAGGCGCCGGGGGGGGGGGGGGGGGGGGGGGGACTTCCCTCTCCTTCCCAGCCAGTTCTCAGTAACCCTGGTAGAGACTCAGAGGGAATGCAAAAGAAAGGACTGAGGAATGAAAAGGGATGACAGAAGCGATGATGATTGACACGAGCCAATTTACAGAGTAAAGAACAAATGAAAACAACAATACGTGTTGAAATAGACAAAAAGTGTTCTGGCTTCTACATTCTTTTTGAAAGACTTCCTTGCATGACAGATTTCTTGCATTGCAAGATAGATCATGATAGTGTTGTGTTGTTGTTATTGTTGTTGTTTTAAAAACTGAATTAAAAAGATTCAAGCATCGGGGAAGAAGACAAAAGCAAAACAAAACAAAACAAAAAAATGTTTACTTAGAGAGTAAATAATAGCAGGTTATTTTCAGATAGATTCCTCTGTAACACTAAACTCAAGAGAACAGAGCTGTGATGGGGGGAAAAGTGGCAAAAGGAATTATGTTATACACTTGTATTTAACCTGAATTAAAAATCAGTAAAGGCAATCTGATATAATATAAAAGCTTAAGAAATGTAATACCTATGCCCTCTTTTACAAAAACAAAACAAAACAAAAATACTTTGAAGATCTATTTAACACACTGAGAGGTAAAGGAAAATTAAAAGTTTAAGAATATTGTGTTCTTAAAAGATTCCTTGAACATTGAAGCCAATTAAACAGAGAAATAAATAAAAATAGTTGTAAATCTAACACAAATCTAAATACAAATGCTAAAAATATTTTTGAAAGGAAAGCTATGTAATGTTTTGAATAAAGTAGAAAACACATGCATTGTACACCTAATATATTCAATAGTTTACATGAGCACAAAGGAACAAAATATTGGTATATCTAATCATTAAAAAATTAGAGAAAGTAATATTACACAAAATTTGCAATAAAAGAGTTCACCACTGACATATATTTTTTGAAATTTAATAGAATCTATGCCTATCCATAGAGCTTAAAATTTTAATAAAATAGGAATTTCAAAAACTGATTTAAAGAAAGCAGACTTTTAAATAATCTAATAATTATGAAAAAAATTGCAATTAACAAAGAAATACTACTAAATACAAATTCTAGAGATTTTCATGGGGAAATTATTTCAAATTGTTAAACAAAAGATAATTTCTGTACTACTTAAATATTGCATAAGGTTGCAAGCTTCTCAACTGGCAAAACCCGTACAGTCATGACGCTGAAACCTGACAAGGATATCACACAAACAGAAACTGCAGACCAATTTCATTTGTAAGTAAAAAAACAAGTTAGTCTGTATATTCTATACTATATATAATATAGTATACGTACTGAAACATATAATACTATTCTAGTATATTCTAAACTAGCAAATCTTTTTTTTTTCCAATTTAACACGTCATAAATAATTTAAAAAAGAAATTCTAGCAACTAGTATCCTAAGGAGTGTTAAGAATATAATATACCAAGAGCAACTAGAGTGATGATGTACAGATGCTTCAATATTAGAAAATTAATTAGTGTCCAGGAGATCTTCATTATTTCAGGATAATAGGTGCTGATCTTTAGAAGTCAATTCAGTTAAAACAGGAACCATACTTTTATAGTAAGTAGTTTTCTTAAAACTTTTACTGGGAATTTGTCTAACTGCAGAAAACAATTTGTGAAATATATTTATTTATTTATATCTAACAAAATGTAGCTTGGAATTGAAGCTATGAGCTAATTTCTAGACTAAATTAAAAATGAGTCAAATGCCAAGAATTTTTTAAAACTATTTCTCCAATAAAATTATATGATCACATTTTTATAATTATCATAAAAAGTTCCTTCTGGCAAAATTTCTGGAGGACTCCATTCATTTTTCCAAGGGCCTTTTGATCCACTGAGAGTCAAAGCATTCTCTCTTAAATACACTTAATGTCATCAACCTTTTTGATGTTATCTCCTTCAAACACTGTACTCGTTTAAATTTCTCAGGCACTCTTGTATCAATGGATTTGAGTATGATTTTAACAACTGGTCAACATTATTTTTCTTAATTTCATGAAATCATATGTATTTTACAACATTGCTATTTCATTTTACAATTAATTTGCATTGTCTGATGCTTACTATCGAAAATCAATATTATAATATATAAAATTAGTGTTATAATATGATGTGTTCATAAGAAAGGGACTAAACTTAAAAGTGTTCAGTTTGTTAGGGAATATTTTTGGATTCTGATGACATTTACACACTTATGTAATCTTATGAGCTCTGGGGGCTTGAATAATAAATAATATACAGATGAGAACACATGTTTCCTCCTTCTTCTTCCCTCATACACATCATAAATCTTTATTTAACTATGTGAAAGGGGAAAAATAAGGAGATATGTACCTCCAAAGTTACAAAAGCAAGTAGTCAGAAAAAAAAAAATCGTACTTTATTGGCAAAAAATCATGTGAACTATAATTAGATAGGTATTATTTAATAATATTTTTTAAAACTATCAAACTAAATATTGCTTAATAGGGAAAGACTACAGGTATTAACATTAAAAAATCAGTCTAAGACAAAGTCAAGTTCTGGCACCACTTCTCTTTAACATAGTTTTGGAAGTTGTGGTCAAATCAAAGATGAATGAGGCAAATTTCTTGGAAATAAATAAAATTATTGCTTTTTAAAGATGATATAATTCTATAATCAGAAAAGCTTAGAGAATAAACTATTATTGAAATAATAAGGGAAATTCCTTTTTTATATAGCATCAAAAATCAGGTTACAAATATTAAAATCTCATTATTCATACTAGCAGATAAACACATACAATGTTAGAATATTTAGCCAAATAAACAGAGCTTACATGAAAGAAACGGCAGAACTTTATTGAAGGACATAAAGAAAACTTAAATACAGAAATTAAAATGTAACTGGAAAGAAAGATTTGATATTGTCAAGATGTTATCTACCCTCTAATTTATGTAAGTAATGCCATCATAATTCCTTCAGAGGAAACTTAACAAAATACTTCCAATTTTCATCTGGAAGAATACACTGACAAAATTAGCCAAGAAGAAGAAATGAAAAAGACAAGTATTGAGGGAAACATGCCTTATCAGAAATAAAAATGTATTTTAACATCACTGTAGTGAGAAACACTGAAGTATTTGCTCAGTAAACGAGAAATCATTGGAACAGAATGGAAATTCTAGAAACAAGATATTTACACACACTCACAGTATAATGTGACATATTTTAAATGATAACAGTGCCACATAAAATCATTAAGGAAATACTGGCTTAACAATAAAAAATGTTGGGATATTTTTCGTTGGAAAACTATTTAACTATTATTTTCAGAATCAGAACTACCCAGCAGGTAAATAAATTTTGGATCTGATACTGGACTTTGGGGAGATAGATCCTAGAAGGGCATCTTTTTGAAAGTTACTCATGGTTGAAATTATAGAAAGGCACATATGAATGGAAAGAAAGATAAAGAAATGGACTGGACACACAAATTTGAGGACTTACTATAGTTATGGACAGAAAATAAAAAGGAGCTTGTAAAGAAAACCGGGGTCATCAACGTCTAGAAAGCAAAATATATCAAAAAGGAGGTACTGTAGAAAATTTCAAAAACATCAAAGAGATTGAAGAAAACATTGGATTTGATAATAAATTGGTCATTGTTTTGTGAAAGAGCAAAGATCAGTTTACAAGAGGTAAAGAAGAAAACAGATGATAAAAAATTGCATTCAAACATAGACTCTGTATTTAAAATATTTGGCTGTGAAAAAAAGAGAAGAGGTGACAGAATTATGTTTATAGACGATTATGCTAGGCACTTCCAATTTTTTTAACCTTTTGTTTTTAAACTTTTTTATGCATTACTTGGGAGAGGGCGGTTAAGTTTATTAACATATACTTTACATAGTAAAATTCACCCATTTTATTTATACTGTTCTATGAATTGGCAAATGTATACAGTCATGTTACCACCACCACAACCAAAATACAGGATATTTTCATCACCCCAAAAGTTGTCTCCTGTCTCACTGCAGTAAATCCCCAACCCCTGACCACTGACATCCACTGATTGATTTGCTTTTTTGTCCCTACAGTTTTTCCTTTTCCAGAGTGTAATATAAATGGAATCACATAGTATACAGCCTTTGAGCCTGGCCTCTTTCACTTAGTATAATACTTTTGAGATCCATCCATGTTTTGAGTGTATCTTTTTTTATTGCTGAGTAGTATTCTATTTTATGAGTATGACACAATTCTATTGCCATCAAAAGTAATACTCACAACTAACTATTGAGGGATAGTTATACTCATAACTAACTATCTCCATTTTACTGAACACAGAGCTAAGGATCCAGGATGTATATCAGCTTTCTGAAACCCAGGGTTAATAGGAACTGGAGCTGGGATTCATACCTGGGCCTAATTCCAAAGCACAGCAACACTGTACACCTTAGAAACTGAAAAGAAAAGAAAATGAGAGAGAAAGAGAGAAAGAGAGAAAGAGAGAGAGAGAGAGAGAGAGAGAGAGAGAGAGAGAGAGAGAGAGAGAGAGAGAGAGAGAGAAGAAAGAATTACAGGTCTAAGAGTTGAAGCAAATAACTTTTAAAATTTTTATGAACAATTTGCCTCTCATTGAAAATCAAGATAAAATGTTTTTGATAAAAACAAACTTGTGCTTTCTCAAGGTTCATGTCTCCCCTACCCCCCTTTCGATGTTTTAAAAGATACTATGAGAATTTGGGGAATTCAGTCCACTTTGCACCCCTGGAACATTTAAATTCAAATTGAACTTCTGATTTGGATCTGTTCCTGGGGGACATTTGCCACAGCCACATGCTTCCATCAAATGTACAGTACATGATCAGAAGGATTCATACTATAGATAGAAAAAGGACAAACTGCATTTGAATCTGTTCATTTCTAAATTTAACGGTTCATTTTTGTGTTTATGTAGAGCAGCATCAAAGCTCTGCTTTGCCAATACGACATTTTATTTAATCTTAGATTTATACTAATTCACCCATTGCCTAACTTTTGAATATCTCCAATCTTTGCAGGAGTGATTTTGTGCATATTTAGAAAACAAGTTGATCAGAATTCCTGCTGCCTTTGGTCCCCCAGCAAGTCCCCGTCCTTATTTGGAAGATAATAAAGGCACCCTGCAAGGGCCACCGCAAGGGAATGTGTTTCACATCACAACACAGATGGCTTGTTTACACCATTTCCCCATCTTGTGGAAATTTTTAGGGATGAATTCAAATTTTACTTCTCGTTGCATTATGTGTCTTATAATCCATTCTAGTCAAAACCTGGTATCGCCCTCGAAGTACAATAAGAAACTATTCTGCCTTCAGTCCTTTTAACATATAAAGACATACAACAGCTACTCCCTCCCAGCTGTTTGCCAATTTTTAAACAACTCTTTAAATAATCTTTGGGACCATTCAGTGTTTACCTTGGTGCTAACAAAGTGACATCTTGAACCGCCCTTTCTTGAACCTGGAGCATTATTTCATTAATAATGGGAAGGTTTCAGGTCAGCCTCTTTTTTTTTTTTTTTTTTTTTTTTTTTTAAGTGAAACATATTGATGAGGTCAGTACAATGGTTCTCAGCCTACATTGTAACTTATATTAGCTGGGGAGCTTTTAAAAAATAATGATGCCTGGGCCACAGCAGTACAGTTTCTCAATTGTTTGGGGGTAGAAGGGCCACAGCATCAGCATTTGTCAAGTTTCCTCAAGTGATCTTAATGAACAGCCTGGGCTGAGAAACACTGGTCTAGAATCTCTAATCAAACATTCATTAGGATGCCAATCTAGGACTTTATTTGCTTTTTTCACCATCCTTATAAAACAAGTGTTTGCCATTTAAGGTTACGGGAGTGCACGGATGTGTGAAGGTTTCCATAGTGATTAATATTTACGGAGAAAGTGGCAGCCCTCCTATCGTGCATCCAACAGGTTGGTGAGAATGTTTCATAACCTTTTATAGGAATACAATATGTTATCTAGTTCCTGGAGCAATTTTTACTCTACTGTCTTACCCTGAAGGACATTCAGTAAGCTCTGTTCCCAAAATTAATGAGAGGCCCATTCTCTGATGCTGAAGAACTCACCAAGAAAATTATACGTCTCTTAGAAATTCTAAGCCAGGGTGCCTCAACCTCAGTACTATTTGCATCTGGGCCAGATGAGTCTTCGTTGCTGAGGCTGTCTTGTGCATGTAGGATGTTTAACAGCATCCGTGGTCCCTCCCCCATTAGATGCTAGTAGAAACCTCTAGTTATGAAACCAAAAATGTCTCCAGACATTGCTAAATATCCCCTGTAGGAGCAAAACTGCCCCCAGTTGACAAATACTGCTCTAAACATATAAATGCAATTTTATGTCTGGATGAAAACATTTTATCATCGGAGCATTGATGTGTGCCCACATTGTTGTTGGGTACACATCACACTGATTTCCTATTAGGTACATGTTCTCAAAACTGTGGCAAAATGTTCTTAACAAATTGGGTCATACATGCTATGTCAATGTCACTTTTTTAAATATATGACACTAAGGAGTCTTTGCTCTTACGTTGTAATATATAAGGTAGTCTGGGAGACAGAAAATGTAAGAAAAAACTAACACTAAGTCATATTGCTAGGGCTAGGACCCCCTTTTCAAATGCTTTGGCATCCTGGAGTTCTTTACAAGGAGACAAACACTAAACTTGGAAAATTCATGGGAGATCGTATTTATTCTATTCATATCCCTTCAGATTTTTACAACCCATGCCCTCTCATAAGGGTGTGGATAACATTGCAAGAAAGGTATGAGACATGAGCTTGTTGCTGTAATTTTATCTTTAACTTGGAGATATCTATCTTGTAAGCTCTTGACATTTTGCATTATTTTACCAAAAAGTATTTATAATAATGGCTTGGCTGGAAAATTGGGCCCCAGCAGCATTACTTGGGTCCTTACAATTCTTCCAGCAAATGTCAATCAATATGACAATTGTCAAAATTATATAAATCTTAAATCAACTAGAAGATTAATAATGCCAAACAATCTACTATAAAGAAAACTTAATAAAGAAAGTTATAAAGACATGTTTTTAAAAATCTTAAAGAACAATGGGAAAGATATATGAATTACAGCAGTTTCCATCTGGACTCCTACAGGTTAAGTGAGGAGCCCCAAATTATCCCGGTTTTAAATGAAGATCCCATTAACAAGTAACCTTATCTAAACGCTAAGTAAATGGTGTATCCAGGAGTTTGTACTGGAGTTCAATGATGGAGATTACCAAGGGCAAGGCAAAGTTTACAGAACATCTCAGAATTGATTTGAATTTTATAGGAGAATTAAGTCTTATGAGAGTATAGAGCGCTGAGGAAGACACTCAAATGGCTGCAGCACAGTGGATTATATCAAAGGAAAAGAAGGGAGGAAGGGGAGAGATGGAGGGAGGGAAAGAACTTGTGTAAATCAGTATTTTAGAGTAATCTTTGAAAAGATTAAACATGTATAGATTGTATTAAAGTGGGAAGAGAACTATTGGGTTAAGCCAAGTTTGAAACTACAAAATGGAGCCAAATATAAAATAATGGCACAAGACTGGTATTGCAAACTTTGTAGGTACATAGGTCAAAAATAGAAATTAGTGTTCATGAATAACGGAATGAGGCGGGGTGCATATGTGTGTGTGTGTGTGTGTGTGTGTGTGTGTGTGTGTTCACATAAGACTTTACTGTTTTGATTTGAATAAGATAATTTCAGGATATGTTAGTATCTTTCATATAGTTAGCAAAACAATGCTTGAGCTTCAGGATTCTGTCCAATTATAAGACATCTTTGATTACCTGGTAACATGCAACATTCTGTTCAAATGTTAAACCAAAACAAGACAATACAATAAAAGAAACACATACAAATTACATCTACTGTTCATTTTCAAATATATATGGAAATAAGTGTGGAAACACATTTACACACACATACTTAGCATAGTGCATGTTTCATATAAAGTGCTCTCTCTCTCTCTCTCTCTCTCTCTCTCTCTATCTATCTATATATATATATATATAATATAGATAGATTTTTTTTTTCTAGAAGGAAATGTAGCATTGTTATTTAACAATATTTGAATTATGACTGATAGGTATATTTTCATTTTCATCTTTATGTACATATCTGCACTGTTCATCATTAATATTTTTTACTAATCAGAAAACATCTATCAATATTAACTGACATTTATTGAACACTTCATATGAACCATGCATTATGCTAATCACTGTACAGAGCTTATCACATTCAATTCTTAAAACAGCTCTTTGTGGTAGATCTTACATTATCCTCATAGTGCAGATGAGGAAAATGGGATAAGAAAGGTTAAAAATATCTAGTTCCTGCAGCTTTTAAGTGAAAAAGTTAACGCTGAACTCTGGCCACTGTAACTCAAGAGCCTGCACTCTTAACCATGCAGTACATTGAGGTCCTTAATAAAAATAAGAGGATGGAAATTTGAGAATATACGGTTAAACCTCACAAGAGTACATAAATTCCTCTAAAAATTCTAATGTTCTCCCCACTTCTCTATATTTTGCCAAATTTTATTTTCATTAAATCCAGTGGGAATTTCATCTATGGGTATGTGGTTTCACCATTTTTGTAAGTGGCTCTCCCACCATTCTTGAGACAGCTATACTCTTAGTAGAGTTCATAGGATGCTGTCCCTTTCTAAAGGTCAAACTGATATGACCTTTTTTTTAACAGTTTATATTTATTTTATTTACAGGCTACAAAGACAAGGTTAAGAAATATTCTTATATGTAATGACTGCATACTCTTGAAGAGACCAGTTATATTTTTGTCTAACTCTCACTTTTTATGAATTTCAGGAACAGACTTTAGCATGTAACTGACTCAAAACTAATAATAAAGCTAAAGCTATACATTTACTTTCAGACATCATATTTTAAGCAAAAGTACACTATTTTTATTTTATAAAAATAACCTGAATGTTTTCCATTTCACTTTCCGTGTTTTCCCAAAGTGAAATCTGACTCATATTTTACATGTAGTAAAATCTGTGGGACAGTCTTTATTTAAACAATTAAAACACTATGGCACAAGCAAGAGTGTATTTGTGTAGTAGATGCAGAAGCAAAATTGTTTTGGAAAACATGTGTTGTAATTCCTATTCAAGTTATTTATTACAAATCACATGGGTAGAACAAAAATTTTGAGGATCCTGTGCTAGCCACTAGAACATTTAATCAACCTAATTGAGGTTAAAATTAAATGTAATTTAAGATTATAGGACAGCCCTTTAAAATCCTTGACTATACAATATAGAAAATTTTTTAAATTTTTGGTACACATAATACTAACTCAAAGATATGGTGAGTTTGACTTTAAGCAGATCTAAAACATACACAGACACACACACACACACACACACACACGTCCATGTATGTAAATTTTCAGAAAGGATAAAAACAAAACTAAAATTATTTACAATTTGACATTTGTACCTACTTTGAAAACACCCAGTAGATATTGTTCCTTTTTTAGAAATGGTATGCCTCTCATTGATATATTACACAAAAACAAATAGAATTCAGACACACTGAAAGTGAAAGGTTATGTAGGTTTTTAATATTCCCAGTATGATGAAAAGGTTAGCTCTGTTAATTTTCAAATGTAGAATATATTATCTACTATGGCTTGTTTGATTTTAGCTGACAAATAAAAAACAGATTCAACTTTTGACTTAGAGTAGATTATATTAAGGGACAAGAACGTCTGTTATCATTTTCCATATTTAGATAAATGACATGCATTGTACCATTATGACTGAAGCATATTCTTCTTAATTGCTGTTTCATTTCTCATAAAACGGCTTGGAACATTTTTGTCATTCAGTGAAAGTTTTTAACCCATAGTCACTGTCTGAAGACCCTTCCAACACTGTTAAAGCTTCTAAATTTGAGGTACCAAGGGCAGGGTTTATCAACTGCTTACTGCAGTGGCATTTAAACGTTTTCACTATGACTCACAATAAGATATATATTTAATGTTGTGATCCAATACAAACATATGTTTGTATGTAAGTGAGGATAACATATATCCTGAAACTAAAGTTTTGGAAAACACCAACTACCCTTACTAACTGCAATTCACTCTAATAATTTCAGTTCTACACTGTTCTATAATATTATGTTCCATTAAAAATAAAATTTTGGTACGATCAATTTAATTGATATTAAGACCCAAAATAGGTTGCCACTATAATTTTAACCCACTATAATTTAAAAAAATACCAAACTGCTTTGTGTAAAGTAACCAGTTTTATCAATCATCAGAGATTATTTCTGTTAGCTATGAAACTTCTTGGAAGATTTGAATCCATATTAATCAAGCACACCTTCATGATTGACTCAAGCTTTACTTTTTATCTTTGTCATATTACCATTAATTGAGAGCCACTGGATTCTTCTTTTCACCATCTGATAAAAAATACATAATCTTACAAATGAAAATTTATAAATATATTTATGTAGGATATAGATGTATTTTACGTATTTTTCTATTCAAGCAAATAGAAAAAAATATAGACGTTTAGAAAAATTTAGAAAATAGAAAAATTTTAGCTTCTGAGCATACATTGTTAATACAACATTTTGATCTACATTTGTCCAAATCAAACCAATATACATGTTCTGAATTTTTTACATACATGTAAAACTTGTTCTAGAAATCAGATTCTGACTTGGAGCCCATGACTTCCAACTCCATCATTGGCTCTTGATGACTTAGTTTTCCTATTCTCTTGTTCCTATGTCTTTAGAGAGATCTTCTCTGATAAAAAAAAGTCTATCAAGATATTTTAACTGGAATTTTTTCCCTATTGATGAAATATATACTTTATTCTCTCAATTGGAAGTTATTCATTTCTCACTTGTAAAAGTAATTCTACTATCAATTGTAATGATATATTAGACATTAACCACAAATCCCTAAATAAATTGTCTTTTAGTAATCCCAGAACCCAAATTTTTAAAAATCCATGCTTGGGAGAATAGTATTACTTAATGGAAATGGAAAGGCAGGAGAAGGAAGAGGCATGAGGAAGAAGAGAAAATAAGAGAAGAGTAGAATGTTGCCAATAGCTTGGATTTAATTTAAAATTGTGCAAGATGGTTGGAGAGCTGGTTAATGACTGCCTATTGATAATCAGAATCCTGGCTCATACCAAGGAAACCAGAAAATATTTTATTAAATAAATGCATGCATCTCAAAATGAAATATGTTCAATGCTAACTTCTTACTCATAATGCAAAATCAGATGGGGTAGCTGAGAAGCAGCATCTTGGTTGCTATACACAACCTTATCTTAACTTTATCTTAAGGTAAGATGGAATTAAAAATTCTTCCACCTGACCAGGTGCTGATGTTTGCACTATGTTAAAAGTTTCAATACATATGTGTGATTTCAGAAAATAATAAAAATATATTAATAAACCATGTCCTAAGACATTACCCCTACATAGAATCTATAATATTTTTATACTTTATTTATAATTATTTTAATAAAACATATTCCTAATCCACTTTAAATCCTTTCAGTGATAAAGTTTCAAATTATCCCTGATTAGGTTAGAATGTTGAGAATAGAGTATCAATTTAATTTTATGCTTCTAGTTGCCATCACAACTCATGTTTACTGTTTTAACTATTAACTCTCTGTGGGTCTAATTTCTTAAAAGAGTAGAGATAATGAGTTTTAAAATGAGAGATAAAGTCTATTTCATTGATAGAATTTTGAAGTGAAACATTCTCAAAGCCAAATGTCTTAAATTCTAATTGTAAAATCAAAAGCAAATGAACTGAACCTTACTCCCCCAATACATTCTCAGAGAACATTAGTTAGTGCTTGGTTTTATGCAATCAAACCTTAACCCTTTGTCACTTGGCCATGAAGATCGCAACCATAAATCAAGAGAGCCTTATGGGAGAGGAACAGAGCCAGTTCCCAAAGCACTATGAATATCATCAGCAAGGAGTTTGGGGGAAAATCAAAGCCAGAGCCCAAGCTACTGGTTTTCATTTAGAAGACAAGGCTATTCCATAGAACATCATCTTTCAAGTAACATCCCAGCAGGATACATCCATTTTAATTGTGACAATTAACAGTTTCTATTTCCCACTTGAAAATTGTGAGGAAAATGATTATGATTATGATGATTATTTATTCAGGTTATTTCTGCCATGAGACTGTTCTTTGGTCTCTACATTGTCTATACAGTATGCTGTGTTCTTTGAAAAGGGAAAACCAGAATTACTTTATTAAGTGACCCTTGAAAATTCCCCCAAATCCCCATTTGGTTTGGATTTCCCTTAATCTATTCTAGGATGATAATATAGCAGAGGAAAGCATATGGTCCTAATAGATATTCAGACCAGATGTTATCCTATTCCTGAATGGCTGAGCAGAGGAGTCTATAAGAAAAGATGGAGAAGTCGTTAAGTAGAGACCTTGTGCATTCCACTATTCTCACCAGTTTACAAAAGTTAAGAGTTCCAGATTGCAGTACCTCCGGTTCTGTCACTTTGAATTTCTGGTCAATGTTAACAGCATTAAACTTGTTGAATATACACATGGAGGGCGAAAGGAACAGACACACCTGAGATCACATCCCAGGCACACACTGGAAACAGGACTGGACTGTGCACTTAGTTCAGTGTTTCTCCACATCTCTGTCGTCTGCATCAAGAAATATGCAAAATCTCCTCGAGGAGTTAAGTCTTCCCCCCATACCCTAAATTAAGTCATTTCCCAGGGACATTGGTCTTTCCCATTGTCTGAGTTCCTGGGACCTAACACTGAGCATAGTACACATTAGGAACACTACATATATTAACAGAATAAAGGAATAGAAGTGAATTCCTGCTGGCATTTTTGGAGATCAGTGCTCTGCATGGAATTGGACAGCTTGAGTTTGAGCAAAGTAAGCATAATTAAAATGTCATATTATGTGTACTCTTTTGAATGATTAAAGTCAGTTATAGATTTGTTACTAAAGTGATTATATTGCCTTTGTTTCTTCAAGTGGTGATGAATGCTTTTACTGAAGAGAATGTAGTTTATTTAACATGAGATAAGGTTACAAGAGAAATATATTTTTCAATGCTCACACTAAAGGACCTTTTAATAAACAAGTCAAAGAAGATGTCTATATCAGTAGCCTTCATAGGGGTGGGATAGCAAGATTTGATAACCAAGTATTAGATCTGTAGATTAGGAGTATAAATGATCTTGTCAGTTGTTGAATACTACCAAAAAAAAAAAAAGAATGAAACGAATGAGCATGAAATGAAACACTTTACACATGGGTAATTATGAAGAGAGACACAAATATGGTACAAAATTGAAAGCCTTCTCTTTCCACATAGAGAAAAGACAACATTGCCCTTTACAGGCCAATTGGAAAGACTTTTTAATGAGAAGTATGGTTTGGAGGATAAATACTGTATGTTATTGTTTTAATCCTTAAAATCTGTTTTTCACTAATTGATAATCGCTGGCAAGTAAGGGCTGTTAGTGATAAATATAGTTACGATGCTTCCGTCTTCATTTGCAATGAAAATCTGCTTTCAAAAAACAATTTTTAATCAACATGAGCTAGAAAGAGAGAATCAAGGTCATGCAGTGCCTACCAATTGTGTACACAATTCTAAAACTGAAAACACTGGCATTTTCACGAGGACTCACATGAGCCCATCTTAAATGATGACCATTCCTCTAATCACAAAAGGGCGTGGGGCCTTGCGTTTAACACCAATGCAGAAAAAAGAGTAAATCAATGAAAAGTGTAACATAACAAACCAGTCCGCCTGGGTGTAATCAGCAGAAACTAACTGTGGTTTTATTGGAAGACTCTCTAGGGAGTCATACCATTGACAAAAACCTGGAGGGCCCTGTTTGGAAAAGTTAGTAAGCAAGGGAATTCTGCATGTGCAAAAAGGGAAACACAGCAACCATTCTGGAGTTGAAAACCTCCTAGTCAGGACACATCTGCTGGGATAAAGGAGTAAGGGTTCCCAGCTGTTACATCTCACCAATAAGAGCTTAAGTCCCTGGAGGGAACTTAGAGTGTCTGAGTTTAGGTTACCTGCTTGCTCTGGTACTATCAGAGGGTGGGAAGGAAAGGACCTGGCTCCCTTGACTTCATTAGTGGGATGCCAGAATTTGGAATCACCCTCTCACAAAAACTACACATAATGAGTGACAGCTAGAGTGCCATAAGATAAGAGAATGGATGCCGGTAACGAAATACCAAACAGTGTCCAATACCAAATAAAGTATTTATAATCCAACATGGTGCACCTGAAGCATTAGATCAGGGGTGTCCAAACTTTTTTCAATGTTTTTTACCAAGGGCCATATGCGGTAAAATACACAAACAGCCAGGCCACTCACTCGAGGTGAAGTACGTATTGCCTCACCTGGTTTATTTAAGTAAACTAAATATATTTTTGGAATTTGCTGTGGGCCAATAAAAAATGGATTGCGGGTCACAGTTGGCCGGCGGGCCGCAGTTTTGACACCCCTGCATTAGATAAAGAAACTAATATCCTTTGTAGTACTTACACACTTTTACAGACCACAAGAACCTAGAAAGATTATGATGGGAGAGAAAAGAAATGTCATGTGTCCCTTACTTGCTCTAGAGAAAACATTATGGTAGATGTAGTTGATACATTCATTCATTTGAATTTTATGATTATACAATTAAATGGATTCTAGTAATTTGCTCATTTTAGAGATAAGGAAACAGATGCACAGGAAGATTACATAATTTGCCCAAGGATCATAGAGACATTCAAGGAGAAAACTGAGGGGTGAATTTGGGTGTGTCCCATTCTAAAGCCCACACTCTCCTCACACTAATGCACCGTACGTACCTGTATTATAGAGTAAGAACTCTGCCCTGCAGGAGTTGCTCCTTTACACCAAGTCTGGGAGACACCAGCTCTGTGAGGAGGGGAGTCAGGAGAGGAGAAAGAACAGCTACGAGGGAACTTGGCAGGACGGGATGAAGGTGTCATTATAGTCTCCAGCCAGTCCCAAAGGAGTGCTTACTTTATGCTAAGGACTCTGGGCTCTGTCCAGTCACAGATAGAAGAGCAGGGAAGAATTTTAAAAAGAGAAACAAAGCATTCGATTTTTCTAATCCCCACTCTCATGGCCTTGTAAAGAAGGAATTAAATGACGGTAAGTATAACTGGTGGCAGTCATATCAGGAAGCTAGTCCAACAATCTATTTAAGCATGTATGGCAACAGTGAACGTGAAAATGAAAAATAGATGAAACGAGAAATTTAAATTAGTTTGGGGAGACTTGATGACCAGTAGAATTTGGCTTTATGTGAGAAAGAAAAGAGATTTTCCAGATTTCTGGCTGAGATGCCTGGATACATGGTAACATCATTCCCTTAAATCAGTGGAACTCTATTCTAGCATACATCAGGACCACAGGAGGCTTATCAAAACCGATTGCAAGACCAGAGTTCCTGATACAGTAGGTCTAGAATAGGGCCCTAGAATTTGCATTTATAAACAAGCTCAGTAATGCTGCTGACACATCATAAAAACAAAACAAAAAAATCCTATAAAGGAGGATCCACTTTTAGCTCCATTAATGGAAGAGAAAATTAATATCTAAGAGATATTAAATAGTGTGCCTACTATCCAGCAACAGTTTCAATCTAATAGCTATGTAGATACGTAAATACTATACATACGTTCTCCCAGTGTAAGGGAGATAAGAGATGCAGGAAAAGTAAATTTGATTTGGAGTGAAAGGGGTAGGGAGTAGACCAGTGGGGTAGGAAGACTGGAGAAATAATGAGTTTCATTTTAATTATGTTCCATTCAAGATACGACGTGACATCTCTGGGTGTTTGGAAACATGGGTGTACCGAGAGGGCTAGCTTAGAGAAACAGATTTAAAAGTTATTTCCACATAAATGAAGACTGCAGTAGAGAAGACTACCTTAGAATGACATTGTGAGAAAATATCTAAAGATGGAAACATCAGGGATCTCATTTTTTAAGGGACAGTCAGGCAGAGAAGCATGAAAGAAACTGAGACGTAGAAATTAACCCTGGAAAGTATGACATTCAGAAACATGAGGAACAAAATGTGGAGAGTTTCAAGATGATGTAGTCCATCAGTGCTGTCAAATACTGCACAGAGGATTCATGTAGAACCGGTTGGCCCCATCCCTGCCTGTCCTTCCTCTCAGGGCAAGGTCTGCATCCACACCTGAGTGTTAGAGTTTTTCTCCTCTTTATTCTCTAGACTGATCATTGTTAAGACTTCTGACTGTCATTTACTGATCTAAGGAAAGACTCATGAAAGCATCCCTTTGATATGAGAGATCATTAGACTTACTCAATGGATTAGAAAAAGGTGCAGGCTGTAGTTTTATGTATTTTTTTAAATATTTTACACTTTGTATAATGAAAAGTTTACGTAAGTACTAGAACATCTAAAACAATGAATCTCAAAGTATGGTTCTGGAACCAGCAGCATCAATATCACCGGGGAACTTGATAGAAATGTAAATTTCTCAGTCCTCACTCCAGTCTGACTGAATGAGAAACTCTGCATGTGGGGCCCACCAGTGTGTGTTTTAACAAGCCCACTACAGGATGCTGAGGCTCCCTAACATTTCACAACACTGATTTAGAACATTTGCCATACCAATTGGTAGTAAGTTAGATTGAGAGGCCAAAAGCAGACCCTGAATAGAACTCTAGAAGAGATCACTGAAACGGAAAATACAAATCCAATTCTAATTATTATGAGTTGCAAGAGAGGTAGAAGAATTGAGAGTAGACCCTTACATTATATCAAGTGTCCACATTTGTGTGTGTCTCTTGGGATTCTCTATTCTACTTCTATAGCCTTGTGCAAATACCACATTGTCAATTACTACAGCTTTATAGTAAGTCTCGATATGTGATAAGTTAATACCTTGTTCTTTTTTCTAGTACTATTTTACATTTTTTGCTTGCTTTTCCATATACAGTTTAGAATTCGAATTAGAACTAGAAATGGCATTGGACTGATACATTAACGAGGGAATTAACATCTTTGATTATGGTATAGTTTTCAATTTTTTTGCTTATTAAAGTATTTTTTAATAAAACAATTTCATATTATTTTTCCTAAAAGTGATGCACATATTTGCTAGATTTATTTCTAGGATCTTACAGTTTTAAAAATTATATTGTAATATTGTATATATTTAAATTGCGTTAGCTAACTTTGGCTTCTGGTGTAGAAGATCACAATTTTATAAACTGAAAGCATTTACTACAGTCTTGCTGAACGCCATTGTTTTAACAATTTCTCCATAAAGTCATAGAGTCATTGGATTTTTATCTAGCAACTTTAATTTCCAAAACCAATGCAAAGCAAAATAGAACTTAATGCTAAGTCCAATGGAATTTTGAAAATTTCTCTTTATCTGCCACTGTCATGTTTTTATTAGTAGTATTATTGGAAAAGATGAGTTTTCACATTTCTAAAGCTGACCAATCAACCAAAAATTTATCTTAATTCATTCAAGTTTTGATAAATGTTGTGTCAAATGCTTTACTGGAATTATAATACACTTTCTTCTTTTGTCTTCATCCTATCAAGAAAAACTCAGTTCTCATACGTTAGTGACACAATTGTCTCTACAAAACTTTCTACTATTCTTTACTTTGCATATTAAGAATTTATTTTTCAGTTTTTTTTTTTTTCTTTTCTTTTCTTTTTTTCATTGCTTCTGAGGCAGCATTGTCTCAATTAGGTGGTAGGGTGTAGTGTAAGAGGACTGAAGAGAATGATGAGGTTTTTAAAATACTGTTGTGAGGTGTGGAGAAAGAGCTGACGAGACAACTTAATACAGAGGTCTCTAAAAGTCATCTTGAAGGACTTCCAGTCAGCCCTGGGTGTGCCCAGGACAAAACATCCACACCTCTACTGTTGTGTTAGTTCCACTACATTACAGTTATTTTTACATATTCATTGGTACCAGGAGACTGGACACTCTTCATGGTCAGGGCCATGGTTTTCAATGTTTTGATTCCACAAATCTAATAAAATATCAACACATAATCTGGGCTGGAGAAATATTTAATGAATTCATTTGTCCCTTTACCCCCACAGAGGAGCCAATGGTGCTCTTTGAGTGAGCCAGCTACACCTCAAGCACAATCTAATTGAAGTTTTGGAGTCATTGTCTGAGCTCAAGCACTACTTAGGGGCAGCCTCAGAGTGACTAGGAATTGAATTCAAGTTGCCCATGTATATTCAATTCCCGATGCTTTTTTCACTGAGGTCATCTTCTCACAACAAATTTTTGATTTAAAAAATAGGATCCCTGATGTTTCACTAGGCAACCTTTCATAAGCTATCTCAGTTGTTGAAAGACTTTTCCTCTCATGCACACCATATGTTTCTGTGTAAGATTATATCAGATTTTCGTGTTCAGTACATCTATAAAATTTCACATTAATACATGGTCTCTAAAGGCCATCATTCTACATGCCTTCAACTGTAGTGACTTGGAATTATTCAAGATAAAATCTTCAGAATTTTTATTTTTCTTCAAAATATTGTTCTGAGACACTTTCTTTTCTCTATGTTTCTATTTTACTTTCAAAACATTTTGTTTGGGTCCTTTTTTGGGGTCCACGTGAGGATTAATAAGTGACCTACACTGACAATGTTGAACTTGACCTGAGCCTTGTGATCTCAGAAAACAGCCAGGGTAAAGAAATCCTCCCCACTCCTCTGTGTTCCAGGAAATTGCTAATTTAAAAGACTACCATACTCTTGACTACTCTAAGGTAAGACCCACTCCACCCCTCTCTATCCTGCCTCATGACTCCCATCAGACTCATGGATGATTCCCTTATCTACCTGCCTCTATATAACCCCAGGTTCTCTTTCTTTCCTTTGACATATTCATTATTAATGAATGTTTTCCCTATTGCAATAACCTAAGTAAAACCTTCTCCTTTACTGTCCGATACATTTTGTCTTGACAATACAAATGATCTAGCATGGTGCTGAACATAATGGGTTCTCAATAAATATTAGTTCTTTCCTCATTTTCCTATCACCCTGCCCATCCTTCAAAATTTTTCTGATTCACAACTTGAAGAAATCTACAACTTTTTGAAGGTCCATCATTCATTGACTGACAACACGTACATTGCACAGGTCGTGTGTCTTTGGCTCAATACAATTTCAGTGAACACACCTCCATAACCACTATTCTGATCAATAAATAAAACATAACTTGAACTAAGTCAGATTTAAATCTACTTAACGCCATAGGTTAGTTTTGCTGGTTTGAAGATTTATGTAACTGGAATCGCTCAGTGTATATTTATATGTCTGGCTTCTTTCATTCAGTTATCCCTAATATGATTACATCATAATTTATCTATAGGAATGTTAATTGATATTTTATTTGCTATAGTGCTTTGGCTGTTATGGATAGTACTGCTATGTGTACCTCTTTGTTGCACATATGTGTTCATTTCTGTTGATATGTATTTAGCAGGAGAACTATTGCACCAAAGGATCAGCTTCAGTAATTACCAAAAAGTTTTCCAAATTGGTTTACATGTTAATCAGTAGTAGATGAGTTTTGTTTTCCCCCATTCTTACCACTGATCTATTCTCTGTCCCTGTAATTTTATCTTTTTGAAATGTAATTTAAATGGAATCATACAATATGTACTTTTTTGAGATGGGTTCTTTTTACTTAACATAATGCCTTTGAGATCTATCTAAGTTATTGTGTGTATGTAAAATAGGTCATTCCTTTATATTGATGAATAGTATTCCACTGTATGGATGTACCTTAGGGTTCTGTTTGTTTTGTTTGTTTTTATCCATTCATCCATTGAACTACACATGAGTTGTGTCCAGTTTTTGATGATTATGAATAGAGCTGATGTAAAAATTTGTGTACAAATTTTTACACGGACATAAGTAGGAGAATTGCTAGGAGTAGGACTGCCGGTTCGTATAGGTAAGCATGTGTTTAACTTTAGAAGAAACTGCAAAAGTGTTCCCAGGTGGACATACCAGTTTTCATTCCTGCCAGCACTATATAAGAATTCCATTTGTTCTACATCCTTGTAAGCACTTGGTATGGACAGATTTTAGCCATTCTAATAGGTATGTAGTGATATATTTCATTACAGTTTTGACATTATTAACACTTGTTAATAATGAATATGTCAAAGGAAAGAAAGAGGACCTGGGGTTTTATAGAGGCAGGTAGATAAAGGAGTCATTTGAATTTCCCTTAATTGCTAATTATGTTTAACATTTTTAAAAATTTGATTATTTACTATTCATATATCCTCTTTCGTGAAGTGTCTTGTCAAGCATTTTTCTGATTTTCACTTGGGTTATTTGTTGTTTACTCTTGAGTTAAAGAGCTCTTTAAATATTCTGGTTACAAGTGTCTGTTCGATATGCACTTTGCAAATAATGTCTCCCAGTTTTTAGCTTGTCTTTTTATTTTATTTTCATTTGCTTTTCATTCAGCAGAGCAATTTTTTTTATTCTGATAAATTCCAACTTGTCCATTCCCCCCGCCCCCGTTTTTTGTTTCATGCTGAAGTTGTCATATCTAAGAACACTTTTGCTAACCCTGGGTCACAAAGATTTTCTGATATGTTGTCTTCCAAAAATTTTATAGTTTTACATTTTACATTTAGATCTGTGATCCATTTTGTGTTGATTTGCATATAAAATGTGAAGTTTAAGTCAAGACTCTTTTTTCATATAAATACCTAATTTTTGCAAAACCATTTGTTGACTTTTCTTTCTTCGTTGAATTGCCTGTACGTTTTTATTAAAAATCAATTGCGACATTAATGTAAGTCTATTTCTGTACTTTTTTATTCTGTTCTATTGTTTCATGTGCCTATCCTTTCATCAGTGCAACACTGTCTTGGTTACTGTAGCTTTATGAGTTTTAAAATTGGATGGTGTGATTCCTTCAATTATATTCTTCCTTTCCAAATTGTTTTGGCTATTCTAGTTCCTTTCATTTTCCATAAACACTTATAAATCAGCTTCTCTACGTATAAAAATACCCTGCTGGGATTTTGACTGGAAATGTGTTAAACCTATACATCGATTTGGGGAGAATTTTGATAGGGACCAGGTGAACAGAGAGTCAGCAGAAACAGTCTCCCCTCCACAAATATCCCACTCATTCCAAAAGTATTTGACGAGTGTTCCCTTTCTTTAAGGTTCTGGAGGTACAGGGGGAATCTACGCAGGTCAATTGCCACCTTCACTGGAATCACATTCTGAGTGGGGGAAATGAATATTAATCAAATATCAATGAATGTGAAGTGATAGGACTGATTAAATTCAATGAAGGTCTATTGTTGGCCTGATTGCTTTCAAGGGCATTTTAGAAAAAAAAAAATCACCTGGGGACCTTAGTTTCCCCATTTACAAAAGAAGTAGCTTGGACTAGAATTCAATACTGTCCAGTATAGTTGCCATTCACCACATGTAGCTATTGTTTAGGACCATATGTGCAAACGGAAGGCTCAGGAGTGAGTGCAAGGGTTCATGAATGCCTATAAGAGGTCATTTTCCTAAGATCCTCCCTCTCTACCGTCTCCTTATACTTTCCAGTTTCCTGGGGCTCCTTTTTGTGATAGTCCATCAGGACAGCTGGGATTTTAGTTAATCCACTCTGCCTTAACTGGATCTGTGGCGAGAACTAAGTGGTAGAAGGAGAGGGGGAGAAAAAAGAAAAAAAGCATTCTTCCTACCCTCCTGGGACCCTCCTGGGACCACACTTCCTCTGATCAGAAAGTTTGGGGTGTTTGTGGGTCACCTCTGCTGCTTCTGTCACTCCTGACACCATCATAGCTTATTTCCTAGTCTGGGGACCAAGAACGTATGTAGAATAAAGAAAACAAAAATAAAACAAGAAATTTTGTTCTCCTATAATGTTTAGTATTCTCCTTTTCTGCATCTCACGCCAGAACTAGAGCATTTTTCCTGGTGCTCTCCCTGGTGCCCACTTCTGAGTTTGAGGCTCTCTCAAGTCCAGACCTGGTAATATCAGGAACACAACAACAACAACAACAACAACAACAACAAACAGCCAGGAAACTTATCGCCAGGTTTTTGGTACATAAAATTCTAGTCTTCTTTTCCATTCTGTCTTTTTACCTGGCTGCTTTTAAATTTTTATTTATTTATTTATTTTTGCCTTTGGATTTCAAGTTTTATTATGATGTTTGTAGATATGGATTTTATTGTATAAGCCTGTTTGGGTTCATAAGATTTGTTCAATTTTATTGCTTGACATCTTTTATCTCAGTTATTATCTCTTCAAATAGTGTTTCATTTTCCTTGTCTTGTTCTCCTTCTGGGACTCCAATTACACATTTCATATGATGCCATATATGTCTGCTACATATTTTCCTGAAATGAGCATACTCTCCCTGAACTTTATTCTGAACAATTTTAATGAACTGTTTTTCAGTGCACCAATCTTTCCTTCAGTTTATCTGATCTACTATTAAAAATACTCATAGGGCTCGGAATTTTAGCTATTTAAATGTCTGACTGTAGACTAGCCATTTGATTCTTTTTAATAGCAAAAATTATTGGTTAACATCTTATCTTGTTATCCATTGTTTTTAATATTTTGATTATAGTTATTTTAACATTAACATCTAGTAACTCCAACATTGAGATTATCAATGAAACTGGGGGTTTTTTGTTGTTCTTTTTTGTTGTTAGTTTTCCCTCTTAGTTTCTTTGTCATTTAATCTTATATCTTGATATGCTTTGTTTGTATGACTACAGGATGTTTTGTATCAAAATTTGTAAATTACTTAAGGGTCTGAGTGATGTGATCTATCTCCACGGAGGATTAACTTTTGCTTCGGCAGGTAGATCACTTTAATCCAATCGGGAGTTAAGCTTGGCTTTCAACTCTAGTTTCAAAGTGAGGAGTTGTTTATTTCAGTTTTTTTCTCACACCTAAGGTATTGTCCTTCAGAGGTCTAAACTAAAAGACTCAACAGGGCCTCTGAACTCCAGTGATTGTTTTTTCCCCTCAGTGCACTGAAAATGCTAAAAGCTTGGTTCAGCTTTTTTGCCTATTTGCCATTACCTACTAATGAGTAAATTCCTCAAAGGTAAAAATAGAGTTGAATACGAAAATTATCACTCTGCCCTTTTCTTTTTCCTACCATTTTGTCCCATTAAGTTCTTGAGGCCTCATAACCTCTCCTTCAGATTTTCTAGTAGTCTTCAAGGAGAGGGTTGGTCTGATATAATCTAGTAATTCATCCCTGGAAGTAAAAGTCTAGGTTTCATTTTATACTTTTGTTTTTCTGGAACAAAATACTATAATGCAAAATTCAAATAAGTAGCTAGAGAACTCTCAAATGTTATAACATAAGAATAATATTTTTATGCAGTATAACATTTCCATTAAAAAATGCACTGTACTGTCCAATCAAGACTTTTATTTTATCAGGCACAAGAGCTAGGAAATTAGTTAAAATACAATGGAAATATTTTCCTTAATAATTAGGATCTATTGTATGTTGACAAATCCTATGATAATACTAATGTGATTATTGCTATTATTTGCAATAAAATAGTTAATATTTTCTGAGGGGTTTCTCTATACTAGAAACTAGGTGAGCTGCATGATCAGTATTTAACTTAGTAAAATCAGCTATAAAATAAAATAAGTTTTTCATTATCATTATTAAAATGATTTTAGTGGCCAGTTAACCAGGATAAATTTCCCAAATCAATGTCCTGTTTTATTATTTCAGAAGTAAAATGGGTTAGAAAAGATGCAATCGTCCTCTGTATTTCCTGACTGAAATGTTCAGCTATGAAGCCACAAACACATTTTCCCTAGTAATTCAATCTGCTCATTGTTACATTCAATAGCTTTACATGTGGTGAAGAGTATTTGACCCTGCCCTGTCTATTTACATGTCTTACATGTTCCAAAACTTCTGAGTTACAACTCGAGAGAGCATTTGTGTTTGGTTCAGCTGTGTACAACTTGGCATAGTCCCCTGGCATCCTGGACAAACGTTCCAGGCTGAGAGCTACACAGCTTGAAACTATCTGCTCATCAAGTGACTGGCTATTCTCCTTTGCTGGGAGAGTCTGCATCATTGATAATGCAAGTGAAGGGAGACGTACAAGTATTAAGCAGGTTCTAATTCAGAGACCAAGTTCTCCTAGACATTGACCCACTGGGAAATGCATCAATTATCATATAAATGCAGTCTCTAGGGAAACTGTGGGCATGAAAGAGATACCCATCACTGTCACTTTGATTTTGTCCTTTCCCTTCTGCTTAGTCTTTTTCCCAACACACATACATGCACACACACACTCACATGCACACACACACACACACACACACAGAATTGGTATCAATCTTTGGAGCTACAATGAGAGAAAGAAGACAGATTAGGTACTTTTAATATTCATTAGTTTATCTACCCTTCCTTTGGATAGGAAGCTATAAACTAAACCATCCCCCACTTTCTGGCTTTTAAATAAATACAACGAAACTAAAATTATCTTCAACTCAAATCATCTCTTCCACTTGTTTCAGATAAGATCAAGGTATTTACGGCTGCCATTAAAAAAGATGCTCCCTTGGCTTCTGGAAATTCAACCCATGTTTCCTCTGAAAACACTTTAGCATTAAAAAGCAAGAAGTCTAAGAGGCATCTAAATGGCCCCCCTAATTTTTTTAATGTAGTTTCCCTAAACTCTTGGGGGGATTTTTGTCAATTATGTAATGTAATTAAAGTTTACTAGATTTCAATAATAACTACTCCAAATATTTCCCAATATTTTATAGAGAAACTTTCTAAAAATTCTTTTGAATGGTGAATAAAACATTCTGGATGGCAGCAAGACTAAATTACTCTGGGCAAGAACTATTAGTATATTAAAAATAAGCATTAGAGTTTGGGGAGGAAAAAGCATAGGGTACAACATTTTTCATGTGGCTACAATGAAGTAAGGGATTTGCAGGCAAAAACAAATCTGGCAAATTATAAGTTAGGGTAGTAATTCAAGGAAGTCATAAAATAGAAGACTTTTATTGCACCATGGAGACAGTTTGGTGCTATTAGTGGATTAAAAAGCATGTGGGACTGTGAGACTGGAAAAGATGGAAGCTTGAGAGTTGGTGAGTTAAATATTAACAAAGAAAAGATGTTTACTGACAGTTTCTGTAAACACACTCTAATAAATAAGATTCTCCAAGCACTCAAAAATAGAACTGTGCAAAGCCACAAAAATCCATGCTATTGATCTTCCCCCAAGCTTGGTCTCTTTTAGCAATGCATGGCTTCACTGTCATCAGAATTTGTGTTAAGTGCATGTCCTTTTGGAGAATATTGCCAGAACAATCAAAAGCTAGTACAAATAGTAAAAAAAAAAAAGAAAAAAGAAAACCACAATGATTTTGTACTTGTCTTTAAAAGCTGGCTACAGTGCCCTGAAAGCAAGGAAGAAGCATGGTAGAAATGTGTGACTGTGAGCTTCAAACAGACCTGAGCTTAAGATCTCACGTTGCATAATTTCACCTTTCTGAGCCTCAGATTTCTTATCTGTAGAGTTGAGATCATCTTACACACTTTTTTCAATGTTGTTTTTCTGTGCTTCTTAAAGTTTAATGTGCATATTAAGGTTTTTGGGAATCCTACTAAAATGCAAATCCAATTCAGTAAATCTGGGATGGGGCCAAATTTTCTGTTTCTAGCAAGCTCCCAGGTGGTACCCTAGTGGCTGGTCCCAGGAGCACACTGCAAGTGTGAGGTTTTCAAAATCTTGAAGCATTTAGTATGCATTGAACTAAACTGACACTTAATTATAACAATATTTTTGTGTTTTCATTTTTTTCTAGAATATGTTACATTGTTTGAGCTTACAAATAACCCTTGAAAAAAAAAAAGGTTGGGTATTATCATCACAAGCAGAAGCCCAGATACATTATGATGAATGGAAAGGATAGTCTTAAGCATGGGAGAGGGCTTACCCCGTGAGACAGTCACTGGGTCTTCAATGCACCTGACTAGAATTTCTAGATTTATTCACCTTTTTAGTTGATTATGCAACCCTCAATTTGATGAAAGAAAGGGAACCAAAAGCCTTCACCATCAATGCATACAAAAAAATTGAAGCCTGTTTAAAATGTACGAAAAGTCTAATTTTGGAATAACCACATTTCTAGACATCAGAAAAATTCATGAAAACAGCATTTCAAGTTCTGCCCACCGCATATAAATAAACTACTTAGAAGACCTCACTCAAGAGTCATGGTACAATTTAAAACAAATTAACCTTAAAGGATGTGGAGAGGTAACAAAAAAAGGAAAAAAAGAAAATAGTCGTTTAAGAATAGGTAAGCTGTCCTAATAACGACTGGGCAATTTTCTGAGCTGTAGCAGACTTCAAATTGTTATATTTCTTACTCTAATGGTTTGGACAAAGAGAAGGACTGTTAGGTACTGATTTTATAGCCATAGCCTAGCATCTTTGCTCAAATTTTTTTCATCTTGTTAGTTTCATTAACACATTTTGGTCCTAAAATTAAGCAGACACTGTATAAAATGTCTCTTGTGCTTTTCATTCTATTTTATCTTTCAGTGGACACTTTTTGAACTAGGTAAAGATAATAAAAAAAGAATTTAAAATTAATTATATTTTAGTTGTATATGGTTATTCAAATAAATTATGCTAAATAAGTATAACATGTTTTTCTCTAAAAATCCTAGTAAAATTATAAAGCAAATAGTGCAATGGTTGTAAAAGAATGAAGAGCTAAATATCCAGGCATGCAACACAGATTGGAGATGGGTGGTAATGGCTGTGGGCTGACAGTGGGACTGTTGCAAACCTTTTATGCCTGGGGCACTGTGTTTTTTTTTTTTCCTTCTTCTTCTTCTTCTCCTTCTTTTTCTTTTTTTTGCTAAAATTAAACAAGATATAAAGATACAATCTCCAAATTTTTTTCTCCCATTGTAAGATTGAAAATAGTATCATTATTTTTATTAAAAATTACAACTGCTCTTGTGAGGGAAAATATGCTTTTGAAAGCATCATTTAAAAATTTTTGTCAAATGCCAAGACCCATTTGTACTTCTCAAAAGGTTGTTAAGGCAAGGGAGGAAAGCAAACTATTTATATACACCAGAGTGATAACCATACCTGGAAAGAAACAATGCTATTACTATACTCATAGTATTTTGGTAAACCTGAAGAATCTGTAGGTCACATGGGCAGAAATAAGCTACCATCTGCTTCTACCAGCAGGTGGATGAGAAAACATGCAGTCTTTTTCACTAATTACCTACAACAGCATCTAACTCTAAATATTTTGCATGTAGAGATTTCCGTTCTGTGTTTATAAATACACATATATGACAAAGACACACTTATTTTAAAGATCTTAATATCGTGTTTGTTAAGCAATTAGTATTTAGGAAAGGGGCTATGTTGACAGCTCTGCAAACAGAAGTTTCCAATTCATCTGCTAAAGAGGTATTCACGTCTCTTGGCAAGCCTTCTCACTCTGCTTTGTTTAATGGTTTACTCATATTCCACATAAAACCACCTTTTTTTTTTTTTTTTTCCTAACCACTTTGAATATCCATCCCAACAATTAATCTGTTAGGTATCAGAGTAGAGAATATAATCTGTTCAAGATTCCTTGAGTCTTGGGAAATGTCACTATAATGTCAAAATGTTTTATTTTTCTCCTAGCGGCACCTGTGCTATTTAATCACATCAATAAATAGTTATAACTGAAGCAAAATAGCTAGTGTTATGAATCCCAGGAAAATAAAATATTTTTCGAACATTGTCCATTCAGTTGCTTCCATATTTCTTTAGCATAACCATGCCACACTTTAAGCAATGCCTGTATGACAACAAATTCTAGCCACTCACTAAAATGGATTCTCCCCTCTTCCCGAGAAGAGCTGGGTTACATTTTGCAGACTCTTGTATTTAGGCATGGCTGTGTGACTGAATTCCAACTAATGGAATGTGAGCAGATATGATATGTATCACTTTCAAGCTTCATTCCATCTGCTAGAAAATTTCATGCATGTTCTTCCATGTTTTGTTCCTTTTCTGTCTGACCAGGACGGAGGTGATAATGTTGGCCATACAGTGTAAGTGTGGAAAAAAACAACCGTCTGGCTGCTTAAAACACCAGACATCTTACCTACTCAGGATTGTCATATTAACATGAAATAAAATTCTATTGTATTTGAGATGTTAAAACATTTGGGGATTCATTTTATACAGCAGTTGGTGTTTTCTTATATAATTCAGACAGCATTCTTGAAAAGCCTAAAAACAAAAGTATCATATTTCTGAAGAGCATAATATTCAATGGACCCAAGATATTGTCCATTCTACTTTCAACACATCTAGAATCTTTATAAAGTTTTCCTTAAAAGTTCATATTAGTTATTTATTTTATTCATTCCTTGAGAATATTATTGAAACTAAGAAATGGGATTTCTAGAGATAAGTTCACCGATATGAAAGCACAAAAGAGGAAACTAGTGTTTAGTTTGTAAAAACAAAGGAAACAGATTTAACAAATAAAAATAGAGGATTCCCAGTTGATTTAAATTTCATATAAACTACGAATACTTTTTAAAATATAAATATGGTCAAATGATATAAGTGGCAAAGTGGGACACACATACATACATGAAAAATTTTTTATAATTTATCTAAAATTTAAATTTAGCTGAATGTTCTGTATTTTATCTGGCAATGCTAACCAGGATGGATATAGTCAAAGCACAAATTATTGTCCTGAAAAATCGGGTTGAATAGGAAAACGTTAGAAATAAAAAGAAAAATTTTAAAATAAATGATATGGAGGATAAAAGTAAAGTCAACGAACAGGTAATAGAACACTCAGAAGAAAATAATAATAATAAAAAAATATTTGGATAAAGTATAATGAAAATACCACATAGTAAAACATAAAGGAAAGACTTCAGAAGACAAGGGATTATAGATTAGTAAAAATTTATTATAGCAAAATTAAAGAACAACAAAGAGAAAGATCTTCTTAGAGCTAAGGCCTAATTCTAACAGTAAATTCTAAAAAATATTCTAAAAGAAATTCTAAAAGTTTCTAGAGTGGAAAAAAAATAGATCACATACAAATGCAGATTTTAGAAAGACAACCGAGATGAGATGATAATTCGACATAATTATTGATATTGATACAAAGCCATCAGATTCATTAACAGTGACACCACCAGTTAGCTTTCTGGGCACTCATATTAGCAAGATGGCTTTCACTCAAGAATTTATTAATTTGTTCAACAAATGTTTAGTAAAATTTCAAAAAATGTCCTATGCTAGGCTCTGGTCTCCCTAAATGCCCAGAATTCAGATGCAAAAGCTTTGCTTAAATCCCAGTATAGTAAATGTATTACATCGCTCTCTCTAAGCCCATGTTTCCACACTGTGTGATACAGAACACCGGTGTTCCAAAGGTTGTTAAAAGAAAAAAAAAATAGCCAAATATGTTGGGACATGATACATCTTCTTGGAGATTAACATTACATGTTGCATGTAAAAGACTAAAAAGTTTAGAAAGAAATCTAACTTTATTTAACCCAGCACTTCTTACTAAACACGTTTGACCATTTTTCTCTCCCAGAATACACACACAAAGTAACTTCTCTAGGATTCCTAGTGATCTGGGAAACCCATGTAGGAAAGTTATTATTTTCATTTTTAAAAAAAAATCTGAAATGTTTCATAATAGTCACTTATCGAATGGAGCACATAAACTTTGTCAGTTATGACATTTAATCAAATAAATAAAGGGGGTTTACCATCTCTCTTCTAATTGTTATTTGTTTAAGCATTTCTCTTAGTTCCATAGTTACTGGTTATGCTTTTGCAAAAACAACCACAAGAAAAAAGCACACCGAAGAAACGAAAATTGGTGCTGAAATGTAAACCCAACAGGACTTAACTGCAGACGTATTAAAATTACTATGGTACACACGGGGACTCATCGGCCCAGAATTTACCATCATTGAAATCACCCCTGATTCGCAGAGTACATTACAAACACACTATAAAGGAGACGGCAATATGGGAACAATGTGCTGGGAAAGCGATTCAGTAAACAAAGACTCGGGAGACTTTATGACTTTGGGTAATACTTGTCACTTAATACAGTTTATAAAGATTTGGTTATTACATTTTGTAGGGCAGAATGACATATCTTCCCGTTTCTAGCAGTGATGTTGACATACGTTTTCAAAAAGCTGCAGCTGCAGTCTTCCCTGGCCTTCCCTCCCCGCCCCCTCCGCCCCCTTTATTAACAATGCGTGTTGTTCTGAAATTTTCAATTCAGCTATAAACAATCTACTTTAGCAACAACATGCTTTTGCACTTTTTGAAATGGTGCTTTGAGGCAGATAAATGAAAATAAGTATGGCAGCGTGCCAATAAAAATTCTGCAAACTATCTTTGATAGAGTACAGACCAAGGCAGCACATTTTTATTTATTTACTCTTAATTCTGAAATTCATTTATATCCTCACAATAGCTTATTTATTTATTTATCTATTTATTTATTTATTTATTCATTTATTTATCTATTTGGCTGCTTGTTCTAATCTCAGCTGACACTTTTAGATAGTAATGGCTTGCACACTCTGAATCATACTTTAATCAATACTTAAAGAGATTTGGGGAGTAATTTGGCATCTTTTCAATTGCTATGTGTCCATAGGGTAAATAGAGATTGGATTGTGAAGTTTAGGACGTATGAAAAGTGCTGCTTATTGCCCAAAACTCAACCCATTAGAATGTATAAAGCCCCAGATTCGAAACTGAGGTCTTCAGCAATAAAATACCTTAATGTAAAGATTGGTATATATAAAACTAGTTACATATAATTAGTTCTGTGTGTGTGTGTGTGTGTGCGTGTGTGTACACTTAAATATTATATATATATATATATTTATTTATTTTCTTATTTTGTATTTTTAACTTCGTAGTTCTTTCAATAGCTTCGCTTTTTTACTTTTCTTCATGCTTTTAGGATTCTTCAGAAACTTTATTTTAAAAAGGTCTGCTAAATGGAATAACAGTAAAAAAATAAAAGCCATTTCGTGTTGTGAAAGAAAAGAGACTGTGAAATTGAATTTCTCAGCTTCAAGTTGGTTTGGATTATGAGAACTTCAAATTCCAGTTTAATTCTCTGTAAGTAAATTTTAATTTTATGCACACTAATTAAAGATTTGCTATTTGATATTAGTTTGGAAATACCCAATTACAAAGTACATTTGAACATCATGGACTTTCAATTCTAAAAGGAAGTCCTTGGAGATCCCTTCTAGGTAATTAATAATTTTATTGAGTTTGGGGTCAAATCAAATATGTCCATGATTCAGAGTTCTCCACAAACCTAGCAAAATTTTATTCATTCTTTTCAATGATAGTTAAAGTGACTTGTTTAAGAAGCTAAGAAGAAAAACTGAAATTGAGGCAGGTCATAAAGTTTTAACATTAAAATATAGATTTTAAATGGGGTCTGTATAAACACCTGCATATGATAAGAAATAAATAGCAGTGAATTATGTTTTATTCGTATTTGTCTTTAGGTTATATTGCATAAAATATGAAGAATGTTCATTCCAAAAGTCTTTATAAATTTAGCAGTCTGGTCATTTATTATTTTTCTACAAATCCAACTCCAAAATCATTTGATGTTTTATAGCATAGCCAAAGTTACTTGAAATCAAATACCATGAAAAGAAAGTCTTTAACATATTTTCCTTGTCTCTATCCATAATAAATAAGTGCTTTTCTTACCATGGAGAACTTCTGGAAATTAAAATATTCTTGAGTATTGATTTAATGGATGTGATAGTTTTATGTGGACTCCTTTAATATATGTTTTAAATTACAAATGTAGAAAATATTATAGATTGAAGTATATAGATTCTGGGAATTATATATTAATAAAGTTGATATATTAGCACATTTTACTTTAGGACCCACAAATTAGGCAATGGAAGCATACAATACTCCTTGTGGAAAAATGAATACCAGTAATGAATCATTCTAAGCAATATATTCACGACATTTCAAAAATAAAGTAAATTTGGACACATTGCTGTGACATCCACACTCCCATCATGCTTGGCTTCCAAATCAAAATTGGATTAGAGCCATTCTATTTTGTACTTGACTATAAGGAGGAAATAAGAGAATTCTAGGAAAGCACAAAGAAGGGCCTGAACTTTTCAACCACACTAGGAGTAGAATTAAGGTTCATTTCCACCCCCATAAACACACAACAAAATGATTAACTAAAGGAAATTTTTTTAAAACATTTTTTATGGATAACAAATGACAAGATTATCTACAGACTATTCTATAGCCCATCTCTGTTATCCCTTATTCTTTAGATTCACTCCATTCCTTGTCCTCACTACCTGGTACCCACCTCTGAAGCATTCACCAAGTACTTTTGTACCTGGTTTGTGTTTTTTTTCTTCTTCCCTGTCTGCTGGAACCACCACAGTTGACAATGTAACAAACATTACCAGTGTCAAAAGATTCTGTAGATTTTTAGAATGTAGATTATAGGCATGGGCTGATAGGACAAGAGTGTGTGACGTTCGCCATAAAACTTTGGGTACAAAAAATCCAACCACACAGCACTTCTCACCATTTCCTGAACATACTCTGACTGTCTCATGATTCTACCCCTTTGCATACATACTCTGCTCTGGTTATCTTGAATGACCTTCCCTTAAACTCAGTTTGGGTAAAATCTCTGCTTATTCAAGACTCAGATGCCTTCTCAGTAAAGCCTTTCCCAGCTCCAGGAGGCAGAACAACCGCACTCCACTCAGTTCTGTAATTATCTGTCTACATAGATAATTCCTCACTCAACTTTAAATGCTTTGAGGACAGGAACTATGCTTTATTCATCTTTCAGCAGTATGGTCTACTGAATATTGTTGAATAAGGAAAAGAACAAAAATGAGGATTTAATTACAATTTAGCAATGATCTATTGAACACACACACAACACAAAAAAGCCCTGTATTAGAGCTATGAGAGACATAAATTAAACAAGACATGGAACTAGTCCTCTATGAGTTCACAGGAAGAGTCAGGACAGATCATGATAAATTTTGGGACAGGTAATTGGATCCGCTGTGCTCTATGTGCAGAGTGATATAAATGATTTTATATCAGGCACAGAGAAAAGTACAAGTCGTCACCATCATCATCATCATCATCACTGATTTTTATTGAGAACTTACACTGTGCTAAGTAAATTAAAATTATTTCCTTTAATCATCGAAAAAACATTAGGATATAGGAAATATTTTTATCCCCATTGTCCAGATGAGGAAAATGGGATTTACAGGAGTTAAACTACTTGCCTATCCACATACTTTATAAATCACACACTCCAAGAATTAAACACAGACTCTGAATCTCATACACCCTTAATCTTTTTGAGGTCAAAGCACTTCACACAAAATACACTTTGCCTCAAAGATACTTCCAAATGTGTTTAGTAGGAAACTTTTCTGTATAATCTTTTATCTGAATAACATTCAATCCTTAAGATCCACTCTGAGCAGAGCAGGTTAATTAACAAATTCAATATGGCGACACCTCAGCACACATAGAGTTCATAGAGTGAATGTATTCCCTCTTCTAGGGTTGGACCACACTCTGTTTAACAACTTAACTAGCAATTTGAACATCTGGTGTGTTTATTTAATTTCTCAGCACTTTAGCATCAGATTCTAAAATAGGAAATTATCAGTTCCTACTTCCTCAATCTTATGCTTTTTAACTCTGAAAAACTGATGTGATATGCTGAAAAATATATTTTATAAGTACCCCAAAGTGGCTGCTTTGCTAGAAGTAGCAAGAGTAGTGGCACTATTATACAGATGTGCACATTTGTTAAACTTTTAGAAAAGATACTGCACAAATGGTTTAAACACAGGAACCTTTCAGGAAGGAAACACGAAGATGTACAATTGCATATGAAACTGGATTTTCTATTGTGTACACATGAGAAATATTATTTGAGGGATAAAAGATGGGCTAACAGAGCTATAAGCTGACAGGTAAATATAATTGATGGATGAACTATGCAATAAAAACAGTTCAAATATGTGAAATGTGACTTTGATAAAGTTGCCAAGATCAGAGATACCGAAAGAAGTATTGTCAGTAAGGGCTGGCTAGTGCTACAGGCAAGAATCACCCAGAGACGCTCAACAGGACCACACCCTTGCCCTGGGTTTGTTCTACATTCCAGTTTGGGTCTTTTCCCTCTTGCCCTATATGTCGACCTTTCTCTCTTCTATTATGCCCCATCTCTCTCCTAGACACAGAAAACACATAGGAGAAAGAGAAAAGAAAATCTGAACTTTGCAGCTTATAAATGAGTTCACTTCTGGGGGAGTTATTTAATGCAAATGACATATAACAAGCAAGGCCCAGGAAAGCTGAGCAGAGGTGAGCCTGAGAAGCCCCCTCTCTCTAGCTGCACGTGGCACACCCATAGGCACTAATAGGGCTTAAGCATTCATACTGAGGGGCTGCAAACCCCTGGGCAGAGACATGCTGTATACACATTAGATATGGAAAATGTATGAGGAAAAAAAGATTAACTGACAAAAAGTTAATTAAAACTGTTCTGATTATGAGGTAGAATTTAACAATTACTTTAAAAAATGCAGTGTGACACAGTGCAGCGCTGCAGCTGAATTAATCATGAATGAGGAGAGCGCTGTTTAATTTTTGTGTGCATGAGGAAAACACTCAACAGACTTGACAATTAGAGCAGGGTAACAGCATTGCATGGCACTATCTGAGGTGGGTTTTCCCAGTGGTTTTTGGGGAGGGAGCTAAGCAGATGTGCTCAAATATTTACAAATGCACAATATTCTCATGCTTTTCAGCTGCCTGCCCTGCTGATTTTGCAAGAAGTCGCCTTCAATCTGGAGGCTGCTGTGGGATCCATGCACGCTGTTTCTCCCAGCTCATAGAGCAGCTCAGCGAAGGTCCCCGATGCCTCCCAATCCGTGCACTCATTCAAAGAGAGCCAGTGGGTCACCTGGGCAGAGCTCTTTCAAACACTCAGGGGCCAGTATTTACTTTGCTCCATAAAGGGGACAATGCATGCAATCCTCATGGGTGAGGCTTAGTATCTGCTGTCAGTGAGCATTTCCAGCACCCAACACCAGCTCTGTTTCAGGAACTTCATGCCTCCAGCTGTGAGGTAGCCTTGAAGGACCACAAAACACGTGCCAGCAAGGTGCTGTCTGAATGCTTTACTTTCTGAATTCTGGGTTGTCAGCCTGGACAGTTATAAACAAGACGTCCTTCAATTACTTCTACTATTATTACTACTAGTATGGGTTTTTTGTTGTTGTTGTTTTTTTTTTTTGCAATTCTACTGAGATATGCTTCATATACCACGCAAATCGCCCCTGTGAAGTGTATAATTTAAGGGTTTTTAGTATGTTCACAGCACGGTGCAACCATCACCACAATTGATTTTAGAACATTATTTATCACCACAAAAATTTTAGAACAATTTGTACCACCTCGTGCCCTTTAGCTATCATCATTCAATTCTCCTGTGCCCCCCAGCCCAAGGCAACCACTAATCTACTTTCTGTTTCTATAGATTCACCTGTTATGCACATTTCATATAAATGGAATCATACAACATGTGGTCTTTTGTGTCTGGCTTCTTCCATTTGGCTCAAATGTTTTCAAGGTTTATCCATTTTCTTAGTCCGTTTGGGCTGCTTTAACAAAATACTACAGCCTGGGTAGCTTTAAACAACAGAAATTTATTCTCCCTGTTCTGGAGGCTGGAACTCTAAGAGCATGGTACCTGCAAGGTCGGGTGAGGGCCCTCTTCTGGGATGCAGACTTCTCCTTGTATCCTTACATGGTGGAAGAGGCCAAAGAGCGTGGTAGGATATCTTTTATAAGAACACAAATCCCATTCTTGAAGGCTCTACCCTCATGACCTAATCACTTCCCAAAGGGCCGCATATTAATACTGTCAGCTTTGGCATTTAGGATTTCAACATATGGATTTTGGGGAGATACAAACATTCATTCAGACCATAGCATCCACGTTGCATCATACATCAGTACTTTATCTCTTTTTATGGCTGAGTAATATTCCATTATATTGCTATACCACAATTTGTTGATCCATTCATCCATGTTGGATGTTGGGTTGTTTTCACCTTTTGGCTGTTATGAATAACGCTGCTATGAACATTCATGTACAAGTTTTCATGCGGACATGTTTTCACTTCTCTTAGGAGTATATCTAGGAGTAGAATTTCTGAATTAAATGGTAACTCTATGTTTAGCTTTTGAGGAAAGAAATAGAAGACAATTTGCCACAGCAGCTATACCATTTTACATTCCCACCAGCAGTGTTTGAGGTTCTTATTTCTCCACATCCTCACTAATACATACTATTAAAGCCATCTTAGCAGGAATAAAACGCTATTTCATTGTGGTATGTATTTGCATTCCCCTAATGAGTAACGCTGTTGAGCATTTTTCATGTGCTTATTGAGAATTTTTGTATCTTCTCTGGAGAAATATTCATTCATATCATTTTTCCACTTTGTAATTGTTATTTGTAATTTGTTATATGCCTTTTCATTATTGACTCATAAGAATTCTTTGTATAGTCCAGATACAAGTCGCTTATCAGATATATGATTTGCAAATATTTTCTCCCATTCTTTGGGTTGTCTTTTCATTTTTTAATAGAGTCCTTTGAAGCACAAAAGTTTTTAATATTGATAAAGTCTAATTTATCAATTTTCAGTTTTCAGTTGCTTGTATTTTTGATGTTCTATCTGAGAAACCATTGCCAAATTCAAGGTCACAAAGATTTTCTCCTATGTTTTCTTCTAAGAGCTTTGTAATTTTAGCACTTATATTTAGTATTTGGACCATTTTAAGTTAATTTTTTTATAGATGGTGTGAGGTAGGGGATTCAACTTTATTCTTTTACATGTGAATATTCAGTTGTCGCAGCAACATTTGTTAAAAAGGATAGATATTTAAAATTACCTCTAGTGCTTCCTTTAATTCAAGTCTTCATTACTTCATATCAGTCTTTTGTTTGGGGGGTTGGGGACACAGAAGGACCCTCAATGGTCTTCCAGTCATCAGTATGTGCCCACTCAATTTTAACCTGCTTATCTACGCCACATTCCACCTACCACATTCTTCCCATATATTCCATAATTCCCCAAAGCACAGGCTTTGGTTGATAGACTTGGGACTATTTTGAGTTGTTCCATTTATTAATCATGTCATCTAGAGAAAGTTATTTCACTTTCTAGCTTTTACTTACTTATCTGTTAAGTGAAGGTAGTGAACTAAGTGAACACCATTGGTGCTCTGCCAAATTCCCTCAGATTACTTTTATGGGGTACCATCCCTCAGCTCCTGAGTCTTTTGCTTGAAACAACCTGCGTCTGAAACTGTCTTTGGAAGGTTGCCCTTGAGCTAGTAGTACCATTCTGCTTATCTGGACAGAGAATTGGAAGTACCTGGGAGTTTACATAAGTCTGAGGGTAACCCTCACACTAGGAGTATGAAAGCATTTGCCTTAAAGGGGACAAGCGCCAAGCTGTAATCTGCCCTCCAAATTTCTCCTGAAGGATCAGTCTGGGGCTGGAACTTCACTTTAGGACCCTGCTTGGCTTCTTCCCTTCCCTTGCCCTGCTTCCACCACTCACTTACTGGCTTCCCATTAAACGGACAGTCTTAATGAAGTGCTTGCCCACAAATCCTCACCTCAGGGTTTGCTCTGGGGAACCCAGCATGAGACAGATATCTACCTCATACAACTACTCTTTGGATAAATGAGGTTATATATTCTACATAAACAAGAATGAAGTAAGGCCCTCACCTTATAAACAAAAATTAAATCAAAAGGGATCAAAGACCAAAATGTAGAGCTAAAACTATGCAGAACTAAAACTATAAAACTCTTAAAAGAAAACACGATAACATCATGTAGCATAACGTCTGGAAAATAGGAAGCACTCAATAAATGTCATTGTTGTTTTAATGGCTGCCTACCATCCAAAATTTCTAAGGTTGGCTACCAGGCACAGGCACTCAACAGCCAATCCACGAATGTTTTTGTATTGAATTTTAAAATTTTTGTTATTATCTCAATGTATGTTTCCCTGTCTTAAGGGGCCTTTTGTGAAGACTTTGAGGTTGAGGGCTCATTCTGTCTCTATATCATGCAATATGCTAAAATAAACCCAGTTTGAGTCAGCGGTTCTGATGATCTCCTACATAAACAAATATAAGCTGATTTTAATCAATTCATGTGTCTTACTAATGCCTGCTATTATCAAAATGTATCATAGAGGAGATGGTATATAATATATCTGAATGAATAACTGTATTTTCCCTTAGTTGAGAAAAGAACATTTTCATTGACTGGAATATATTTGGGTTTTATTTGTTGTTTTATTTCCAACAAGGTAATAAAAAATAAATTTTAATTCTATTATCTTTACAAAAACACAATTATTTGTGTGTTAAGCACAGGCTATGGGTTTCTCAAGGTCAAAAAAATGCATCGATTTCCTTGTTGAAATCCTTTTCATTAAATTGTATATAGTAAGGCTTTGTCTTTGTTTTACATTCACTCTGTTGACATTAGACTCTTTAAGACTTTCTGTTCATCTCATTAATTTTTTTCGCAGCTATATTGAAGTATAATTGACAAATAGAAATTGTACATATTTAGGGTATACAGCATGATGATTTAATATACATATACATTGTGAAATGATCACCACAATCAAGTTAACTAATAATTCATCACCTCGCATGATTATTTGTGTGTGTATGTATGTATGTGTGTGCTGAGAACACTTAAAATCCACTCTCCTAGCAAATTTCAGCTATACTCTAGAGTATTATTAACTATAGTAACCAAGTTGTACATTACATCTCCAGAATTCATTCATCTTATACTTGAAAGTTGTACCCTTTAAGACTTTCTGTTCATCTTCTTTCCAAAAACAAGTACAGTTGCAAAAGAATCTATGCACTTCATACTGTGCTTTGGCAAAATATTCATGGAAAGGGTACTTGTGTTATAATTCCCAAGAAGTGGGTTTACGTTCTATATATCACTCTCCCTGTCCAGCATCTGAAAGCAGAGGACTCTGAGATACCTGGGGATGCAGGGATCATAAGAGGAGAGAAACCTGAATCCTTGTATCCCTACAGAAAGTAAAACCACACACCATGTAGGACCATTCATACTGAAATGACCTCAGAACTCATGCTGTTAGGCAAATCTGCAGTGGTTCTCAAATGTCCTTGTGTGTGTAAGCACCAGGGGAGGATGTTACAAATGCAGATTCTGACTCTAATCCAGGGAGCACATTTCCACAGGTCAGTGTGAATTAGTATCGTGGGTTCTTCTATAGTGGGTATTATAGAAGTGGACACAGCTTCTCCAACTGCCTTCCCCACCCCACCCCACCGACAGAGTTAAGAAATGACTTGCCTCTCTTCTAGATCAATGTCTCACAAATTTCTCAATATTTAAAAAATTGTATTTCTTTATAAGTATATGTATTATGTAGAAAATGGAAACTAGGAGAAAAAAATCCCCAGCATCAGCTTTACAGACTCTGCAAGATTCAAACAAGGAGGGAGTATCTGACGGCTTTAACTGGGGTCATATGCCCAGGTTACACAGGACAGCATTTTGAGGAGGAGCGGTAATTAAAATTGAAGTCTGGAGACCATTCAAAAAGGGACATGGAAGTAAGAACACCAAAACATGCCAGAAATCCACTTTGCCATTCAATTACCAGAAATAATATAAGGCAAAGAAACTTTGTTTTTCAGAACTTAAATTAGCTAATCTTATTATTAAAATACTAGTCCAAAAGTTGAAACACATTTAACATTACGATGCAATTTATTAATACCTAATAATCCATATTTACTATTGCTGGCTCAAGGAAACACCAGGAATAC
Source organism: Rhinolophus sinicus (assembly GCF_057876585.1). Lineage (NCBI taxonomy): Eukaryota > Metazoa > Chordata > Mammalia > Chiroptera > Rhinolophidae > Rhinolophus > Rhinolophus sinicus. The sequence continues at coordinate 181,245,272 of NC_142517.1, read as the reverse complement.
TGACGTAATTCTGATTAGAACTTCGGAGAAATATCCAGAATCGGGAAATGATTGGTGATGTCAGTGATGTGAGTACACTGACAAACGGTTGCGTAGGACTCCAAAACATCATTGGTTTAAAGGGGAAATCTTCAACCTGCTTCTTTTTCTGCCAATGAACACATGGAAATCTGGAAGAATATACTGGAGACGTTGTTAATCGTCAGTACAGCCAGATCAATTTGTCTGCGGTACTGATTGGAAAAGAAGTCCAATTGCAGGTTGTTGTCAAT